>NC_025691.1:13462492-13509835 GCF_000633955.1 Camelina sativa
GGGGGGGGGGGGGGGATACTGTTAGGGGTGGATTCTCCTCCCAACTCAAGGCCCAGTCCAGGAAGAGTCTCCCAAGGCTAAAAATAGACACTTAAAAGGAGAGAGGGGTATTGCGGTCCTTTTAAGTGACGAACCGACACGACTTTCTATAAATATGAACGTATGACGCTTAGCTGATGGAGCAAAAAACAGGAGCTAATCGCTACAGAAACCACAAGTAATTAATTAAGCATCTCGTCCAAAACGCGAGTCGACGAGCCACAAGCTCGTCCACCTTAATTTCCTTTCACTCGTTCTATTGTCTATCGTTGTAGTCCAAATTATTGTGTCCCAACACCGAATTATTAAAGAGAGATTCGATATCCTTTTTACCGAGCTATAAATATTTAATTGTGATCGCCTTCAACATCAACAGTTCACAAGGGTTTTACAAGAATGTGAAACAGCGATTCTACTTAACATAGAAAATGCCAAAAGGAGCAACGATAAAGAGTATGCTATTGAACAGGTAGCAAAAGCTTTCGAGCTTATCGCAGCCATGAGGAAAGAAGGTTCCTTGGTAGATGAAGGAATATATGGTCCTCTACTAAAGTTATTTACTGATATGAACATGGTAGAATTCTATATGATGTTCGATATGATTAAAGATGGTGAACGGATGTCGAATTCTTCTCCAGAGTTTGCGAGACTTGGTTAATATGAATTGCTTCTTTGGATCCAACTCGGAGACGAAGAGAAGATCGAGGAAGTTTGTTCTATGATTATCAAAAACTTTGAAGAGTATCGTAGCCCTAACCGATGTTTGTTAACAGAAAATTATATGCTTGCACTTTGTGAGAAAGACCAGCATAAGGAAGTTTTGAGGATACTAGAGACTCTAGACACCATAGTCTGTTCTTCCAAGATTTTGACAAGCATTTTTGAGTACCTTGGACGTCGATATCAGAATCTGTTGCGAAGAAGCTTCTCCTTAAAGGGAAAGGTCAATTCTATTTTAGAAATGAGAAAGTTTCTGAGCTGATCTTTAGCTACGTAACTAGCATTCCTAACATACTGGTAAGTAGAATAATCATTATTTTTGCTTAAATTGATTTCTGGTCATGGTAACAAAATATGCCATCTGTAATGTTTTTCTTGGCAATTATAAGGTTGATAGTGCCCTTATCAAGTTCAACGAGTTGCATGAAGAGCTTAAAGCTTCCCCGTCATCCGCATCATATCAGAAGTTTATCAAATATAGTTGCGATTCACGAGAGGTAATTTTGACTCTTGCTTAGATGTTTTCGATGAAGCTCTCTTCACCCGTTTTATTTTATGTTATTATAGGAGAAAATAGGTTTATGCATATTGGAACACATGTATGAAGTTGGTCTAGAAGTATCATCAGACACTGCAACTAACCTTTTTCGTACCATTGAGCAGAATTATGAGTTTGATATGGTATATGAAGGCTCAAATTGTTGTCCTTTCAAAATTCTTTATTATACATTATGTGTCTTGTTTACTTATATCGAAATGTTGTACGTTTACGTTTGCGCGTGCAGCTTAGAAGTGTACAAAATGTGCTGAGAAGGATGTATAAAGAAAATGTCGAAAGTAGAATGTTCAATCTTCGGTTAGCTGTATACATTTGGGAGGTGATTTATTTTTGTACTTTTTTAAGTGTGTCTCATGTCTTACATTTTTTGTATAGTTTCTAACCTTTTGCTTTGTTTTTGGAAGGTGTTGTTTGGAAGATGTGAATCAAAGCATAAGGAAGGAGGTTATTATAAACAATGGTTAATGAACTACTATTTTAGTAGCAAACTGGCTGAATATGAGAGCCGTTTTCATGATGGTTATGAGATACAGGATTATTATGGTTTTGACTATACCAGTAGTGATGAGAGGGAGTTTTTTGGCCCGGATGATGACTGTGTTTCTGGGTCGTAGCAGATGCGGTTTAGATCGATGATCGATGTTTTGCTTTATAAGCAAAAAGCAATGTCTTAATCAGTCGCATTGTATGAACTTTCAATGATGGTTGAGGAAAGAAAGCTCTTTTACTTCAGTATTCGAATACATGAGTCTCGTTTCGGTTTAGTTATGCGTTTGTATTGGTAAAGGCGTTTGACTAGAGACAATAATTATTTAGTGGTCCTCTCTTTATGGCTTGGCAATGATACTGTCACACAATCAGAGTCAAAATCAAAGGAGCTGGATGATAAAAGTGATTACTTGTTACGTAAAAAAGATATATTACACTGTGTGATGTATATAATTAAAAAGACTGTTTAAATTCAAAAATAAATAATTAAAAAGATTGTGTTGTATCACTCCAACCGAATAAAAAAAATAAGAAAAACAAAGATATATAGTAAAATCGGCATCATTTAATCGTTACATATAGGGAAAAGGGTCTTCCCTGACCGTACAATACGCAGTGCTAAATCATATCCAAACACTTCAGAAAATTAAAAAATTTAGTGCCTAATTCAGAGTTCATGATATCGTTTTGTTGTTTGGAGTTCATTTTTAAAAACATTTGCGACACACACGACTCGATCAAGTCCGGAATCTTTAACCGTTGTATGCATGCCAATTACCGGTTGATCCACAACCATGACAAGCCCAAATATTTGTATTCACCCAAATAAAAATAAATACAAATAAAATTTACGGAAAATAATCGCTGTTCTCCATGTCGGTAAAGAATCAAAAGCACAAAACCTTAAGCTTGAATAAAGAATCCTTCCTTTATTAATGTTTAGAAAATCTTCTCAAAACTAAACATAAGCTCTGTTTTTCTTTATGATCATACATCCTTCCTATGATCTCTATTTATATGGTTCTAGACTTCCTTTTCTAAAACATCCTAACTTCCTTTTTAGTTTAAGATTACAACTTTTACTTTTCCTAACTAGATTCCTAATTCCTTAAAAGATATCTATTCTAAAACATTCTAGAAGCTTAACCAACATTTCCCCCTTAAGCTTCAAGTTGTTCTTCATGAGATCTTGAACTCCGATCATCTCTCTCATTTCAGAAAACTTGTTTTTCGCCAAGGCTTTGGTAAGAATGTCTGCACGCTGCTCTTCTCCAGGTACATGTTCCACTTCAAGTAATCCATTCTCCACACACTCACGAATGAAATGAAAACGTTTGTGTATGTGCTTGCTCCTTTTGTGAAAACAGGGTTCTTTGTAAGTTCTATGACCGACTTGTTATCAATGCGGATCATAGTCTTCTCATTCTTTTTCCCAGTGATCTCACTTAGCAAATCTTGAATCCATATGGCTTGCTTAGCCGCTTCTGTAGCTGCAATGAACTCTGCTTCATATGAGGACAAAACCACTATTTCTTGTTTTTGCGAACACCCAAGTTATAGGAGCTCCTCCGAGATAGAAAGCATGACCTGTGGTGCTTCTTCCGTCATCGGGATCCGTGTTGTGGCTACTGTCGCTATAGCCAACAATGTATGGTTCATCAAGTCCTTTTGACAATTGTAAACCAAACTCCATTGGTATTAGAGTTGGGTTACAAGAGTCTAAACCAGCTTCCTTAAGAATTTGGCGAACATATGCTACTTGCTTGATTTCTATTCCGTTGTTTCCTTGACTAACTTCAATACCAAGATAGTAAGTAAGCTTACCAAGGTCACTCATCTCGAACTTAGTAGACATGCCAACCTTAAACTCCATGATGATCTCTAGTGTACTTCCTGTGACAAAAAGATCATCAGCATACACGACCACGATCAACATCTTAGGTCCTTCTTCCTTGCGATACACAAAACTTTATTTCTGGCACTTGTTGAACTTCATGCTCTTAAGGATTTGATCGAGTTTTGTGTTCCATGCCCGAGGAGCTTGACGTAGTCCATAAAGAGCTTTCTTGAGTTTGAAAACCTTGTGTTCTTCTCCCTTCTTTTCAAACCCTTCTGGTTGTGAAACATAAACGTCCTCTGTTAGTTCACCATATAAGAAAGCGGTCTTAACGTCGAGATGATGAATTTCCCATCCATGTGAAGCTGCTAATCCAATCAACATTCTAATTGTTTCCAGCCTTGCAACCGATGCAAAAACCTCATCAAAGTCAATCCCTTCTCTTTGTGCATATCCTTTAGCAACGAGTCTAGCTTTGAACTTGTTGATTGTTCCATCAGCATTCCTTTTGATCTTAAAAACCCACTTAAGACCAATCACTTTAACCCTAAATGGTTTCTCACCAAGATCCCATGTATTGTTTTTGTTAATGGAGTCGATCTCCTCTTGACAAGCCTTTGTCCATTCGACTGATTCTTTTGCTTCATGATAGTTTATAGGTTCATCATTTAGCGATAGGAGGAGCATTTCACATTCTGATCAGCTAGAAGAACGTAGTCGGCAAGATAGCTAGGAGGATTGTGTTGTTGACTGGATCTTCTAACCGGAACTGGCTCTGTTTCAATATTTTCATGATCCTGCACTTCCTCTTCTTCTACAGTTTCTTGATCCTCTGTGGGTTGAGAACTGTTGTCGGTGAATGGTCCTTGTCCACTGTCTAATGTTTCTCCCCATGTCATTCGAAACATCTCTGGTTGATCTCCTTCGTTGTCTGCTCCCTTCCAAGTCCAAGATTCCTTCTCATTAAAAACCACATCACGACTTACCACCACTCTTCTCGTTGTTGGATTGTAAAGTCGATATGCCTTAGTTCCTGGTTCTATGCCGAGGTGGACAAGTGTTTGTGATCGATCATCTAGCTTTTACAAGTGCTCTGCCTCCACCTTTGCATGAGCGATGCAGCCAAAAACTCTAAGATGCTCGATACTTGGCTTTCTTTCTCTTAAGCATTCATACGGTGTTTGATTCTTTAGAGCTCGAGTAGGAACTCTATTGATCAAGTATGTTGAATGTCTTACAGCTTCTCCCCACAAATAATTTGGAACATTCATTGTCTTAAGAATGCTTCGAGTCATCTCCATCGATGTCCTGTTTCTCCTCTCAACTACTCTATTTTGTTGGGGAGTGTAGGGTGGTGTAAGATGCTATTCCGTTTGCATTATAGAATTCTTGAAAGTCTCTTGATGTAAACTCCCCACCTCTGTCTGTGCGTAGAGTTACAATCTTCTTGTCACATTCCCTCTCGACAAGTGCTTTAAACGATTGGAACTTCTCAAAGACTTCACTCTTCTTTTTGAGCCAGATTGTCCACATATATCTGGTGTAATCATCCACTATTACAAAGATATAATGATTTCTAGAAAGTGTGGCTGGTGATATAGGTCCACACAGATCGGCGTGTAACAACTCCAATGCTCGATTAGACCTATATTGAGTCGCATTCGGAAAAACATGTCTCGTCTTCTTTCCTACCAAACATGATTCACACAACAATTTCTTACTTGTGATTTTAGGCATGCCTCATACCATCTATTGAGTGGACATAGAGTTCATCTTCGTGAAACTTATATGGCCAAGTCTCGCATGCCACCTCCATGAATCATCATCTATCCTTGAGTGTAAACATGTCGGTTTGCCTATCTTTAGACTGATCATGTATAGTCTATTAGGAGAACGAGTTACTTTGACCAACAACCATCCATTAGGATCACGTAGAGTGAGATAATCAGCTCTCATTCTCACATCGCATCCGTATTCTGTAGCTTGTCCTAAGCTAAGAATATTGCTCTTTAACACCGGAACGTAGTAGATGTCTGTTAAAAGTCTCTGTTCTCCAATTTTTCCTTCAAAGAGGATTGATCCTTTTCCTCCAATGCTGACACAAGATCCATCACCAAATTTTATGGTCCCTTTGATGTTCTCGTTTAACTCAGAAATATATCCTTTCTCTCCTGTCATATGGTTGCTTGCACCATTATCCAAATACCAGATTCCATCTTCTGTTTTGTTTATCTCGTACTTCTTTGGAATTAGCTTCTCCTCATTTAAGTACACAATTTCATGCATATATAAGGCTTTATCTGCTTCTTCTGTCTCGTTTTTGTTGAGTTCTTGTTCCTTTACGAACTTCACTGGACAAGCAAACGCAAAGTGCCCTCGTTTCTCGCATTGTACGCATATAATTTGAGACCTGTCCTTTTGCTCTCTCTCTTGAGGATTACCTCTTCCTCGTCCTCTACCTCTGTTACCACGACCGCGTCCTCAGCCTCTGTCGCGTCCTCTACCTCTGTAGTTGTACCCGTCTGTGTTTGAGAACAAGAGGTTCTGTTGAGTTTCTTGTGCAGCTTGCCCGTTTATACGTGCCTCGAAAGCTTTAAATCTCCCAATGATGTCTTCAAAACTAGTTTTGTTTAGATCCAAGACTTGTTCGAGAGAAGCAATGAGGTGTATGAATTTATTGGCGGGTAGACTATTTAGAAACTTCTTCACCAACTTTGGTGCATCAAGAGGTTGACCTAGAGAGGCTGATGTCGAGGCTAACTCTGATAACTTACCTGAGAAGGTATCGATAGTATATGAGTTTTTCATCTTCAGATTCTCGAATTCAGACATTAGGGTTTGGAGGCGAGCTTCTTTGACACGTTCTACGCCTTGATTTCTTGATTTTATAGCTTCCCAAATATCCTTTGGTGAGTCTTGTTCACCAATTTGCAGAGTAAGGTTATCTGGTATAGATTGATATAACAAGGCTGTTGCAACGTCGTTCTTCTCTTCAATATCCGTTCCAGGTTCCATTGCAATCCAAGCTTTGTGAACTTTCAGCGTTGCCTTCATCTTCAATGTCCAAACGGTGTAATTGTTTGAATTCAACATCGGACATTGAACAGCAGAGGTTGACGTCGTCGTCTTCTCCGATGGTTTTGTCTCAGCCATGATTCGTAAGAGCTCTCCTTACTCCAGGATTTGCTTTGATACCAAATAAATAATCAAAAGCACAAAACCTTAAGCTTGAATAAAGAATCCTTCCTTTATTAATGTATAGAAAATCTTCTCAAAACTAAACACAAGCTCTGTTTTTCCTTTTGATCATACATCCTTCCTATGATCTCTATTTATATGGTTCTAGACTTTATTTTCTAAAACATCCTAACTTCCTTTTTAGTTTAGGATTACAAATTTTCTTTTTCCTAACTAGATTCCTAATTCCTTCAAGGATATCTATTCTAGAACATTCTAGAAGCTTAACCAAGAGTCGGTTTTGAAAAAAAAATTTATGATATTGGGAGCTATGTAGCGATGTAGGGTTTTGTGTATGGAAGCAGCTTTCTGTGTACAATTATCAAAAGAGAAAGAAGGTGTATCACACTGTATAATACCTCCATTGTTTTGACAAAAGGGATGTTTTGATGCCTGATGGCAAACTTAATTTGGTCGGAGGAAATGAGAGGATATGTTGAAGGATCTCATCAGATAAAGAGCTGATTAAATCAGCTTCTTTGATTTTTCCGATGGCGGCGACAGTGGCTAGGGAATCTTATACTGTCAATCTAGCTGTCCGCCCATTTTTTTCTCTATTTCCCTTAGTTTTTTTAAGCCATAACTCAGCTTTGTCATTGAAACTAGTGTTAACACATCATTTACAATCAGTAGCCAATAAAATTATAACAAATAATACAACTCAACATTATTGACCAACAAGAATTCTCTTTAAAGCTTGTTTATTATATTGGGGCTATTGATTTTTACTTGTCAACTCTTCTTTTAACTAAAAAACTGAGGTATCAAACATTGAAAACAATATATATTGTATTTTTATTGTATTGATTTGATAGTATATGAGTAAACGAGTTTGTCCATGCGTTAATAATCTGTTACATTTTGTGACTAGTTTTCAAGTGTTTGATTGACTTATTTGCGGGCTTAGGGGACTTGTTCTTCATCAGTCGCATTGTATGAAATTTCAATGTTGTTCTTCATCAATCACATTGTAGAAATTTCAATGCTGGTTGAGGAAGAAAGCTCTTTTCTTTAGTATTCAAATAAGAGTTAATTAAAAGAAATGCCATGAACAGTAAAAAAATTTAGTCAAACTGCCACTTTGTTCACTTCTTTTCCACAATGCCACAACCCTCATTTTAAAAGACGTAAATGCCCTTCAATGAACATTATGCTGCTGATAGACAAGATGCAGATGATGGACAAGATGCGGATGATAGATAAGATGCGGATGATGGACAAGATGTGGATGATTGACAAGATGTGGATGATTGACAAGATGTCGATGATGGACAAAATGCAGATGATAGACAAGATACAGATGATAGACAAGTTGCAAATGATGGACAAAATGAGGATGATGGACAAGATGATATGGAGAAAGATGCCAGCGAGAAACTCAATCCTCCACTCTCATCCATATCATACTCTTTTGGTCCACCATCCTCGACATCCTCTTTTGGTCCACCATCCTCTATGTTATCACGTTTTCTATCATCCACATGTTCTTTTGCTCCATCATCCTCCACATCTTCTTTTGGTCCACCATCCTACATGTTATCACCTTGTCCATTATCCTCCACGTCATTTTCTTCTTCATCGTCTTCTCATCTTTCTCCCTATCATCTTGTTCATCATTTTCTGCATTATCTTGTCCATCATCTGCTTCTTGTCCATCAACCACATGTTCTCCATCATATTTATCTTGTCCATCATTTTATCCACCATCTTGTCCACCGTCCGTACCTTTCTCTCCAAAACCATGAAAGATACACAACTTTCCGGCTTCTTTGCTTCATTATTATCACGAAGGCAAAATCGTCATTTAACATTATGCCATAAAGTTGTTTTGTGGCATTTTCTTTAAGGTTTTGAGAATGTGGCATTGGTGAAAACTTTTTTTAGAAAATGTGGCATTTTTGGCAAAAATCCCTTCAAATAATATCTCGTTTGTTTTTATTATTATTTTCTTTCTTCGGGCTTAAATCCGAGTGGTGACACAGCGATTACATATTACATGCTGTGTTTAATCTTTTATATCCTATAGCACAAATCACCTTTTCAATAAGATTAAGCCATCTCAAATTTTGTTTTTTTGTGTGAAAAAGAAATCTATAAGAAAAATAAAATAAAATATCAAATTCAAAAAAAAAAAAAATCAAAAATTCATGGAGAAGGGAAAAGAAAACCAAGGAGATGATATTCAATCAAAAGAAAAGAAAGGAAAAGAAACCGTTGGCAAAAAGGTATGATTCTTCACTATGGAGGAACCTAAATTATGATCCAGATATTATGTTCTATTTTGGGATTCTCAACTATGGTTTAGTTGGTTCATCGTCATTTAATTTCTAATGCTCATAAATTTCTATTTCACACTTTTTTTTTGTTGTTGTTATTTCACCCTTTGGTCCAAGCCAAACTGTATGTGCAGCTGATCTCTGTTAGTCATGTGTTTTATCATTTTATTTTTTTTACTGATGGAATTGTTTGTGGGTTTTAGAAGAAAAGACCTGTTTCAACGAGTGGTTCAACCGTTCAAGCACTAAGAATGTATCACAAGAGAAGAGGCCTAAAGTTGTGAATGAGGTGAGAAGAAAAGTTGAGACTCTAAAGGCTACAAGAGACTATTCGTTTTTGTTTTCCGATTTTTCGGAGCTAACTGTTCCGAAGAAGGAATCTCTGTCTCTAATTGGCTCTTTTCCTAATCTGGCATGTTGCGTCTTTTAAAAGCCTGTTTACTATTGTGATCTTTAAGCATACAATTTTCATGGAGATGACTTATACAAGTTTTATGCTGATGTGCAAAAGGCTCAGTCTGCTCAATTATCAACGGTAGTAGAACAGAGAAAGGAGATGAGTAAACCAGCGCCCAAGAGACCTCCCTCGCGTGATAGAGATCATGATAGGAGGCTGCTGAAGAAGAAGAAGCCTACAATAAGGTCAGAGGATGAAGAAGCGTTCAACATGCTTAGACAGTTGTTGTAAGTACTGCTCTTCCTACTCTCAAATCCATTACTAATTTTTCTCCTGATACTTATATGGGTTTTGTGTTTCCATTTCAGACCCAGCAAGCGTTTTTCTAGGCACGACGATGATAACATAACATAAGCACGTAGCCATGCTTTCAAAGTATCCAAAAGGAAGAGAGTCGAAGGATCACAAGTTAGTTTGTTTGATATTCCTTAACGATTTATGTGGAATTGTTATATGCAGTGAAAGAATTGGAAGCTAAGCCGTTAACAAAAAAAAAAGTTAGAAGCATTCTTTGCTTTTTTTTTTTTTTTTTTTNTTTTTTTTTTTTTTTTTTTTTTTTTTTTTTTGGACTTTAGATTTTTTTGTGTTTTTTTTTAGTGTTTAAATCTCTTTGACCGCTTGAGGCAGAAAAGAGTTTTAACCTTTTTTCTATTGTTTTCAATTAAGGATTTTTTTTTTTTGTTATTGGAGTTGTTCAATTAGTAATATTACCTTTACTGGTATGAGACGCCAATTATTTTGTTAATTAATTAGTAAAAAAAAATTCTTACATTTTGAATTTTTTGTTCTTGGATTTTATTGGATGGTAAAATTTGCCCAGGAAAAGAGAAAATATTTTTTTTTTATTTGTTGTTTTTAAAGAAAAAAGTTATTTTATTTGTTAAGAGCAAAGAAAATGTTTGTGTTTGTGAAAAAAGAAACACAAAAAATCAGTTATGTACTTGAAAACTTCGTGTAGAATTGTTTAGTTGTTTTATTAAAAATTACCCGAATCTTACTATCTAATCTATACTAATAAAAAGTAGAAGCTATAAGCTCCTAAAGACGTCCACATAGGATTGTTAACAACCTATCGCATAGCTCCATGTCAACCTCATGTCGGCCATTAACATTTTAGTAAAACTAAAATTTACTTAATTGAACTCTTTCTTTACTCTATGTAATCATAAAAAGAAAGGCATAAATATTTTTGTAAATGTTCCCAATTTAAAGGTTTTTTTATTTAAAATCCTATATGGACGGGCCACACATCTTAAGAAAATTTTACCAATTGGCCTTGATATAATAATTAAGCCGCACCAGTTATTTATAAAAAATAAACAATTAAGCCGCACTGGCTATTTATAAAAACCACACATCTTAAAAAAATTTTACCAATTGGCCTTGATATAATAATTAAGCCGCACCAGTTATTTATAAAAAATAAATAATTAAGCCGCGTCGGCTATTTATAAAAAGTTAAATTTCAATTTTTTTTTTGGTATGTACATATTCACCAAAACGATTAAAACATCATTCCATATTTTTCTTAATTTCCATTCGTATCTCTAATACAATCAAGGAAGTTTTCTCTACCTTTTTTTATGTTGATAATAACACTGTATCAATATAAATGTCAATTCTAATAATGAATCTAAATGATATGTTAGTGTTCCATTTATTTATGAAAGAAAAAGAATTTTGGATTAGTATTTAACTTTTTTCTTTTCATATATATTTTTTATATTAATAAAAGTATTTCAGCATAAAAATTTATGTTAACATAACTTTTTTATAAAAATTGTCTCATGTTTGCAGTATATAAATTCTCGTCATGGAAAAGCAAGGGGGGGGAGAGAATCTCAAACCCTAACTCTTTGTAACTTGAGATTATAGTTGTGGCATATGGGAGCTTGAACCGTTGTTGTATGTTGCGTTGTTGCCGTTATTTTGAGTTTGTATCACCGCGTGAGTTCTCTATCAGACTCCATCGAATGAACACAGAGAAACATAGGACATGGATTAGCAGAGTGAGACGTGAGCAGAGGGCAAGGACTATTATGCTCCTTGGTTGAGATGATGTCAAGAAAGGTGAAAATCGTGACGGAGAGGAGACAGAGAGACGGAGCGGAGGTGGTGAAAGCCATTGGTGGGTCTGGGACTCATGTCGTGGTTGTGGTAAGTCTTGATGGTGTTGGAGGAGCCAAGACAGGTCAGATCTGAGAAGGGAAAGAGGAAGAAGAGAAAGAAAGTGAAAGGAAGATGGAGATAAAAAGGCTATGTTGAATAGCCAACTTTGGGGGATATCCGGCGCCGTATCTGATGTCTTTCAGGAAAGTTAAATATATCTGCGTGATATCCGACAAGACAGGAGTCCATAGAAACTGACAGAGCCTCAATAGGCATTAAACTCAAGGAATTATGCGTGTTACTTCCTGGAGAAGAAACAGCTGGAACATGAACAGTTCCAAAATGAGTTATTGAGGGCATCTTAATGAGGTTGTAAGGATGTTCGATCAAGCTGAAAATTTGTGGAGAGACTCATGGTAATATAAGCTCCATAATCAACGGTGGAATTGCGAATGGAATTGTTAGTTTGTGTTTTATTCGAGGGTTGTTATGGAGGCTTTGTATATATGGAATGAACAATGACAATTGACAAGTTGTATTGTGGGTTGGGCAAACAATCTCGGTTTGAACTGAAACCTTTTTAGTGAATAATAATCTTCTTACTTTGTCTTGGTCCTTAAATATAATAATCTTCTTACTTTGATTATAAGGATGTTAGATTTCATTGCTTTCACTCTTTCTGTTGCATTGGTCCTGTAAAATTTCTGAGCCACGGTTTCCTTTTTCATTAGTAGCATATTGAGGATTTAACATAAGAAAAAATTTCACTGCAAAAGGATCTTAATGCTTCACGTGCTGGCAGAATCCTTAGCATGTTTGAAAGTAGAAACTGGAAAAGAGTTATTACTCAGAAAAATCACAAAGATTATAGTCTGAAAATTTTGAATTTGTTTTCTGTTATTTATTAGATGTATGTTATCACCAACACCAGTTTAATTGAATGAACTTCTACTTTAGCTTATAGCTTATAGCTTCTATTTATAATATTTATTTAGCTATAGCTATAGTTTCTATCTATACTAACACCAGTTTTAAGAGATTATAGCTTCTATTTATAATTTTTAAAACTAGGTATTTGAATGAATTTTTTGCATTAATAGTAATTTTTTTAATAAGATAATATATCATAATTTTCAGCATATCATTTTTACCAAAATATATTAAGTAAACTCACGCGTAGCGTGGGTTCAAAACCTAGTTATATATAGTAATAATAACAGTAAATATATGTATTTACAGAAATTAAAATAATACTATGACTCATTGTTGTGGCCTACTAAAAAATTGATGGAAAATTGACTAAACATATTAGTTATTGGGTCCCTTTTTCAGTTTTGTCTAAACTAATAGCCAAATTTAATTTTTCATTTCAACGTTGCCATGAAAAATAGCTTTATTAATATATATTAAACTATATGCATCGTAGGGTTCTCACTACAGTTTTTAAAAATAAAAAAATTGAAAATAATAAAAAGTAAGAGTGAGAAATGAGAATTGATTTTTATTTGAAAACTCTTAGAAACGCGGTTTATGAAACAACCCGACCCGTATTTTATAATAATAACAATAATATATAATTAAACATCACATACTACTTAATTAATCGGATCCACAATACCAATATTAAGCCAACACAAAAACCGAGACCCTATGTTGCTCTTCTATTAATAATTTCAAAGTTTTAAAAGTTTTACATCTGAAATTTTCCCATTTCATTTTTATTTTTATTTTTCTAAAATAACTCACAGTATTAATTTTCTATGGTGTTTTGAAGTAAAGAAAAAGTACTTTTATTATCTTGTAATTTACTTTCATATCATTAACAAATGTCGGATTTGTGAAATATGTGACATATGTAAAAATAAGATTATATATATGAATTGGAGAAAGATTAAAGAAACAATAAATGAGAGATTTATCATATGGAAAAGGGCTTTTGAAAAGATTACAAATTAATTATATTTTTGTGAAATTATATGTTCATATCATTAAACACATGTCAAAATTTTGAAGTATTTGATATATTTGAAAACAAGAATATATATATATATATATATAGGAATGGGAGAAAAAAAAAGTGGATGAGAGATTTCTTTGTTGAAAAGAGTCTTCTACAAGATTACTTTAATTAAGAAAAAACTAAGAAACACCATCCATAGGTAATTTCATTAATTTGATATTTTAAAAAAGGAATTTGGCAAAAATAACTATCCAAAAAACTATATTTTAACTAAGTAATCATTCTAACCATTTATCTATTATATACAGTGTATTATATAATAATAACATGTTTGTCAGGAGAATAAATAATATTATCCTCTCTCATACACACCTCACCTACGTCTCTATATACCATATGTTCTTTCCTCTTTTTTCTTTACTATTCCCTTTTTTTAATCATTTGTGCTTTAAATACTTTTACAAAAACTAAATCAAATCATTTGTCAAAATATTTTTATAGTATTTGCATGATTAGAGTTAAATTATTTTATAGTATTTGCATGATTAGAGAATCTGCATATTTTTGTGCGTTTAATCTATGAATTCACAACAGGCAAAACTCCTATAGTTTTGTCTCTTACAGTATCAGTGACTGTTACGACAAATTTTCAGCCTTCATCTAAATACCGTCTATTTTTGAACTAGGTAAACTCCATGTCACTACTGATTGACATTGGTGGCATTTTGCCTAATACCGACGGTTCAGCTGGATACCATGAGCTCATAACGACGACACTCGTCTTCGGGTTTAGATGAAATAAATCTTCGATTGCAGAAGTTAGCTCGCGGACACTTCTTAGTGTTTCAGTTGAGATACACTTTGCCATCTCGCCTTAGCAAGGTACAAATTTCCATTCCCACTCTTACAACACTTCCATTCACTTCGATAGAAACACACCGTTTTTTGCATTTATACGTTTACAAACCTACGACCACAAAAAAGTTTGAATTTTGCCCTTTTATAGCTATAGCATAAAGAAATAATAGCTCAAAACTTGTTTTTAAACAAAGTTAACTCTCTAACCAACACCATTAATGGCGAACGGACATTACCTGTTTACGCTGTCTCCCCTTTTCGTGTCTTAAGTTTGTCCACCAATCTCATCCCGTTTCCTTTCCACCACACCACCATAAAAAAAAAACAAATTTCAGATCTAAAACCAAAAACGGGTTTTGTCTCACCTTCTTATAAACATCTTTTTGTCCACAATAAATGCATGTCATGTCATATCAGCCGAATCGTACGACCAAACACATGCCTTTCCCGCCATCCTTTCCTTCATGTTGCGCTGAGGGCAAAATGGCCAATCGACACCATGCCACAAAAGCAGTTTGTGGCATTTTTTTATATGTTTTGTAAATTTCGCATTATGGAAAATTTTTAAATAAAAAAATGGCAGTTTTGGCAAAATTCCCAAATTTTTATGTTAAAAGTATATGTATTTTTGATTCTATATCTATTACAAACTATAAACTTTAGGCTTATAATCAACTGAAAGTTGAAAAATTTAAGGTATTTTTTTTTGTCATCATTTTGTAATCACTTGACTAAAGACATTTTTCAAAGTATTCTTTATAAAAGCATATGCAACGGTGCGAAACTCACAAAGTTTCTCAAAAATTAATATTTTATAAGAAATAATTTAATTTAGTTTTAATTTTATTTTTTAGAACTCAAAACCAATTATAAACTGTAACGCCCGTGTCCCGAAAAATATGAATATTGGATTTTTATATCGGGAATTGAAGTGGATTTGGTTTAATCATGTTGGTTTACTAACGTGATCGATTTATTGATTAACAAAAAGGATAATTTAATTAATTATTGGTTTAGCTATTTTCTGGTTTAATTAAATTAAATCAAAGAGGCCCTAATTCCTCTTTAGTTGTAGAGTTTTTCACCGTTGGTTGCTCAGAGAAAGAGAGAGAGAGCTCTTGGTTGATTGTGAAGGAGAAGGAGAAAGAGATCAACAAAGCTTTGTCTTAGAGAGAAGGAGAAGGAACAGAATCGTCATCGTTTGGGAGAAGGAGTATCCAACTGCTCAAATCGTTTCGAAAGGTATTTATTTTTGGTAGGGTTGTAGCTAAGAAATTTTCGTACACTCTCCTTTTTACAGAAGTGACTTTGAGTTAATATCCTAGGAGATATCAGCAGTTTCGTGGGGAGTTTCTTCTTAGTCGCGGATTGAGATCAGCGGGTGTTTCGGGATCAATTGCGGTTTCATCTGAGATCTGCTCGTGCTAAAATTTTGTAGGAAGCTTCTGGACGTCTAGACCTTGCGTTTCACCGGAGGGATTGGAAAGTTAACGGTTCGTTTTGATTTCATGGTTTCACTTGTTAGGTTGTTCTTTTCTGATTTTTCTGGCAGTTTGTTTTCATTGTTTGTTTGTTGTTGTGATTGGTTGTAGGAGCGAGTTTGGTTGTTCTTTGATATTGGAGAGCTTCCCTTTTGGCTGTAGTTATTTTCGTGAAACACTTGTTAAGGTGAGTGCGTGACCATGAACTTATCTAAGCGATTGGGTCGTATAACTTGTTTTGTGTGATGATGTGTAGGTGTGGTGAATGAGTTATTGGATGTTCTATTTAATGACTGGTTTGTTATGTTTTATTTGTGGTTGTACTCTTGATTCGCTTGTGTGTATAGCTCGTAGATGGGAGGATCGCCTCACTAGGTATTTTTGGTAATACTCACGCATCTCATTGTGTTTGTGGTGCAAGTAATGAATGTGTAGCGTGGAATCATAGCGATGAGGAGGAGGATGATCTATGACAGTTAATTTTTTAAAAAAAAAAAAATTATAAATACAGTAATATATAAATTTTCGATAATTCAATAGATGAAAAAAATAAAAAAAAATCTAAATGCTATAATCCCTACTATTATTTGTAAAGTCGTTTAACTAATAAACTTTTGTTTTGTAAGAAATTACAAGGGTATGCCAATGGATTTTTCTTTTTTCTTATTTCTTTCTTATATTTCAGTTTTTAATCCCATAAATATCGCATTTACTGCACTTTTAATAAAATTAAATATACCGATTTAAAACAGAAAATGATCTTAATCAATCTCGGATCCTAACATAATGGCCATTGATTTTTTTTAAAAAAAATTGAAAACAAAACTATTTGCGTGATGATGATGCTAAAATTAAGGAAAATTAATATAGAAAAATTATACACCAAATTTCTGTTTCTGTGATTTGGGATTTGAAAATCATTAGTTAGTTATTTTATTAGTTGATCATGAGATTTTTTTTATCTCAAACATTTTCAATTTTAAAGAAGAAATGAAACGGGTGCCAACATAGAAAGCTGGGAGTGCAACGAAGAAACACAATTGTTGGACCAAAACTTTGCAACTTTGAGATCATTAACAAAGGGTGAGATCATTAATAATACTCAAAGAACAAAAACTCTTTTCAAAGTCCATAAAAATCTGTATATATATATATATATATATATAAACAAAGAGGTGTGAAACAAAAATGTGTGAAAACTAACAAGTGCAACCATTGAAAGCTAGGAGTATGACGAATAAACACAATTGTTGGACGAAAACTAACAAATGCAACCATTGAAAGCTAGGAGTACAACGAAGAAACACAATTGTTGGATCAAAACATTGCAACTTTATATAAACAAAGAGGTGTAAAACAAAAGGGTGTGAAAACTAACGGGTGCCAACATAGAAAGCTGGGAGTGCAACGAAGAAACACAATTGTTGGACCAAAACTTTGCAACTTTGAGATCATTAACAAAGGGTGAGATCATTAATAATACTCAAAGAAAAAAAACTCTTTTCAAAGTCCGTAAAAATCTGTATATATATATATATAAACAAAGAGGTGTGAAACAAAAATGTGTGAAAACTAACAAGTGCAACCATTGAAAGCTAGAAGTACGATGAATAAACACAATTGTTGGACGAAAACTAACAAGTGCAACCATTGAAAGCTAGGGGTACAACGAAGAAACACAAATGTTGGATCAAAACATTGCAACTTTATATAAACAAAGAGGTGTAAAACAAAAGGCTGTGAAAACTAACTGGTGCCAACATGGAAAGCTGGGAGTGCAACGAAGAAACACAATTGTTGGATCAAAACATTGCAACTCTATATAAACAAAGAGGTGTAAAACAAAAGGGTGTGAAAAATAACAGGTGCCAACATGGAAAGCTGGGAGTGCAACGAAGAAACACAATTGTTGGATCAAAACATTGCAACTCTATATAAACAAAGAGGTGTAAAACAAAAGGGTGTGAAAAATAACAGGTGCCAACATGGAAAGCTGGGAGTGCAACGAAGAAACACAATTGTTGGATCAAAACATTGCAACTCTATATAAACAAAGAGGTGTAAAACAAAAGGGTGTGAAAAATAACAGGTGCCAACATGGAAAGCTGGGAGTGCAACGAAGAAACACAATTGTTGGATCAAAACATTGCAACTCTATATAAACAAAGAGGTGTAAAACAAAAGGGTGTGAAAAATAACAGGTGCCAACATGGAAAGCTGGGAGTGCAACGAAGAAACACAATTGTTGGATCAAAACATTGCAACTCTATATAAACAAAGAGGTGTAAAACAAAAGGGTGTGAAAAATAACAGGTGCCAACATGGAAAGCTGGGAGTGCAACGAAGAAACACAATTGTTGGATCAAAACATTGCAACTCTATATAAACAAAGAGGTGTAAAACAAAAGGGTGTGAAAAATAACAGGTGCCAACATGGAAAGCTGGGAGTGCAACGAAGAAACACAATTGTTGGACCAAAACTTTGCAACTTTGAGATCATTAACAAAGGGTGAGATCATTAATAATACTCAAAGAACAAAAACTCTTTTCAAAGTCCATAAAGATCTGTATATATATAAAAACAAAGAGGTGTGAAACAAAAAGGTGTGAAAACTAACAAGTGCAACCATTGAAAGCTAGGGGTACAACGAAGAAACACAATTGTTGGATCAAAACATTGCAACTTTATATAAACAAAGAGGTGTAAAACAAAAAGGTGTGAAAACTAACGGGTGCCAACATGGAAAGTTGGGGGTGCAACGAAGAAACACAATTGTTGGACCGAAACATTGTAATTTTTGAGATCATTAACAAAGGGTTTAAAAGGTGCGATTTTTAAAAGATGGGGGTACGACGAAGAAACACGATTATTGGAAAAAAAACTTGCAACTATTGGGATCATCAATAATTTTAAACCGTTAGATGAGATGATAGAAACAATCTCATCCGTTAGATTAAAGTTAACCCCCAAAAGTGAGTTTGCTATTATATATAGGTTGTCTAATGAGTAATTATTTAAAAGAAAACGAACATTAGACAGAAAATTCTGATGGATATGTGACGAGAGGAGACAAGACGGGAAATAATAAAACGGGACGGACTGGAAGAGACGTGTTTACCGTTCCAAAGTGGAAAAGTAGATACGTCTAGGTTATATACGTGTAATAATCCAAATTAAAACCAAATTGAAATCCGATATTTAGTTTTCATACCAATATTGTACATACTTAAGTTATATAGTTATATCAAAATATTTTGTCCGTGCTACAGCACGGGTTACTACCTAGTGATAATTGAAAACAAAATACACGGTTAAGTAAAAAGTATAGCAAAAAGGGCAAAAACATATTTGATCTAAAAATAAGAGTGGAAAAAATATGAAATATGTAAACGTTAAGAGTAATATATAGGGATATAATTATAATATTTATAATATAATTAACACCAATTAACACAATTAACATCATATTACATTTTGTGGCCCTTCAATTTTTTTTTCGACCATGTGAAAAAGAGGGAGGAAGATGAAAAACTTTACTTTTACAAAGAGAACCGATTGATAACTAATGACGAGTTGTAGCAAAAATATTTCAATAAAATGTGATGATCATGGAATTCATCTACGATTTTAAGCTAAGACAGGATCAAATAATGTATTGTTTGAAGAGGTAAGTAAAAATTTGTATGTGTCTTATATATATATATATATATTTTTTATTCCCAGTTGTATGATTTGATTATTAGTCTTATTAAACTTTCACGGATCAATAGATATTTTAGGTAAGATTCTTCAAGTTATCTCTGTTTATATGTGTTACTTTTTCATGTTTTAGAATCGACTTTTGTGTTTCGTTTTCAAATTTATTTCGATGCTTCAAATTTTAGTTAATGGATCCGAGATGATTTAATATTATAGATTTCGATTTTTGTTTATTGATTTATTTAGAACCGAGATGATGCAAACAAAAGAATTCGTGCTGTGAAAGTTGTGGCGAATCTTGCAGCCGAAGGTAACTTTTGCTCACTCACATACATATATGATCATCTCTTGAGATGTTTTTGTTGCTATGAGTTCTCACTGTTCCCCTATTTTTTTCTTTTGGTTCGATAAGTAGAGGCAAATCAAGTTACGATCGTTGAAGCTGTAGGTAGAGAGACCATAAACTCTTTGAAAGGTTATTTTTAAAGTATGAATCAACTGTATAAGCTTTAATATATAAACTGAAAAAGAATATTGTGTATTACCTTCCTGAGGATGCTTTGATGTTCCAACGTATGGATTACAACTATCATCATCATCAGATGAACAGACGAGAGTCTAGCGTTTTTAAGGCAAGCTGAATATTAGCAAAAAGTTTAGTTAGATCATCGGTTTCAGTCCACCAGACATTCTCAAAATCCCAAAATATGGAGTGACCAAACCGATGGACCAAACGGATTTTGAGAAAGTCTGGGTGGACCAAACCGATGATTGGAACCAGATGCGCCGTCCATTCGAGGAGAGAAAAAAACAAAAACTGAAAAACGAAATTAATATGGTATATTTTTGTGTGTGTTTGTGTTAATCTAGGAGCTAGGCTTGTGTGTTGTGTTTGTGTTTCTCGATTAAGTTTATACAGAAGAAGAAAACGAAAATTTGTGGGCAAGAGAGAAACAAATCAGACCAGAATTGGATTCGAAACTAGCTAGAGGAGTAGTTCGATCGAAAGTAAAAACCAAAACGTCAAGAATTGGGTTCGAAACAAAACAAAATTGAATCAATGCAAATTTAGTGGAGGATCTCGTCCTCTCTTCCGGTGGACGAAAACGCTTGGAGAAAAGCAATGAGAGTAGGATTCCCTTGTCGTTTCCTTATTATTAGCTAATGAGACCTGAACCTCTCCCTCCTAAAACCCATGCTTGAAGAGCATGAAGAGTCAAGCTTAGTGACTTAAAACAAACTCACTTAGGAGGAAGTCCCAAAGATATCCTTTATTTTGTATTAATTCTTATTTAATTATTTTATCTTATTTTCTATTTTTGCATATTTACATTTATAAAAATAAAATAAAAAAGAGAAAAAAGAGGAATAGGAAATTTTGGGGAACCCGAGGCTCTACCCGAATTCGTACCCGACGCGCCTGATCGTGTTCCTAACCCTATTGACCTCGAGTTTAGCTTTTCTTTCTTTTTAAGGATTTTATCAATGGCACCAAAGATGAAAACCTACCAAAAGAAGCAGAGCAGATCAACCTCCGCCCTGCTAGAACCGGAGGTGATGCCGTTGAACCTCGCGAATCCCAAGGAAGAGGAGACGTTCCGCATTCCCAACCGTTGGCTGGATGTTTCGCATCTCCAACCCGATCCGGTGCTCGAGCAACCGATCGTGCAGACCCCCGAGTTCGCTCACCATGCCCGGTGGCAAGTGCTGTTCATCGATCTCCTCGACGTAGGGACCTGTCTACGTCCGAGAGAACTGTTACTGATCCTATGGAGGTCGATTCTAATGCCGGTGGAGGAGATCCAAGCCTCGCAGTTAAGGAGCAGATCTGCGGTTGCAAGAGGGAAGAGACCAGCCTCTAAAAGGGCTGAGAAGGTGGCCGAGAGAGCAGCTGAGGAAGAGGATCAAGACACAGAGGAGTAGAGCCGTGACCGAGAGGAGGAACAGAGAGAACGCACACGCCAAGCTTCGCGGAGGCTGAAGCAGAAAGAGGTGGAGACTCCGACCAAGCTCTTCAAGGTCTTCCGCAAGATGAATTTTGTTGGTACCCGCTACCGTCACCAAGAAACGATGAAGCAGTTGGACATCGCTAGAGACGTCGAGTTCCTGTTCGACATGTGCCACCTGGGCAAGATGATGCGAGCCAACCTCGAGGCTTATGAGGAGGAGACGGTTCACTTCCTCTCCACGCTGCGGTTACATTATTTCGAAGACCACCCGACCCTACTACCCGATGGGGGGATCAGGTTCATCACTTTCTCCGTGGGCAACAAGGAGTACCGACTTACCTTCATGGAGATGGAGAAGCTGTATGGTTTCAAGGCTGGGAGTGGAGAAAGCATGGAGGTGAGAAAGGAGGAGATGAAGTCCCTATGGCTGACAATAGGCGACAAGCTTCCTTACAAGTCTACAAGCTCCAAATCAGCTCAAATAAGGAGCCCTGTTTTGAGGTATTTTCACAAGTCCCTAGCTTGCACCTTGTTCGCTAGAAAAGAGACTGGGAATGTGAATGACCATGAGCTCCAGCTGCTAGAAATTGCCTTGTGTGAAGTGTTAGACAATGCTAGGGATGGTACACCGCTAGTTGGAGATGATGCGGACAATAGTATGGTCTTTGTGCTGCTCGATCAGTTCCTTTACCTCAAGTCATGGGCAATGAAAACTGAGAGAAGAGAGGGAGCTAGAGAGATCTCCATAGGAGGACTGGTTACACCGATTTTGGTGGCCTGCGATGTGCCTGTGAAGGGAGTGGTACATGACCGGAGATGGCTGGACATAGAGTACCTAACACTGGCGAGATTCTTGGCCTATGAGAGGCCAAACAACATGTTGCTCTTCAAGTTTGTCCATCCAGCTGCCGGAGCCGCCCAAATGATCCTACCCAACGTCGTGTGCACCAAAATCCGGCTAGGAGACAACATAGACTTCACACCACCTTTGGAGGAGCTGTACAACCCGGAGGAGGAGTTCGAGGCAGAAGAGACAGAGCCGACTGGGCAAGGACAGGGAAACAACTCGGACGATTACGATTTTGAGGAGTATGTTTGCTCTCAAAAGCAACCAGTTGGGGTGAAGGAGGATCGGATGGCTGAAGAGGATGAACAAGTTCCTACCTAGGAAAGTGAAGGACCTTACCGGATCAATGAAGGTAATGGGAGGTCAGATAAAGGAGCTGCAAGACAAGGCAAGCTGTGCCTCAGCTCCCACCTCGGCATATGCACCAACATGGATGGGGAGGAGAAGACCGCTAGGAGGAATTCGAGGATTGACACCTCCAGAGCCTCACAGAGCATCCTCCTACGAGCCCCAAGAAGAGGAGGATGTCACCAGACCAGATAGATCGCGGAGAAGCCACTCGGATGCCTATCTGATGCCTAACCCGATGGGGTACACGATGCCCTATCCGATGCCACCATCGAGCACACATCCGGCACTCAGGTACTTTCCCTCCACCTTACCAAATGCAATATCAGATGCCCTACTCGATGCACCCTGCAAGCGGCTATACAGGTGATCATTCCGTACCTCTTCCACCCTACCCATCGTACTATCCGATGCCCTACCCGATGACCTACGTGACGCCTTACCCGATCGACCCCTCGGATGCTGGTCTGAGCAGATCGTCTGTGCGAATAATCGAGCTTTCTGATGAGCGAATCCTGGCGCCAGCTGAAGCCGGTGGCGATCCAGGGTACACATTGGCGAGCATGGAGGCTGTCACAACCTCCTTCTTCACCAACCCATGAGGTACCAATTTCATCCAAACCATTGTTTATACCATTGCATTGTGTTTTATTTTTCTTTGTGTGATTCTCATATTTCTTTTTCATACTTTTATTTACACAATGGACTGTGTAATTTAAGTATGGGGGAGGGTCTGGGAATGTATATAACATTGTGTTTTATTTTCTTAATTTTCTTATTTCAAATTTTTGCATAATAGTTTTATTTATTTGAGTCTGCATCTATGTGCATTAAAAAAAAAAAAAAGCCCAAAACAATTTGAAAAAAAAAAAGAGTGTTCATGTATTTGGATTTCCATATTAGGATTGAGTCTAGATTGATTCATATAGGATTGTTGCATATGCATTTTAGGGGACAATGATTAAAACTACCTTGTTTAAAGTCAAACCTTAGGATTGAAGTTATAGCCCTTAATCACAGTTCATTGTTGCTAGATCAATCTTTGGAAAAAATGAAAAATCTTTGTTTAAAACCTTGTGTCTTTTGAAAGCTTCCTCCACTTGTGTGAAACTTGCTTGAACATTGTATCATCTCTATATTATTGGACTTAACTTGAACTTAAATTGTCTGGCTTATGGAATTTGAATACTTGCTCATGGTAACCCTAAATTCGGGTTAGCACTCCATTTTTACCAATCTTTTCGTTTAACCCGATTTGTTTTTCCTACCTTTGAGCCCAAACTTTTCTTTCAAACCCTGTTATGAATTGTTGAGTGAGGCCTTTTCATTGTGCTATAGGTTGTGAAACCTTGAGAGTATTGAGAACGACAAAGAACTGGCTCTTGATTTAGCTAAGTTAGAATCTTTTGAACTAGCTAATAGGATCGGTTTTGAAAGATAGGTGGTTAGCATGATTATTTGGGGTTGGATTGAGGAATAAAAGAGAAATTAAAGAAGAAATTCTCTAAGGTTCGGTTTAATTAGCTCTAAGTCTCTAAGTAAAAAAAAAAAGAAGAGAAAGAAAAAGATCTTGCTATAGTCTCCTAGAAAAAGAAAAAGAAGAAAAATAATAATAATAATAATATATAATTTTATTAAGAGTTTAGCAAAGAAATAAAAAGAGATAAAAAAGGAGAGCTAGATGTTAAAAGTATAGATCTTAGGGATTATAATAAAACAAAAAAAACAAAAACAAAAGCGAGTTTAAATCAAGGATGTTTTAGGGGGTTTGATAAAAAAGAGTGAAGGAGAAAAAGGTAGATTATCAAGAGTTAAGCTTTGTATGCCCTATTGTTCTCAATCTTAGATAGTTTTCACAACTGTCTAGCATTCCTTCTTTTGAGAGAAAACCACCCAAAGATATTGTTTGAAACCACCCTACCAAAAGCCTAACCCTTGAATNCTCACAGAGCATCCTCCTACGAGCCCCAAGAAGAGGAGGATGTCACCAGACCAGATAGATCGCGGAGAAGCCACTCGGATGCCTATCTGATGCCTAACCCGATGGGGTACACGATGCCCTATCCGATGCCACCATCGAGCACACATCCGGCACTCAGGTACTTTCCCTCCACCTTACCAAATGCAATATCAGATGCCCTACTCGATGCACCCTGCAAGCGGCTATACAGGTGATCATTCCGTACCTCTTCCACCCTACCCATCGTACTATCCGATGCCCTACCCGATGACCTACGTGACGCCTTACCCGATCGACCCCTCGGATGCTGGTCTGAGCAGATCGTCTGTGCGAATAATCGAGCTTTCTGATGAGCGAATCCTGGCGCCAGCTGAAGCCGGTGGCGATCCAGGGTACACATTGGCGAGCATGGAGGCTGTCACAACCTCCTTCTTCACCAACCCATGAGGTACCAATTTCATCCAAACCATTGTTTATACCATTGCATTGTGTTTTATTTTTCTTTGTGTGATTCTCATATTTCTTTTTCATACTTTTATTTACACAATGGACTGTGTAATTTAAGTATGGGGGAGGGTCTGGGAATGTATATAACATTGTGTTTTATTTTCTTAATTTTCTTATTTCAAATTTTTGCATAATAGTTTTATTTATTTGAGTCTGCATCTATGTGCATTAAAAAAAAAAAAAAGCCCAAAACAATTTGAAAAAAAAAAAGAGTGTTCATGTATTTGGATTTCCATATTAGGATTGAGTCTAGATTGATTCATATAGGATTGTTGCATATGCATTTTAGGGGACAATGATTAAAACTACCTTGTTTAAAGTCAAACCTTAGGATTGAAGTTATAGCCCTTAATCACAGTTCATTGTTGCTAGATCAATCTTTGGAAAAAATGAAAAATCTTTGTTTAAAACCTTGTGTCTTTTGAAAGCTTCCTCCACTTGTGTGAAACTTGCTTGAACATTGTATCATCTCTATATTATTGGACTTAACTTGAACTTAAATTGTCTGGCTTATGGAATTTGAATACTTGCTCATGGTAACCCTAAATTCGGGTTAGCACTCCATTTTTACCAATCTTTTCGTTTAACCCGATTTGTTTTTCCTACCTTTGAGCCCAAACTTTTCTTTCAAACCCTGTTATGAATTGTTGAGTGAGGCCTTTTCATTGTGCTATAGGTTGTGAAACCTTGAGAGTATTGAGAACGACAAAGAACTGGCTCTTGATTTAGCTAAGTTAGAATCTTTTGAACTAGCTAATAGGATCGGTTTTGAAAGATAGGTGGTTAGCATGATTATTTGGGGTTGGATTGAGGAATAAAAGAGAAATTAAAGAAGAAATTCTCTAAGGTTCGGTTTAATTAGCTCTAAGTCTCTAAGTAAAAAAAAAAAGAAGAGAAAGAAAAAGATCTTGCTATAGTCTCCTAGAAAAAGAAAAAGAAGAAAAATAATAATAATAATAATATATAATTTTATTAAGAGTTTAGCAAAGAAATAAAAAGAGATAAAAAAGGAGAGCTAGATGTTAAAAGTATAGATCTTAGGGATTATAATAAAACAAAAAAAACAAAAACAAAAGCGAGTTTAAATCAAGGATGTTTTAGGGGGTTTGATAAAAAAGAGTGAAGGAGAAAAAGGTAGATTATCAAGAGTTAAGCTTTGTATGCCCTATTGTTCTCAATCTTAGATAGTTTTCACAACTGTCTAGCATTCCTTCTTTTGAGAGAAAACCACCCAAAGATATTGTTTGAAACCACCCTACCAAAAGCCTAACCCTTGAATCCGATTGAGCTTGATTCACCTTCCATTTGCAAGAATTCGCCAAACACTTTAATGAATGTGAAAGAGATGTTCTTTGGAATTGCAAGTCTTTACTAATAAATGGAGGTTGAACTAGATCGATGCATGGTAATAAGCATAGAAAAATATTTGTAAGTATGATGATTGATCTTAGCACCGTTAAACTATCTTTAAGGAGCATAGCTTGAATCTTTTCCTTAGCTCAAAAGGTTATGAGTCCCATTTATAACCCTCATCCTCCTACTTTCTTGCTAGAGGACTAGCAAGATTTAAGTTTGGGGGTCTGATAACTCTCTAATTTACATGTTTTAAGCATCCTTTTTTTGTCCATATTTTGCATTGTTTATACCCTAACTTAGCATTTTTAGGTCATTAACTGTAGGAATTTGCTTTTAGGCTATTTAGGGTGTTGCATTCTTGCATTTGCATATTTTGGATGTAAACAGGTGCTTTAGAGCCTAAAATGGGGAGAAACAAGGTCAAATCCGAGCATGTAACCGAAGGAGCTATTGAGCAAGAAGAACAATCCGAACACCAACCCGATCGAAGAGGATCCAAGAGTAGGAAGAACAATCCGAAGACCTATCCGAAGTGCAACCCGACCTCATCCTCGAGCACCTCATCGAGCAGACCCTCGGGCAGGACTGAGAAGCTAGGGTTAATTGGTTTCCATATATAAACCCCCCTCTTCTTCCTCTCGCCCTATCACGCCGTAGACACTCAAACCAGAGAGCGAGAGATTCTGAGAGAGATCTTGAGCGACTCAAACACTTTTCTATCTTTGTTAGGATTTATTTTACATATTTTTGCTATTCTTTTAGATTTCTACCTTGTACTCTTTACCTCTACTTTATCTTTTAATACAATGCAATTTTCGTTTATCTATCATTTTATGTTTTCTGCAATTAATTCTGAGTAGTGAAGTAAAGTTTCTAGGGATGTGATAGACGATTTTGTGTTCTTGATCGGTTAGGATGTCTTAGCTTGATTGTGTATGTTTTATAAATTCCTTTCTAGGTTGGTGTTCTTAATGTTATCAACAAACCGAGAAGGTGAGATTAGATCTAGGGTGTTTTACCACCGAGAGGTGTAGATGAAATGCTTGAATCAATCAACGCTAGAGATTTACTCACTTAGCCTAAGAGATTAGATGTGTAAGGAGTTTATTGAAAATAATGAATCGGCTTGTATTGCCTGTTTGATCATGTTTCTCCAACGAGAGTTGGGTAGGGAAGTGATCAAGGTTGATTGTTTCTATCACGAGAGTGTTTTAACAAGATTTTAGAGATTCATTGTCTAAAGAATATTTGCTTGAGGCATGTAGGACATCCGTACTGGTCAGGAACACTTAGGAGTCGATTACCCCATCCTTAGGAGCTTTCGTATTTTAATTGCTTACATTTTTTATTTATCACTCGACCCCTTACCCGAACAGGTACACGATCACCTACTTTGGGTATACCTTCGAGTTGTTCATACTCATCTTGCTTACTCGATCACCCCACCCGATCATGTACTCGAATGCTTGCATCGAGTGCTTAGGTCATGTGGTTTCTTGTTTATATTCTTTCTTTTATTATTCTAGGATTGTTAGATAAAACCCCTTTTATTGCTTGGCTTGACTTGCTTGCTTCTGATTGCATCCTATATGCTAGCATAACAACCATTTGGATTGATAACCCTTTGTACTACAACTGCATAGGGAATTGATACCCTGGGTGAAAATCCTGTTATCACAAAGTAACGGTGGTAACAGTGGTAGTAAGATGAAGAAGCAGATGACAAGAAGCAACAGCACCATATCAAGAGGAGTAGAAGAATCTATAATTCGGGGAAGAATTCTTATAAGGGAGGGGGAGAATGTAGTGACCCTCACTAAGGGTAAAAATCCAAATAAAAATTTTGGAGAAAAAGACCCGGAAAAGACTTAGCAAGAAGGAGAAGAGAAAAATTAGAAGAACGACCGAAGAAAGTCCGAAGAAAAATAAACAATACGGAAGATGGCCAATGGCCGGTGGTCAAGAGGCTAAGTCCAATTGGAAGTCGAAGAAGAAGAATGGCCAAGTCATAAACCACAAAAGGCTAAGGTACGGACAGGACGGACGTATACAAACGTAGACGGTACGGACGGACGTACATGATCGGAGACGGTACGGACATATCGGACGTACATGGACAGAGACGGTATGGATAGGTCGGACATACACGGACAAAGACGTCACATACCGAGTAAATACAGAAAGGACGGACGGATGCGGAATGGAGACGTCACGGACCAAGTAGGCGGACGCATGCGGAGTGGAGACGGTAAAGACCGAGTATACGTGGGAAAGACCGATTGTTCGCTGTACTGACGGGAAGTTGCGGTACTGGCAGAGAAGTTGCGGTACTGATGGAGAAATTGCGGTACTGACGGAAAAGTTGCGGTACTGACCAGAAGTTGCGGTACTGACGGATAAGTTGCGGTACTGACGGAGAAACTATGGACGAGGCCGAGAAGTTGCGGATGTATCGGACGCTCGACGGACACAGTGACGAGACCCGACAGCGATCCAGATTTTGTGGAGCGTTTGTCTGCCGGCGCAAAAGAGATTTTTCTCTTGAATCAGTCAATAGAATTTCATGCAACTCTGAGGAGTAATCATTATGTTGTTGAAATCAAAAAGAAGGAACACAATCATTGTGTCCTAAGGAACTGGCCAATAAGGACTCATGCACCAAAAGTGGGAGACAAGAGAAGATTTTCTCTTAAGAATCAGTCAATGCAAATTCATGCAAAATAATAATGAAGATTCTTGGAAGTTTGTGGCTCGCAAATGACCAAGTGTTCGCCCAAAGGAGTGGAGAGGAAGCAAGGCATGTGTTCGCCATGCATTGGCGAGTAGCACCGCCCAAAACCCTTATATAAGCGAGCTCAATCTCTCATTTTCGTCGATCACTGCTAAAGAGATAAAAACCGCAAAATCTCTCTAAGTGTTGCTCTCTCAAGAAGAAGGAAGACGCCAGAGCTCTGAACGAGAAGGGACGCTGTCTGGACGCCGAGGAGAGACGCAGTTGAGACGCTGTTGGACGCAGTCGGACGCAGTTGGACGCGAAGAGAAAGTTGTCTGATCCGTGGTGCCGTGAAGTCCGATCGAATCAATCCTCTGCTGAATCACTGTGATTCTGCGGTAGTTGTGTAGGGTGCTGCATGGACCCTAGGGTTCATGTACGTACCTATTGCTTGCTCATTTAGACCAAGGTTCATGCTAGAATCGGTTAAGTGTTGCATGCGTAAATTGGTAGGATTCATGCTAGATTCATGTTTCAATCATATAGAATTTATGCTAGGAATCACCATGCATGTTGAGAATTGAACCTCATGTTTACATAATGAACTTGATGCATTTTTAGCAATTTGGCTTGCTTAAAATTTGGACCATGGACTTTCATGCATGATTAAATTGGTAGATTTTTATTTGCAATATTAACTTGCTTAAAAATCGGATAGGGTGGTTGCATGCATGTAGAACAATCTAGGTTGCTTGAATTTTTTATTCTCGTTGCCTGTTGATTGTTGCGTGATTTTTTTGCTTGATTTTCTTGCTTGTTATGCTTGAATTTTCTTGCTTGAATTGCTTGTGTTGTAGTACTAAATTCTTAGCGTTTTTACTCTTTAAATTTTAGTACTTATTTTTAGCTAGTCTCTTGAATTATATTTGTTATCTTTCTCGAATCGTAGCTAGAATAGAGTAGTCGATCTTCTGTTCCAAGTGTAGAAAGATTGTCTCGTGGGAAGTTCCCAACGACCACTTACATGGGACAAAGTCGGTGTCTATCTAGCTACTAGAGCGACAACTACAAGACGTTGTAGCATTGTTGGCTCATGCTGGTTACCTTTGTGGTTTCAGCATGGGAAGTAGTTTGGAACGGAACAGATTATCGAGGGCCCATAGGTGAAAGAGTCTAGGGTAGTCGAGTAATCCTTGATTATTCTAGTCGTCTTTGTTTGTCGCGTAGGTAAAAGAGTCTAGGGTAGTCGAGTTACCTCGTTCTATTCTAGTCGTCTTTGTGTCGTGCAGGATTGAAGAGTCTAGGTTTATCGAGTCAAGTCTTGATTGAACTAACCTTCTTTGCTTGCTTGCTTGTTTATTGCTTCTTCTTTGTTTCTGCTTGTGTTGCTTTGATGCTTTGTCTTTTACCTTGCTTGGTTGGGTAGTCGGGGCAGGGAAATTAGAATGCATGTTTTGGGAAAAGGGATACCCAGCTAACTGAGTAATCTTAGATTACTCATGATAAATATTTGTCTTGCAGGAAGCCTAGGATGAGTCTAGAGCTGGAGCAAACATTAGGGTACCGGATAGGGATTGTTTTCATGTGTTTTTGTAAAACCTTATATTTTCCAAGATGTATTCTATGAAAGTTTTCTGACTATCTATGTATATTACTTTGGTGACTTATTTTCAATGTAATAATTTACTATAACTAATATAATCGGTTTTTGGGGGAAACATGACAAGTTGTACATGATACATTGTCCTTGTCCGGGCCAACACAACGCGCCAGGCGATGCGAGAGTTGCAAAGCCTAAGCAAAACCTTGGCCGCGGGTGGAGTCGCGTCCAGGGAGGACTGGTCGGGTAGCTGCAGCTTCCGTCCCTCGACCGGACCACCCGGGTGTGGTTCCCATCATGTAGCGTTATGTGGCTGTCCTTGTCCTCGTCCAGGCCTAGGTCGGTTCGGGGACGTTACAATGTGGGACGTTTAGATATTTTATGGTCCTCATTGATGAATCGACCAGATGGTCGCATGTTTGTCTATTGTCCACTAGAAACCTAGCGTTTGCTAGACTGCTAGCCCAGATCATACGTCTGCGAGCCCACTTTCCAGATTTTCCACTTAAGACTATACGTCTAGATAATGCTTGTGAGTTTATATCCCAAGCGTTTAATGATTATTGTATGTCCATGGGGGTAAGTGTGGAACATCCCGTGGCACATGTACATACACAGAATGGATTAGTTGAATCCTTCACTAAACGAATTCAATTGATTGCTCGACCATTACTCATGAGGTCGAAGCTTCTTGTGTCGGCTTGGGGACACGTGGTATTACAAGCAGCAAAGCTTATACGTATCAGGCCATCTAGTGAGCATAGATATTCTCTATCCCAATTACTCACGGATCATGAGCCAGACATATCCCATCTAAAGACATTTGGGTGTGCCGTTTATGTACCCATTGCACCACCATAGAGAACAAAGATGGGACCTCAAAGAAGGATGGGAATATATGTTGGATATGATTCTCCCACCATCATTAGTATCTAGAGCCAACCACGGGTGATCTATTTAAGGCTAGATACGCGGATTGTCAGTTTGCTGAATCCGAATTTCCTACATTAGGTGGAGAGACAAACAAGCTGGTCAAAGAGATATCATGGAATCAAACATCCTTGAATTGGCAAAATCCTCGGGACTCTGGAATGTGAAGCAGAGGTCCAAAATATTATACATTTACAAAAGCTAGCTAATCAATTGCCAGATTCCTTTGCTGACCCAAAGAAAGTTACAAAATCGTACATACCAGCTTGTAATGCACCAGTACGTATTGATGTTCAAAAGGGACACAATCAAGTTGCTACAGAGTCTAAGATACGTTCGAAACGTGGTAGCCCCAAAGATAAGAATTCTCGGAAATCAAAGAAATGTGCAATTAAAACCGAGGTTAAGGAAACCATAGAAATAACCACGGCAAACCCTAAGGAACCGATCAACGAGGTTTGGAACGCCAAACCTCAAGGTCCTGAAGGTATTGATAATAATGAGATCTCAATAAACTATATCATTTTTGGAATTTAGTGGAACCGAAAAGATGTCGACATCGATAAAATATTTCACTACAAGAATTGTTCTGTATTGTTACGGAAAAATTTGTAGGTATATGGTAGAATTTGTAGCAAAAGAATATTTGTTACAAAATTACGACAAAAATAATTAGTAATTATTTGGTCATAGCAAATTTATCAGGACTAATTATCGCAAATTGCTACCAATTTGATACTAACTAATTAGTAGCAAATACCTACTATTTGTGACATTTGTATGTCGCTATCTGTCACACATTGAGTCGGAATTATGTGTAACAATTTGCTTCAAAAGACGACAATCTTAGTGTCGCTAAATTGTGACAGTAAGCTACCCACTCAGTCGTCTTAAACTTGTTACAAAAAATCACAAATATTTGTAACAATTTAGCTTTTATTAGCTACAAAATTATTGAAAGATTTTATATCTAGCACCAAAGAAAAATTATGTGAAAATATGTTAAAAGTTACATTGCAAAACATACACAATTACAATTAATGTTAAACCTTACTTTAATATCATACATTCAAATAGAAGATATATAAATACATTGAAAAAAGATTTTCAAACCAGAAGAGTCTGTCAGGTGGTTTGACTTGAGCCCCATTAGTTGTGCATGTCTGTTGTTCCTTAACCTCGAGAGCAAGCTTCGAGACAACATGCTCAAGTTTGGTTCCAACTAACATGACAAGCTTAAACAACAAACAAATACAAACACATTCTCTTAGTGTTAGTCTAATTAATTTCAAGTTTTTACTTATTCTTGTTTTTGTTTACTTACAATGGCAGGGATGAATGATAACCAAAAGTACATATTCAGGCCTGCAATGAAATCATATAATTAGTAAAGATAAGGCAGGAATTCATATAATTAGTAAAGATAAGACTTAAATATGGAGATACAAATGGAATGCACTTTGTCTTTATGTAACCGATGACTTACCATGAATATTTATGCAGATGCATACTATAGCATAAATCCAAACTTCAGTAAGTGAAGATTGTAACTTAACCAAGAGCCCCATGTGTTCTTTAGCTGCAGTTGCGTCTACATTCTATGGATGACATATTTAGAATTGGGTAAAAGGTATTTGTTTATTCTGCATATTTATTGTTTATAACCCAATAACGAAATTTTCATTTTTACCTAATAGTCGTATCGAGTGTAATAGTGACGGCCATAAGTAGCCCAATGCTGGCGGACGATGTCTTCCCCCGTCACGGGTTTTGCATCCCCTTCAAGGCTTCTTGTTCTTGTGAGCCAGTATGGATAACCAAGCAAGAACTGCCCAAATCCCATCTTTCTCACGGATATGATCCGAACCTGAGGAATAAGGTTGTTTGTGAGCTGTGTAAGGTTCTTAAAGTTGTAAGACATGTGATGAACTAGCAACAGAAACTAACCAGTTCCAAAACTCTCTTCACAAGATAAAGAAACTTTTGCATATTCTGCATAAAAGCATCACCACACTCAAGCGAGTTCATGAATGAACAACCTATATATACTGAACATAAAGGAACAGAGGACTAACCCCGCAAATTCTTTGCAATGAAATCGGAGAAAGACCTTGAACATCTGCTTAGACCATTCTAAAGTCTCATCGCCTAAGCGGAGTTTAAACCAATAACCAAACGTAGTCCCAATCTAAGAAAAATGAAGAAAACAAACAAAAACTAATAAACCAGCATCGTAAACTGAAACAAGTAACTTGAGAAGCTGATAAAGACATAGAAGAGAGAGAGAACCGTGAGAGAAGAAGGAGTGGAGGCTCCGTAAGAAGGCATCGGAATCAGTATCAGTCTTAGATCCAGAATCTGAATCGGAGAGAAGCGGAAGCGACACCAGTGGTTTTACCTGGAACAGCGGTTGTGGTACCTGTTTCAAAAGAGATAAAGAGAGACAAACAGAGAGACTCATTCTTCTTCTTAACTCTCCAGTCAGATCCATAAACGGAAAAGAAAAAAAGAAAAAAAACAGAACGAGAGAGGAGAGAGAGGAAATCTGGAGACGATGAGAAGAGGAGATCTGATCATCTGAAGAGGAAAGGAGATTTAGAGACAAAGAGGGGAGAGAAGATATGGAGACGAAGAGGTGAAATTAGAAGGAGAAAGAAAAAAAAATGAAAATTTTGTGTTTTGGTTTACACTTAAGCCATTTTTTTTTTTTTTTTTTTTGGTATTTATTTAGATTTACAAAAATGTAAACCTAAATAAAAAGATGTTTTGTGTTTTGGTTTACATTTAAGCAGAAAATGAAAACTTCCTTTTTATATAGATTCACAAAAATGGTTTTGTGTTTTGGTTTACACTTAAGCAGAAAAATGTTTTAAACAATGTATTAAGTGTTTAAGGGTAAGGAAAATGTTACAATTTGCTACATTTAGTGTTGTGTGTCATATTGTTACAAAATTTTGTGTCACTAAATATGTAACATTTTTCTACAAATTATGTATGTTACTATTTGTCACTATGTAGTTACACTTAGTAACGAATTACTTACAATAACTATTAACTTAAAATTTCTCACTAATTTGTAACAGTTTATAGATATTATTTGTTATTAATTTTTTGTAGTAAAAAAATGTAACTATATGATACAAATTTACTAGTGTTTGCATATAAGGTAGCACTTGAAATGAATGAGGATCATGAATCCACATCTATATTAGAGTGCACTCAAGGATCAGATTGACTAAAATGGAAAGAAGTCATAAACGTGGAGTTGAATTCACTAAACAAAAGAAATGTGTTTGGTCTGATCATAAGGACATCATTCGATGTAAAACCAGTAGGACACAAATGAGTTTTTGTGAGGAAGAGAAATGAGAATAATGAAATCATGAGATATAAGGCACGGCTTGTAGCACAAGGATTCTCACAAAGATCGGGGATAGATTATGAAGAGACATACTCCCCTGTGGTGGATGCAACGACTTTTAGATTTTTGATAAATCTGGCTATAAGAGAAAGTCTTGACATGCGGCTAATGGATGTAGCGACCGCATATTTAAATGGTCCACTGGATAATGAAATATATATGAGATTACCAGAGGGTATTGAGCTCAAAGATAAGAAAGGTTCTCGAGAACAGCACTGCATAAGGCTGAACAAATCACTTTATGGACTAAAACAAAGTGGGCGTATGTGGTACAATAGACTTAGTGAGTACCTAGTCAAAGAAGGCTATAAGAATGATCCCATCATTCAATGTATTTTTATAAAGAAGTTTGCAAACAAAGAATTTGTAATCATAACAGTATATGTGGATGATTTGAACATCCTAGGAACCTCTGGGGAAATTTTCCAAACAGTTGAATATCTCAAGAAAGAGTTTGAAATGAAAGACCTAGGTAAAACTAAGTTTTGTTTGAGATTGCAGCTTGAGTACATAAATGATGGAATTCTTGTGCATCAAATGGCATATACTGAAAAGGTACTCAAGAGATTCAATATGGACCAGGCCCATCCATTGCCTAACCCAATGGTTGTGAGAAGCCTCGGATTGGATAGTGATCCATTCGGTCCAAAGAATAACGATGAAGAACTTCTTGGCCCTGAAGTGCCATATCTTAGTGCCAAAGGAGCTTTAATGTATTTGACTAGCCACACTAGACCAGATATTTGTTTTGCCGTGAACCTCCTATCAAGATTTAGTTCATGTCCGACCCAAAGGCACTGGAACGGTATCAAACATCTATTGCGTTACCTACAAGGAATGATGGATTTGGGTCTATTCTATACAAACCATAACAAAGAAGGTTTAGTTGGTTTTGCTGATGCAGGTTATCTATCAGAACCACATAATGCTAGATCTCAAACCGGCTATGTGTTTACACACAATGGTACAACAATTTCATGGCGTTCAATGAAGCAGACAATTGCGGCCACATCATCTAATCATGCAGAAATTTTGGCTATGCATGAGGCCAGCCGTGAGTGTGTTTGGTTGAGATCAATGAATCAACACATCATATCATATTGTGGCATGGCCGACGACAAGGAACCGACCATCCTGTATGAAGACAACACAACTTGCATCGCACAGTTCAAGGACGGTTACATCAAGGGAGATCGGACAAAGCATATCTTGCCTAAGTTCTTCTTCACACATGAACTACAAAAGGCCGGTGAAGTTCAAGTGGTACAAGTCCAATCTAGCGACAGCTCAGCCGATCTTTTCACCAAGTCATTACCAACATCAACATTTAGGAAGCTCACGCATCAGATTGGAATGCGTAGACTCAAGGACCTTTAGTGATGTTCAGAACAGGGGGAGTAATACGTATTGTACTCTTATTCCTTCACCATGGTTTTGTCCCACTGGGTTTTCTTGGTAAGGTTTTAATGAGGCAGCATCCCCAAGCGTATTATGATGATCTCTTAGCATCTACACGGTTATGTCATCCAAGGGGGAGTGTTGTAAACCATTGAAGATGGATCTCCATAACCGATTCCTACAAGCCTAAGTACATAAGGCCCATCGTCTCTATCTATTCCCACCGCCAATAGGCTTATAATCCTATTGAGCTTAGGATTTTGTGTACTCCTATATATATGTATTCTTTATTGAATGAATAAGATAAGTTTAAGTTTCACAACACTCAACAAAAACTATATTTTAAAAAATAAGAGACCCAAAAATATAACCTACCATTGGAGGAGAAAATTTTAACTAAGAGATCAAGGGTTCTTATTTTCAAAACAGTACACAATTAATTCATAATAAATTCAAACAATATATAAGATCTTCAAAGTGAAGTGACCTTAGTGCAGTGGCAGGAGGTAAGTCTATTTGTAGAAGACATCATCACACTTGGGATCGAGTCCCGCTTATAGCTCAAAATTAAACTAATCATATAATTAATATTAAACTAATTAAATTAATCACTAACAACTTTAAACAAAATCATCCTTCCACTAGAGAACTCCAAAGAAAATTGTTCAATCATTAAAATAATAATTTTTAAACAATTATTTATTAATTATCAAATTTTAATAATCTAAAATAAGAAAATGATTATTTAAATTATTTAAATTACATTAAATAGAAAACAAAAATATTTTACATAATTCAAAATATTAAACATATTTTACAATAATATCCAACAATAAGTCGGTTGAATCCCCGAAATAAGCACCAGTTGCTACCGTCCAATCGCTATCATTATCATGGTTAGAGCATAGATAGCAAATGTATGGTTAGAGGTAAAATACACATATCTTTGACATTTCAGTTTAGTTTAAGGAGTTTTATTGAAACCAGTAAGTGAAAGACTTGAATCTTATTAGAACAACACCTGTGGATGATGCTCACATACCTGTAAAAGAAGAGATTCAGATTGATACTCCAATAATAATCTCAACTTTCAACAAAGCTTTATTTATGCAGCACAATCACAAGCTTAAGATAAATTTTTTTTTACCTTCACTAAGTCAAACCGTCCATGCTTCAAACTCTCCTCTTTCAAGTTTTCCTCCAACTCAGCAACCAGATCCTCATCAACCTGAAAACAGAGTAAATGTGCAAGCTATATCAGCTACTCTTAAAAACGGAACATTTCTCATACTAACTATTGGGAAAGAGCCAAGACTTTACTGAGTGATATCTTCATGTGTCACCCAAAGCTAATAAGAACCATAAGCAAAATATTGTCCAAACAAGAAACCTTTTGGCGACGCTTTAGACAGCTTCCATGTTGTCCAAAAATTTTAAACTCAATCCCATTAAAGAAAGAAGACAAATAAATTGAGATGAATCTTACTGGTCAGATCATATCAAAACTGTATCTGTTTGAAGCCTTGTGGGGGGGGGAGGTAAGCACGCTTTAGACAGCTTGTGTGGGTTCATGCTTCTTCTTTGTCAGTATCTTTGTCTTTGCGATAGCGGAAGTGGAAAAACTGAAGCAGAATCTGAAACAAAGAATTAAGGAAGTTAGAGAGCTCAGTGAAAAGAAAGGAATCAAAGATCATGAAGTTGATGAGAGAGATTGTACAAGAAAATCAAGCACAACACATCCTTCTGCATCAACAAGCCATGCTAGATTAGGTGCAATTTTTAACCATTCCACACTGTTCCCAAGAATGCTGCAACCTAAGCAGAAAAGGGAGTTAAACATGTCTAAGGAGTTCAACCAGAGATTCTTTAGAGACTTAAAAGCGGGTGGTGTATGACTACTCAACAAGGATCTTGCCGACCTGACAGAATCAAAACGTGAAAAAAGAATTCTCATAACCTTTGAACAAATCTTTTGCTTAAATATATTTTCTTTCATCAGAATGCAAGAAGCCTAAATAAAGAATCTAAATGGCATCATTACGTGTAAAATAGTTCTCTTCAGGTAAAACTATTTCTATGACTCCGAGGAATCATAGTGATAGGAATCATCAGCTCTGGTATCAGTCATACGAACATCACTAGCAACCTCTTGGGCAATGATACCAACAGCAGCGACCAAGGAATCAGTGAGAGTGGATTTCCCTGTAACCTTTCTTCCTTGGTTATCATAGCAACTTACACAAATCAGCTCTAAGCAACACTATACAGAAATCCAGAAAATCTAAAGGACTTCTAGCTTTGATAAGAAGTCAGAGTAGAAGGGCAGCACCATCTATAAAACATATACATGAGAAGATCGGGAATTTGGACATAATCTCAAGCCCTGTTTTGAGTTACGAAATAATTAAATAACTTACTACGCTATGGCGAATTTAGGGCAGCAGGACGCGACTATGGTCGACATCGGAGGAAGGGTGGAGCCGCCAGGAGATCCTCCAGATCCTGGGGCTTTGTGGGTTGGGAAGGTGAAGGGGAGTGGGACAGGAGGGAGACTCAGACCGGAACTGGTGATGGACGATGAGTTTGTGGAGGGGAAGGTTCCGCTGGAGTTTCCGGAAGGAGAGGATGGAGAACCGGTCGTTACCATTGAGAAGGAGGTTTTGGAGGTGATGAATAGTTTGTGGAAGAATTGCATGATCGTGAAAGTGTTAGGTCGAAATATTTCGATTGCGGTGTTGTCAAATGGGTAAGGGAGTTGTGGAAGCCAAAGGGGCTATGTATGTGATAGATTTACCACATAATTTCTTCATGGTAAGGTTGGAGGTGGAGGAGGAATACATGACAACACTCACAGGAAGTCCATGGAGAGTGTATGGTAGTTATCTTATGGTGAAAGCATGGGATCCAGAGTTTGATCCGGCGACAGATGATATTGTCACCACGCCGGTTTGGATACGATTATCGAATATCCTGGTGAACTTTTATCATCGCGCGATCTTGATGTGCATAGCAAAAGGATTGGGTAGACCAGTCAAAGTGGATTTAATGACGTTAAATCTTGAACGGGCACGATTTGCTCGTGTTTGTGTGGAGGTGAATTTAAGGAAACCTTGACAATCCAAATCAATGGGGATCGGTACTTTGTGGCTTATGAAGGGTTACAAAACATATGTCCAGTTTGTGGAATTTTTGGCCACCAAGCGAGTACATGTCCTCGGCGGAGGGTAGAGGTGCATGAGGCAAATGGAGTAACGGAGAAGCAAGGCACGACTCCATCGGGGAACATGGTTGCGTATGGTGAGCAGTTGAGAAACAGTGCCCAGGGTACTGGCACACAACAGAATTCACAAGATGATGGGTATACACTGGTGAGGGGATCCCGGCGACGGCCAGCCACCCCGACGACGAAAGTTGTGTTCTCGGCTGGGAGTGGGGAAGCTGAACCTGGACGAAATCTTCGGGAAATCCCGCAAAATCAGGCTCTTGCGAATATTGAGATTACGAATAGCTTCGGAAATCTAGCAGAAGATATGATATCTCCAGAGATAATGGAAGTTGCTATATCGATGGACCAGAATAAGGAAAATGAAAATAATTCAAATAATTTGCGTGGAGGGAAGAATGGGAACCAGGGAAAAGCGGTTTTTGCATTGGGCTCAATGGACTCGAACAATAAGGGAAAAGGTGGGCCTAAGGAGAGTGGTATGGAGAAAAGAAATGGTGGACTTCGAAATGGTGTCGTTAATAGGCCAAAGGGAAAACAGAATAAACAAATTGTCGTCATCTGGGAAGCGACTCAGGATCGAAGATGATAGTGTGTGTCGGTCAGGTGGTGTGTTTGTGAACACACGAGATGACATGGCGAAGACTTTGTCGATCCAGGGATGCGAGACAGAAGAGGAGAAATCTCAATTGGATACGATGGAGAGTTCTTAACAGATGGAAGAGACGTTGCAGGGAGCTCCGACGGAGATGGGGGAGGCTCTGATAACAGCGTGACGGGTTTCCCCGGTGATTCTAGTGACTATTTGCACAATTTTAATGGATTGTATTCTGTGGAATTTTGGGGGGGCGAATAAACCCAATTTTCGGAGATCAATTCGATACATGCTCAAACGACAGAAGACGGACATACTGGCCATGTTCGAGACGCATGCAGAAGGAGATCGTGCGAACCGTATTTATCAGCGTTTGGGCTTTGCGAATTCGTTTCGGGTGGATGCAATAAGGCAAAGTGGAGGCTTATGGCTGTTATGGAGGACTGAAGTGGGAGATGTCACCATAATTATCTCATCGGATCAGTTTATACATGCGTTGATGGTTAATGGAGACGATAGAATACACTTAATAGTGGTATATGTTGCACCTTCTGTAAGTCGGAGAAGTGGATTGTGGGGGCAGTTGAAACAGGAGATTGAAGGAGTTAATGATCCATTGATAGTTGGTGGGGATTTCAATACGATCATTAGGCTTGATGAGAGGACTGGTGGCAATGGTCGTTTATCGACAGATTCGCTAGCCTTTGGTGAATGGATAAATGAGCTTACACTGATTGATATGGGATTTAAAGGCAGCAAGTACACATGGAGGCGAGGAAACATGGAAAGTACTTATGTTGCAAAGAGGTTAGATAGGGTGTTGTGTTGTGTCGAGACACGTTTGAAGTATCAGGAGGCTGTTGTGACTCACCTTCCGATACTTGCTTCTGATCATGCACCACTATACCTGCAACTTAATCCCGAAATGAAAGGTGATACGAGACGAAGACTGTTTAGATTTGAGGTGGCTTGGCTGAATCATACGGGCTTCAAAGAGTTGTTGGTAAACTCTTGGCAAAACAATCTGACCACTCCTGAGGCGCTAGAGGGATTACCAGTGAAACTAAAAACGTGGAATCGGGAAATCTTTGGTGATATAACCAAAAGAAAATNGAGATCAATTCGATACATGCTCAAACGACAGAAGACGGACATACTGGCCATGTTCGAGACGCATGCAGAAGGAGATCGTGCGAACCGTATTTATCAGCGTTTGGGCTTTGCGAATTCGTTTCGGGTGGATGCAATAAGGCAAAGTGGAGGCTTATGGCTGTTATGGAGGACTGAAGTGGGAGATGTCACCATAATTATCTCATCGGATCAGTTTATACATGCGTTGATGGTTAATGGAGACGATAGAATACACTTAATAGTGGTATATGTTGCACCTTCTGTAAGTCGGAGAAGTGGATTGTGGGGGCAGTTGAAACAGGAGATTGAAGGAGTTAATGATCCATTGATAGTTGGTGGGGATTTCAATACGATCATTAGGCTTGATGAGAGGACTGGTGGCAATGGTCGTTTATCGACAGATTCGCTAGCCTTTGGTGAATGGATAAATGAGCTTACACTGATTGATATGGGATTTAAAGGCAGCAAGTACACATGGAGGCGAGGAAACATGGAAAGTACTTATGTTGCAAAGAGGTTAGATAGGGTGTTGTGTTGTGTCGAGACACGTTTGAAGTATCAGGAGGCTGTTGTGACTCACCTTCCGATACTTGCTTCTGATCATGCACCACTATACCTGCAACTTAATCCCGAAATGAAAGGTGATACGAGACGAAGACTGTTTAGATTTGAGGTGGCTTGGCTGAATCATACGGGCTTCAAAGAGTTGTTGGTAAACTCTTGGCAAAACAATCTGACCACTCCTGAGGCGCTAGAGGGATTACCAGTGAAACTAAAAACGTGGAATCGGGAAATCTTTGGTGATATAACCAAAAGAAAATATCAGTTGTTGATGGAGATTAAAGCTACTCAGGACTTGTTGGATATTACCCAAACAGATGAGTTACTCACCAAGGAAGCGTTACTAATGAAAGAGTTGGATGTAGTTTTGGAGCAAGAGGAAGTGTTATGGTTCCAAAAATCTCGTGAGAAATGGATAACGATGGGAGATCGCAATTCAAAATTTTTCCACACATCAACTATTATCAGGAGGAGAAGAAATAGAATTGAGATGCTAAAGAATAATGAAGGGGTGTGGATTTCAAATTCTAAGGATTTAGAGAGCCTTGCAGTTGAGTATTATAAGAAGCTATATTCTATGGAGGATGTTTCTGTGGGTGGAGAGCAACTACAGGGAGTTGGGTTTTCGGGTTTAACAAGGGATGAGTTGACGTCTTTAGTTAAACTCTTCTCTGCTTTAGAAGTTCAACAAGCGATTCAAAGCATGGGAAAGTATAAGGCACCGGGGCCAGATGGGTACCAGCCAATATTTTACCAAGACTGTTGGGACGTTGTTGGTGAATCAATGACAAGATTTGTGTTGAATTTCTTTGAGTCCAATTTGCAACCAAGTGGAACGAATGATGCGCTCTTAGTACTGATTGTTAAGGTGATGAAACCGGAGAAAATAATGCAATTTCGCCCTATTAGTCTTTGCAATGTGCTGTTCAAGACAATTACAAAGACTATGGTGTTGCGATTGAAGAAATTGATGCCAAAGTTAATTGGACCTGCACAGTCTAGCTTCATCCCAGGTAGGCTGAGCACTGACAATATAGTAGTGGTTCAAGAGGCAGTCCATTCAATGAGGAGAAAGAAAGGAAAAAAGGGATGGATGCTGTTAAAGTTGGATTTGGAGAAAGCTTATGACCGAATCAAGTGGGACTTTTTTGAAGAAACACTTCGGGTTGTAGGGCTGCCAGTGAATTGGGTCAGTTGGATAATGCCGTGTGTTACAGGTCCTTCCATGACCCTTCTGTGGAATGGTGAGAAGACATAACCGTTTTCTCCAGAGAGAGGGCTTCGTCAAGGCGATCCGCTGTCCCCTTACTTGTTTGTCTTGTGTTTAGAACGGTTGTGCCACCAGATTGAGTTGTCTGTTGCTGGGAAAGAGTGGAAACCTATTGCTTTATCGAGAGGAGGCCCGAAGCTATCTCATGATTGCTTTGCGGATGATCTCATACTGTTCGCGGAGGCATCAGTAGTACAGGTGAAGATATTACGACGAGTTCTGGAGAAATTTTGTCACGCATCAGGGAAAAAAGTAAGTCTCGAAAAATCTAAAATCTTTTTCTCGGATAATGTTCATCGGGACTTGGCAACACAGATTTTGGCGGAGAGTAGTATTAAGTCTACCAGAGACTTGGATAAATATTTGGGGATGCCAATTTTACATAAACGAATCAATAAGGAAACTTTTGGAGATGTGTTGGAAAAAGTTTCCTCAAGGTTATCGGGCTGGAAAGGAAGATCCTTGAGCCTTGTTCAACACGAACAAATTTGAAGATCAATTCTTCCAGCCAAACAACCATTTGCAATACATTCCATTTGTCAAAGGATGTTAATCTAGTTGTTCACTTGAAGAGTTTTAGGTCCACCTGGTTTAAGAGCTTCCAGAATTATGTATGGCAACCAGGTGTTGTTTCTACTAAGCCCAAGGTGAAGAAATGGTACAGCCCATGTTGTTTCTCATCAGCAAGTTGGATCAAAGAGTCAAAGAGAGAAAAGATCAAGGAAACTCTTAATGGGTCAATTCAAGAGCTTATGGCCAAAGAGAGCATGGGAAAAACTATTGGGGATGATACCTATCAATTCCACCCCACTATGAGCCTAATTCATGTCCAAGAAAGCCCAGAATAATCACTTTGTTTTGTGGTCAAAGAGGGATGACGAAAATGGAGTTCAACTCACCTTGGGAAGGACACCTTGGGAAGGCAAACTTCAAAGGGTTGAATCTTCATTCAACTATCTATTTTTATTGTGTTTTAGTTTCAAGAATAATACTTGGCTTTGTGACCAAGTTTTCTATCTCTATATAAACTCATGTAATCTCATTTGAGAATAATCAACCAATTTTCCTTTTCATTTTAGAGTCTATCTCTTTGTTCTTTGTCTAGAACATTTCTTTGTTTCTTGGTGTGTAATATCCAAGCAACAGCCTCCTTTTGCTGGACTAGTGTGTCATATCTAGCAGTGATTGGAGTTGGGAATATCAGCAGCCTTCCGCAACTGCTGTGCGACCCCTCAATCCATCAAATCTCCCTTGTTGCACATTGCACCTTGGCGAGTTTCTATCCTTTTTAGTCCGGCTGAGTGATCCTCGAATTTTGGGCGTATCAAATGGTATCAGAGCCACTCAACCGGTATTTGTCTTTTCATCTTCTCATCTATCCATCTTTTCATATTTTTCTTTTTTCTTCTATATTTTCATCTTCTATATTTTTCTTTCTTTCATCTATTCATCTTCTTTCAAAAAAAAAAAAAAAAAGAAAACAAAAAAAAGAAACAAGAAAAAAAAAGATAAAAAAACAAAAAGAGGAAAAAAAGAGGGAAAAAAAGAAAAAAAAGAAAAAAAAAAAGAGAAAAAAAAATATATAATGATCGTCGAGAACGTGAGATCATCGAAGACGGAGGGCTTGGGATTCCAAATCTACAATTTCAAGCACTTATGAGAGAGACGCAACGAATGTTGAGGGTTAAGATGAATGTCCTCTACGAGAGGTTGGATATAGTTGAAGCAGAGGCACAACAGAGACAACCACAAATGTTGCATCATAGAAGGGAAATAGATCAACCTAGAGTAGCAAGGTCTGACGATTATTACAATAGTCAATCATCAAGAGGGAGCCACATGAAACCAAGAAGTGCTAGAGAAGCAAGAGGAAGAGTGGATGTTAACATGGGTATTTTGAAGTTGAAGATTCCTACCTTTCAAGGCAAGAACGACCCAGATTCATATCTAGAGTGGGAGAAAAAGATTGAGTCAATTTTTAGTTGTCAAAACTATTGCGAGATGAAGAAGGTACGTGTTGCAGCCACTGGATTTTGTGATTATGCTATTACTTCGTGGGATCAGTTGGTGGTAAGCAGGAGGAGAAATGGAGAACACCCCATTGAAACTTGGGCAGAAATGAAGTATATTTTGAGGAAACGATTTGTTCCCCACCATCACCATCGTGGTTCAACTCATATTTTGAGGACTTCTAGACCAACTGATGGAGCGTCTACTGTCACACCAAGTTACCCACAAGAAAGGACGTCTTTTGTTTCTAAGGAAGAGGAAGTTGCTTTTGTTTTCTTACCATCACCAAAGGAGCATAAGGAGTTGCTAGTTCAGGATAATCTGTTAGAAAGAACAAAATCACCGAGTGAGCAAACAGAAACCAAAGAACCAGCGTATAAAGAGATCAACAATGTTCATAGTGAGGAAGCTGCGAATGAAGGCATTATCATCAACAACCCTGGCAGTATGAATGATTCAGCTAATGCACCAACAAAGAGAGAAAAGTAAACGGTACACTTCTGGTCTGGGGAAAAACGGCTTTTTCATACCTGGACAAAGCCCATGTGTTCGATTCATACATCGGACTATGGCCTGTGCGTTAAAATACATTGACTTTAGAAAATAAAAACTACATACCTCAACTATTGTTTTTGTGCTAACATATACAAAAACATGATTAATTAGTAACTCTGTTAATTTCTCCGTTAAGCCAATCTGACGTAGAATCCACATGTAAAGGTAGAAGCAAACGACGTCGTTTTGGTTTATTTGAGAGTATTTCTCCACGTTACTGTGTTTTGTTTTTCTAGAACATTGAAGAAATATATATGGGTCAAAGACAATGAAGTCACATAGTCAATACTAAAATCAAAATTGGTTTTTGTTTTTATAATATTTGTCCAAATCTATTGAACTCCACAAAATTGCTTTCATCACTAACCCAAATAACACAAGAAGATCTAAATATGGAAACCAAAACCCTAATTTTATCAATCCTCTTCATTCTCCTCACGCTCAAGTTCTTGATCGGGAAACTCAAGCGAAAGCCAAACCTTCCTCCGAGTCCGGCATGGTCGTTACCGGTGATAGGTCACCTTCGTCTCCTCAAACCACCGATTCATCGAACTTTCCTCTCACTCTGTCAATCCCTAAACAATGCTCTGATCTTCTCCCTCCGACTTGGAAACCGACTCGTTTTCGTGAACTCGTCACACTCGATCGCCGAAGAGTGCTTCACCAAGAATGACGTCGTTCTCGCGAACAGCCAAAATTCATCCTCGCTAAACACTCTCAAATAAACCAAAACGACGTCGTTTGCTTCTACCTTCACACGTGGATTCCACGTCAGATTGGCTTAACGGAGAAATTAACAGAGTTACTAATTAATCACGTTTTTGTATATGGTAGCACAAAAACAATAGTTGAGGTATGTAGTTTTTATTTTCTAAAGTCAATGTATTTTAACGCACAGGCCATTGTCCGATGTATGAATCGAACACATGGGCTTTGTCCAGGTATGAAAAAGCCGTTTTTCCTCTGGTCAAGTAAGATGAAGGGAGTTGTGGATTTTGAAGGAATAAAGAAAGGTCTCACAGAAAGGGCTGCACTCCTGCCTCATGGTCAAAAATATGGAGTCATATATTCCCTCAAAGAGAAACCACCAGAATCACTTCAACACTCTCCAACCTATGGCCTTACAGTTTCGAGGACGAAACTTGTTCAAGAGGAGGGGTATGATATGATCATGAGACCATCCAAGAAGATCCTTGAGCCTTGTTCAACACGAACAAATTTGAAGATCAATTCTTCCAGCCAAACAA
>NC_025691.1:13511344-13515564 GCF_000633955.1 Camelina sativa
CTCAACCGGTATTTGTCTTTTCATCTTCTCATCTATCCATCTTTTCATATTTTTCTCTTTNATCACTTTGTTTTGTGGTCAAAGAGGGATGACGAAAATGGAGTTCAACTCACCTTGGGAAGGACACTTTGGGAAGGCAAACTTCAAAGGGTTAGAATCTTCATTCAACTCNAAAAAAAAAAAAAAGAGAGAAAACAAAAAAAAGAAACAAGAAAAAAAAAAGATAAAAAAAAAACAAAAAGAAAAAAAAAAGAGAAAAAAAAAATGTATAATGATCGTCGAGAACGTGAGATCATCGAAGACGGAGGGCTTGGGATTCCAAATCTACAATTTCAAGCACTTATGAGAGAGACGCAACGGATGTTGAGGGTTAAGATGAATGTCCTCTACGAGAGGTTGGATGTAGTTGAAGCAGAGGCACAACAGAGACAACCACAAATGTTGCATCATAGAAGGGAAATAGATCAACCTAGAGTAGCAAGGTCTGACGATTATTACAATAGTCAATCATCAAGAGGGAGCCACATGAAACCAAGAAGTGCTAGAGAAGCAAGAGGAAGAGTGGATGTTAACATGGGTATTTTGAAGTTGAAGATTCCTACCTTTCAAGGCAAGAACGACCCAGATTCATATTTAGAGTGGGAGAAAAAGATTGAGTCAATTTTTAGTCGTCAAAACTATTGCGAGATGAAGAAGGTACGTGTTGCAGCCACTGGATTTTGTGATTATGCTATTACTTCGTGGGATCAGTTGGTGGTAAGCAGGAGGAGAAATGGAGAACACCCCATTGAAACTTGGGCAGAAATGAAGTATATTTTGAGGAAACTATTTGTTCCCCACCATCACCATTGTGGTTCAACTCATATTTTGAGGACTTCTAGACCAACTGATGGAGCGTCTACTGTCACACCAAGTTACCCACAAGAAAGGACGTCTTTTGTTTCTAAGGAAGAGGAAGTTGCTTTTGTTTTCTTACCATCACCAAAGGAGCATAAGGAGTTGCTAGTTCAGGATAATCTGTTAGAAAGAACAAAATCACCGAGTGAGCAAACAGAAACCAAAGAACCAGCGTATAAAGAGATCAACAAAGATCATAGTGAGGAAGCTGCGAATGAAGGCATTATCATCAACAACCCTGGCAGTATGAATGATTCAGCTAATACACCAACAAAGAGAGAAAAGTCAACGGTACACTTCTGGTCAAGTAAGATGAAGGGAGTTGTGGATTTTGAAGGAATAAAGAAAGGTCTCACAGAAAGGGCTGCACTTCTGCCTCATGGTCAAAAATATGGAGTCATATATTCCCTCAACGAGAAACCACCAGAATCACTTCAACACTCTCCAACCTATGGCCGTACAGTTTCGAGGACGAAACTTGTTCAAGAGAAGGGGTATGATATGATCATGAGACCATCCAAGAAGATCCTTGAGCCTTGTTCAACACGAACAAATTTGAAGATCAATTCTTCCAGCCAAACAATCATTTGCAATACATTCCATTTGTCAAAGGAGGTTAATCTAGTTGTTCACTTGAAGAGTTTTAGGTCCAACTGGTTTAAGAGCTTCCAGAATTATGTATGGCAACCAGGTGTTGTTTTTACTAAGCCCAAGGTGAAGAAATGGTACAGCCCATGTTGTTTCTCATCAGCAAGTTGGATCAAAGAGTCAAAGAGAAAAAAGATGAAGGAAACTCTTAATGGGTCAATTCAAGAGCTTATGGCCAAAGAGAGCATGGAAAAAACTATTGGGGATGATACCTATCAATTCCACCCAACTTTGAGCCTAATTCATGTCCAAGAAAGCCCAGAATAATCACTTTGTTTTGTGGTCAAAGAGGGGTGACGAAAATGACCAGGAGAGTCTTTGCTGGAATCGTTAGGTTCTAGAATAACTCACCTTGGGAAGACAAACTTCAAAGGGTTGAATCTTCATTTAACTATCTATTTTTATTGTGTTTTAGTTTCAAGAATAATACTTGGCTTTGTGACCAAGTTTTCTATCTCTATATAAACTCATGTAATCTCATTTGAGAATAATCAATCAATTTTCTTTTTCTTTATTAGAGTTTATCTCTTTGTTCTTTGTCTAGAACATTTCTTTGTTTCTTAGTGTGTAATATCCAAGCAACAACCTCCTTTTGCTGGACTAGTGTGTCATATCTAGCAGTGATTGGAGTTGGGAATATCAGCAGCCTTCCGCAACTGCTGTGCGACCCCTCAATCCATCAAATCTCCTTTGTTGCACCTTGCACTTTGGCGAGTTTCTATCCTTTTTAGTCCGGCTGAGTGATCCTCGAATGTTGGGCGTATCAGATGTTAGTGGAGCCGAGTGGTCCACACTCTTTGCTATCAGCACCTGGTGGGGTTGGAAATGGCGTTGTGGAAACGGCTTCGGTTCAAACAACCAATGCTGTGACAGAGTACGTTTCTTGAAGGATTATGCTACTGAAGCTTCTCTCGCAAATTCAGTCCTGCATAGTAGTGATCAGAGTGTGGTGCGAGAAGATAGGCTGATTAAATGGAGCTTACCGACTGAGGGATGGTTTAAGCTCAACACTGATGGAGCATCACACGGAAATCCAGGTTTAGCAACAGCGGGAGGAGTATTACGAGATGGAGAGGGGAACAGGTATGGGGGTTTTGNGCATCACACGGAAATCCAGGTTTAGCAACAGCGGGAGGAGTATTACGAGACGGAGAGGGGAACAGGTATGGGGGTTTTGCTCTAAATATTGGTATTTGTACTGCACCTATGGCTGAGTTATGGGGTGTATATTATGGATTATGCATAGCCTGGGAGAAGAGAGCGACGAGAGGGGAGTTGGAGGTAGACTCAAAGTTAGTGGTTGAGTTTCTTAATTCAGGAATTAATGATTCTCATCCATTATCCTTCCTAGTACGACTGTGCTACGGCTTTTTATCAAGGGACTGGATAGTCCGCATTTCTCACGTATATAGGGAAGCGAATCGTCTCGCCGACGGTTTAGCCAACTATACTTTTTCTTTATCTTTAGGTTTGCATATTTTTGAGTCTACACCGGATGTGGTGAATTCGATTGTCTTAGAGGATGTTGTTGGGTTTGGGACCTCGCGTCGTGTTCAGTTGTAGGTTGTTTCTTTTTTTTTTTCTTAATAAAATATGGGGAATTTCCCCTGTCTTCCACCAAAAAAAAACTCAAGCCCTGTTTTAAAAATTACTAGGCGCTAGTCCGGCGGTCGAAGTAGGCCTAGCTATTAATCTATTAATTGGAGATTACACGAGGATTAATCGGGGACTATTTTAAGGATTATATCTAATTTTCATCGATATGTAGTTTATATTATGATTTAAGTTACAGATTAGTTCGGGGGTGCATTGGTTTAAATCAGTGATAGTTAGTTCCATGTCTCAAGTTCGAAGCACAGCAATTTCTTTTTTATCATTCAATTTGAATCGAGGGTAGAAAGTGAGTTTTTCACAGATCCAATTTCTTAGCCGAATATACTAAAATCGCGACGGTTGGGTGCTGCCAAGCAACAAAACTAATTTTGAACATTAACAGAGACCAAGTTCCAATCAACAAGCAACAAAACCTAATTGCATTAACCAGATCCAACCCAAAAAATTCTAGCTTTCCACTCTTTAAGCCTAACACAGACCACATCATACAATTCCACAATCTAACTCTTAATTTCAACTAAACAAAGAAAAAACATAATAGACAAAGTAAAATCCTGCAACAAAGCAATCCAAAACTATTTAATAGCTTTCTCATTACGATAAGGGAAACCAAATAAGACTTCAGATGAGGTACCTAAATCGTGTGAGCAACACCAAAAGAGAATAATGAAGAATGTCGAAAGGCTCCAGGAGAAACCAAATACACACGAAGGAAACGGTGAAGAAGCTGATCAATTGAAAAGCTCGAAAGCGATGAACAACAACCCAAGAAAGAAGAAGAGAGACCAAAGAAGAAGATGATCAATTGAACAGATCGGAAGCAGTCGTTGTGATGCGAGAAAGAGAGAGACGGTGGGTGAAATCCGAATTCATCTGTTCGTCGAGGGAGGAAAGAGAGAGAGAGTCGGGAAAAGAAAAGAAGAAAAGAAGGAAAAAAAATTGTCTTTTATATTTTAACAACATCCAACCAGAAGTTTCCACATACCGTTTCTCTAAGGGTTCTTCCATGCTCGTCTGAGAAACGATTCTGAGAATATTGAGTCTTTTTTTTTTTTTTTTTT
>NC_025691.1:13515953-13534551 GCF_000633955.1 Camelina sativa
ACCAGAAAGCAACTCTATAAGAATCGCCACCGGACATGCTCTTAGGACTTTTATAGAGGAACCAAATCCTTTTTTTTTGTGCAAAGAGGAACCGAATCCAAAAATTGGTAAAAAGATGCAATTCTTATAAAACTACTAGGTAAAGAGTTGTGAATTTTGAGATAATCAAGAGAGAAGAAGTGAGAATACTATTTTGTAAAACATTATTTTTTTCTATACCATATTTTAATATTTTCTCAAGTTTCTGAAAAGAGATTTCTCTGAATCATGTTTCAATGACTTGTCTCCGTATTTCTACGAATTTCCGTTTCGAAAAGGTTTCGAAAATAGGAAACAAAGCTCAAAAAAAGTTTCCATGCAACACTATTTATTGGTCTACAATATACTATTTTAGGGTTGGTGAACAAAATTATGTAGAATATAATTATTGTTTTTGAGATAGATATTATTCACAATTAATATATATATCACAAGGCTGGTTTGAGAACAATTTCGTATAGTGGACAAGTTTGAAACTATCCAAAATTGTTTTTTTAGACAACTTATTTATTTATTAACCAATGGACATGTTTCTAGCAAAATAATGTTCATAACCTCTTCGACAACAACTTCTCTTAATTTGAAAAGTTTATTTTACAACTTGTTATTTTATAACTTGTCTACTAGTCAATGTGCTTACCAGTTGGACAAGTTCCAACTTCTACTTATTGGACAAGATTTAACAACACTAATCTTGTCATATCATTTGTCTGCCTAGTACAAACAATTAATGCTCATTTATGTTGCCAAAAATCAAACTTATATTAAATGTTAATGTTGTCACTATCATTTTATGTGTCTGACGTGTCATAAAAGAACACTATTAATTTCAAATTTTTGCTCATAAACTCAAGGATGTTTTCGACTTTTCAATAACTTGTGTTGTAGAACAGGAAAGATGTTTTTTTAACGTGGTAGAATTAAAAAGTTTTTAATATATTATGATACTTTCGACTAAATTTTCAAAAAAAACTGTTTGCAAATCTCTTACGGATAACTCTTACTTATAATGAGGAAGAGAACATGATGACTCATACACTACATAAAAAGACAAAGACAAGTATATATGTACTAATGACAAGTGGTGAATAAGTGTTACACGGTAAGAACGTATATTGTATGTAGGAGATAGTTTTGGGCGTTCAGGTATTCAGTTCGGTTCCGGATATATCCATTCGGTTCCGGGTATTTCGAATATATGATTTTAGAATCCATTCGGATAATTTACTATTTCGGTTCAGGTATCCAAAATAATATATCTTTTTTAAAAATTGTTAAATTTGAATAAAAATGTGATAATATTTTTACAAAATTGAAAATATTTTAATATTTTGATTTAAATTTATATGATATTGGTTCAGTTCCGGTTTTCTTTTTTTAGTTTAAATGTTGTTCCCTTATTAATTGAAAAATACACCTACTCAACTAAAATGTCTTACTGGTGTAGTGGCTGCATTCACTCCTTCAGGGCCGAGAGATCTGTTGTTCGAACCCCAACAACAACTGTTTTTATATGAGTTTGCTTCGATTCAGGTATATTCGGATAACCGAATAGAAATCAGTTTGGTTACTAACCGATATCTATGGATATCTGAAACAACTAACCATTCGGTTATTACCCTCTAACCGAACCGGAATCGAAATTTCGGTTAATCTGCCAGGACTAGTAGGAAATTATGTATCATTGAAATGGAAAACACTTATCGTGGATAATCATATTTATTTTATAATAAATATTATTTTATTTAAATTATACATATATCATAAATATATCAGTAGACAAATATAATAAATATAACAGTAGAAAATGATTTAAAAAAGAAAATAAAACTTAGTTCTTATTTGACTTGGGATCTGGTTGTGTTTTAAAAATTGGAATTTAATTTTGATTTCTCTTGCGATTCAATCGTAAGTTACAACATACAACTAAGCGGATACATTCGTATTTGTAGTGAAAACACATAAAATATATTTTTTTATTACAATAGATTCTATTTTTATCTCTACAGGTAAAATAGTGACTTTTGTAACAATAATATATATTATGGTTTTATGAAAAGGTTAAACAAAAAAGTTAAACTAAAGTCTTGAATGGTGACACAAAATTTGCGGATTTCAAAGTTCCTTTACTGAAAAGTATTTTGTTAACCAATCACAAAATATGATGTCATTTGCGTTTTTCTAAGAAATAAAAGAAGAAGCTGTTTGCGATTTAGAAATAAACTCATGGGCCGCACTTTTTTGGTTCTCTATCTATTATCCAGCGGTTTGTGTCAAATTCCGCAGTGCCAACATATTTTATTTTATTTTTAATTTTTGATTAGCAAAAGAAAGTTAAATATTCAACACATATTTTAATAATGAATCTATGCTAAATGTATTCTATAATTTATGGTTTTTATTTTTATTTTAGCTCAGCTAAGATATTTTTAATTTATAAGTATACCAAATTTTTCTTTATAAACAAAAAGACTTCCAAAAATTTAGAACTACATTCTACCAATAAAAAATAATTTAGAGCTACATTAATTATTAAATACTTATTTACTACTTCCGTTTTAAATTATTTTTCGTTTCAGATTTTTATTTATAAATAAATTTTGATATTTAAAATTTAGAAATTAAAATTTGTTTAGAATACAAAAAATGAAAATATATAATTATACTAGTTATTAATAAAATAATATGAAATCCGTACCGCAAATTGTTTCACCAGTCAAACATTATTTTGTACTGCTTATTTTGGAGTAACTGCACTTGTCCCGCAAATATATTTGTCTCGCACGTACCGCAGTTGAACCGTACCGCACTATCAAATTGTTTGTCCCAAACTACTAAATCCGCGGTTACCATTCGAACCCTAAGCCTTTAGAATCCCAACCAAACCTAATAATAAAAAAATCTAAAAAATTCTTAAAATTTTCCTAATTGTATTTAGGTCTGGGCAAAATACCCGACCCAAAAATCTGATCCGAATCCGATCCGAAAACCCAACCCAAACCCGTATCCAAAATTTTAAAATACCAGAATGGGTCTAGGAATTATTGAGATCGGATACCCAAACCAAATCGGATATTATCCGATATCCGAACGAGTACCTGAATTAACCCGAACATGTATAAATATAGTGCAAAGTAGTCAATAGTGAAATTCGAACCCATCACCTAAAACATTTAATGGGAGCATTCTAACCATTTAGCCACTTTAATATCTTGGACTAATTCTAAAACATCCCGTATATATATATTACTATGTCCAACTTTATTTTTTTTTTTATAAATTTAGATATGAGAGATTTTACTTATTTTGTAGAGACTTAATTGCATTTTTTAATTCTATACTCATGAACTCTAGATACTAAAATATTGTTTTTACATATTAAAAAACACAAAGAAGAAAAAATGCAAAACAAATAGAACATTTTCAACAAGAAACATGTTGCCATACCTTTTCTTCACCTTTAATATCAGAGTCGGAGAGATTTAAATTTGGATATATTTGAAATTCGGATTGAATTCGAGTATTTTGTTAAGTTTAAGATGTAAATAATCAAAACCAAACCCAAATCTGAAGTATATATCGGGTATTGGATAAAACCCGAACCCAACCCGAATCTGATGGGTGTTTATCCGAAATCCGATCTGAACATAAAAAAATACCGGAATGGGTTTAGGACCCTTTTACCGAAATACCCGAAAATCCGAAATATCCGATCTAAACCCAAACGTGTACCCGAATGCACAGGGCTAATTGTATTGTTCGAAATAAATATGAGACCAACGGAGAACCAAACAGATTACCAAAATAGATATAACTAAAGTATGACCCGTGCTAGAACACGGGTTAAAATTTCTTTTGTTTATTTTGTAATTTTATTCAAAACATCTTATATGTCATTATTTTATTTGTTTTTTAAGTTTTTTTTTTATTTTTGAATGGAACACTATGCCATGAAATCATATGATAAATATGACTTATGAAAATAACATCTATTTTGTAAGATATATTATAGTCGATCTAGACTTTTACCCTTGGCATACCGCGAGTTAAGTTGTGTGAGAAAAAAAATTAATTTTTGTTTGTTAATTTTAATTTGATTTGTTTAGTGTTTAAAATTATATATTGAATTTTGATTGTTAATTCTATGACTTAACCCGTAGTATACCGCATATTAATTTTAGGATTAAATATGTAACATATGTTTGTCAAAATCATCTTGATCAAGAAAGCCTACCAAACAACATTATTCTAAACTTTAATCCGCAAAATCATGTTTCTTAAAATTTCAACCCGTGCTCTAGCAAAAAAATCATATTTCTTGAAATTCTTTCATATTATAGTGACATATTATTTATCCGTGCTATAACAAATCAAATTAAAGTGTTTATAATTTTTAACTTTTTGATCTATCATATATTTAAGATATTCTTAAAAATATCAAATTAAACTATTTTAAAATATTTCAAATTAAATTATTTTAAAAGTTTATTATAGTATATAAAATTATAAAATTTAACAAAAGAAATATATGAAATTGAATTTTAATATTCAAATTTTGACCCGTTACTCTGTCAAAATTTTAGTTGAATAGATATTTTTTAAAAGAATAATATTACTAAAGCTTAAATATTTTATAGATTGAACAACTCGATTTAGCATTGTAAACTGAGAAACGATTGTCAGATTTTTTTTTGTATGAATATGAGCAATGTATTTTGGTGAATGGAGATCTGAATGATTTATATTAAAAGTTTGGAAGGGTGTTAGGTAAGATTTTATTTTCAACTGTACAATAAAATTTCGGAAATCACGATTAAGTGTGATTAATTGATTAAGTATGATTAATTGCCAAAATTTTATTCATTTTTATGCCTAACAGTATATTTTTATGTCCAACAATATATATTGGTGTAACAATATATGAAATAATGAAGATTTTATTTTTGTAAATGTATAAATCATTGAGATATTCTCTTTAAGAGGATTCTTTGGGATATTCTTAAATGTATTTATATAGTCCACAAATTGACCAATTAATCTATAATTTTTTTGTAACCAATTTATATTTAATCTATAATCTATTCTGTAACTAACATATTAAAATTATAAAGTCTACAAAAAAAAAATTATGTACTTCCGTAATATTATATAGGTGATACAATGATATTTCCAAAAATAAATATTAGTTATAAATTTTATAAGTTGCCATTTTTACAACTTTACCATCCAGCTTCCAAAAATGCAGATGAATTTTTTTTTTTGTCAAACAAGTTTTCATTAAAGTTAAAGCCTCAAAGAGGAGAATTCATACAAAGTGAAACTTAAAGGGTTAACATGATTACAAAGCATAGATAGATATTGGTTCCATGAGATTTTGGAAGGCTAGCAAGGCTTGAAAGATCTGTTGGAACCATGGTGGAAGTGCCTTTGGAGACATGCTCCGCAACTTCCTTGATCAGCAAGTGATCAACAATAGCTCTTACAAAATATGCATCAAAGCTTTGAGAAAAGAGGTACGATAGGGAACTGAGGGATATGGTTCTCGCCAACAGGAGAAAATTCAAGATCACTTGATCAAGGATTGCTACAGATTCTGGCACAACTCTCCTAACAGATGGTGAAGCTACCAAGACTCGTAAAAGGTAAATGCAATGTTGTAACAAAGCAGGTGGGTCCTCCCTCACATGAAGCCCTTAAGGAGTCCCACACAAAGCTTGTAGCCGAGAATGCATTGTAGAAGAAGAGAAACCCCGAGCTTACACACTAATGGCGGTTGAACAGAGGGTGCATGCGTTGGGGACAATGGGACTGATGGATCAGATTCCATAGTAGGACTCAACATTGACACCATCCAAGCAAAAATACTCAACTTGCCTCGATACAACAAATAATATTCAAGCCACTCTAACGAACACAACATACTAGTACCGAGAAGACCTAGACTTGACCAAGCAGGTATGAGCGGAACTAAAGGATTTGAGCTTGAAAATCCATTATCGTACAAGAAAAATTCCCCAGACTCTACCAGGACAAGAAATCTTTCGCACAACAAGCTTGGATGCCCACCAAGATTAGAAACAGAGCATACATTCTCTACCAAACCTAACTTGAGCTTTACACATGCCAATGTAGTAGACGTACCTCTGAAGTATCTGTAAAACCAGCGGTGGGAAAGATAGGAAGGTTTCGGTAATCTCTTCTCCTTGGAGAGGAAACAATAATGTCGTACTTCCACAAAAATGTGAGTTCCATATGATATGCAATAGCACTTGATTAAGTTCAGAAGCTCGGTGGAGCGGGGATGAAAGATTGAGGAATTTTTTGTAACCTTCGCTCCTTGGAGACGGGGTCATAATGCCATTATTCTTCAAACCAAATTCATCATTATAATCAAGGAGCAACAACCCAAGCAGCCTAAATAGTGGATAAATCGATACAATACTAGAGGACTCGCTTTGGACTAAGGTTCCAGAATAAATCTCGCACTTCCAACTCAATGACATCGATATAAGGCTGAGCGTAAGTTTAAAAACAGAGTACCTCATGGGCTTGAACTTAGGTGATGTTAGTGGGCCGAAAGAGGATCCAAGGCCTGTTAACTCCAACCCTAGAAACGGCTTGGGTGGCCATGGTGAATTGGTGGTGTGGCGGCTGGCCAGAGATGGTTTCGAGAATTGCAGGGAGCTCCACATCTCCGGTGAATGGGACAACAACAGAGTAAGGTTATGATGATGGGATGCGGATGGGGGAAGGATCCCATGGAGGAAACCGGTTTTGAAAACAAAGAGATCTTTGCTCTTTGCTTCCGCCATCGGGGTTGATACCAACATAGAGGGAAAAAGGGGATTCACCGGAATCCAGATCCTTCTTTTTCGCAGGTAATTGAGATTCCAAAGCTTGTAGGTTTAAGTAAAGTTGAAACCAGATTTAAAGAAGGGGAAAAAGACATAACAAGAGGATTGGAAGAAGGAGAAACGAAAATAACAAGTGCAGTGAAGGAGGTGGTCCGACGCCGGCGAACTAGAGCTGCGCCGGCGTCGGAAATCTTTAGTGAGGAGAAAGCTTCGATATTCGTGCCCAAGAGAAAAAGTTTTTGGGTTGACTAATTATATATTTCAACTAAATTCTTAAATGCAGATTAATCTTATGAAGTCAAAATAATACTCTATATATAACATTTACACCTATATTCTAAATGTTTCTATGGTCACATATATTATATTTTCGAATTTGGAATGTGGATTTGGACTTCTTTTATCAACAATTTACAAATTTAACAGTAATACCGATAATTTATTTGTGTATTATTTTTGATTCGCGAAATTGATATGTATTTTTGGATGTTAGAATATAAAATTGAAAAAATGGCGATTTGAATTTTTTTTTTGGCACAAATCCCTAAATTAAGACATTCCAAAATAACAAAAACATGAGATGCTTAAAATATCTAAAAATCTTTAGTTGCATAAGTGAAAACATTTTTTTTTTTTTGAGCAAAACTAGGGGTATTGAACTTGTATTTTAAGGGATTTGGTGGGATTTGAATATTTTAAGATTTTACAAGATTTGATTAAGCTTTTGGAAGATTCTTGGTTATTTGTTAGAATTTTTACATCTTTTTTAAAAAATACTTGTGATTTGGAGGGATTTTATTATTAGATTCTGGGAGATTTTAGGATACTTTGTAACAAAAAAAAAAAAAAGTAAATGATGGAGGTATTGTTCTTTGTACGCATTGCTCTAGTAGCAGACCGTTTGCTATCTTCTCTACAACATTCTCTGTGACTTTGTCCCTCTCTCTTACTATTTCATCTGTTCCATTTGTTTTATACTTGAGTTAGGCAAAGCTGGAGGAGTAACAGTTGCAGAGATGGTTAAAGCTTATAGAGAAAGAGGAGATTTCTTGGTTAAAAGCTTAGGTGATGTCGAAGGTGTTAAGATCTTTGAACCTCAACTAATTCTCCTTCTATGTTCGAAGCTATTACTACCTCATTTATTCATCTTTTTATTTTTATTTTTTATTGGCATTGTTTACTTACAGGGAGCTTTTTATATCTCTTTATTGACTTCAATGCTTACTATGGATCAGAAGTTGAAGGTTTTGGTTTGATCAGTGACTTGTCGTCTCTTGCATTATACTTTCTTGACAAGTTTCAGGTAAGCTCCTTATCCTCAAGTAGTACAAAACAGATCTTGAACTTTGGTCTTAGAAAAGATTTTGATTTGATATGTTTTGTTTTGTTTTAACATGTTCGTTTTTTTGTGCTCTCTGTTTGTTTTCAATGGTTGCAATGGTTCATGGTGGAGATGATAGTTGCATTCAAATATCCTATTCCACATCTCTTAAACCGCTGTTGAGAAGATCACGAAAACCCTTAAACCACTCTGTGCCACTGTTTCCGTTTAAATGTCCAGACAGAAAACTGTGTTTTTTCGATTGTTTATGCTGAAACGGAACGGCCCTGTTGTAAACTATATACACATTTTGTGTTCAACCCAATATAAAAAAAGTCTCTTTGTATACGCTTTGTTTATACATAAACATTAAGACATACTACTACTAACAAATGTATTAATGATTCAAAAAAAATTGTTTACCTGAAGTACAAGCTACACAGCTTTTTTCGGACTTACCACATCCCATAACCCATCACAACAAAAAAAAAATTTTGGTTTAATGTTAAATCTATCACTACATAAATATTATTTTTAACGAGAGAGGACGCAATCAAATTCGCCGGTGGTGGGATTGGAGCGGAGGAGTGGGGGAAGAGATAGAAGACATTCGCTGGTGGTGGGATTGGAGCGGAGGATTGGGGAAGAGCTAGAAGACGTGACGAGGTGAGACTGTTTCCGTTTCAGTTTTGATTTCCCAGTAAATACAATTTTCTTTTTCTGATGAAATCCTATAAAATTCTACTTCAAAGGGTATGATTTTGAGGGAAAGTATTTTCAATTAAAAAACAAATCAAAATCTCCTAGAATCATTCAAAGTATTAGTTTAAAAAGAAAATTATGATATTTTAAATAACAGTAGATTTCAATTTCAAGTAAGTTTTATAAATCATTGATTGAATAACAAAGTATTGTAAATTATTTCAAATGATTTTACATAAATCTAAGTTGAATAATAAAAGATTTTTAAAAATCATCAATTGAATACTCTAACAAGTGTTTTTAAGAATACTCTAAAATATTCTAAAATTCCAAGATCAATAAACAAAATATTATTAAACACCAGAATTGTCAATTTATGAACGATGGAAGACCGGTTTGATGTAATAAGCTAGCCTCTCGGCTTACTTTCATAATACTGTAACTCGTTCTTCTTTTTCGTTTTTTTTTTTTCCTCAGAAACCTTTGCTCGTTGACTTGTCTTGTGGGTTTTAGAAAAAACTGGAAATGTCATCAGTGTGGAGGAGTTGTTTACGCGCCTCCTCCTCCTCCTCCTCTCGTCACCGTATCTCTAATCTGTTCTTCTCCAACTCTCTTAAACCCTTCATCTCCTCCCATCCTCCTCCTCTGTTCTCTCCCTCGCCGCCGTGTTTGCCCCCTCTCCACCGCCGATTCATCTCTTCTTTCCCAGAATTTCCAATTGGGTCTCACGAAATCATCATCCCTAACGACGATTCTTCTCTACCCGTTCACGCCGTCGTTAATTTTCTCGACGGGTTTCATCAATTCACAGGATTGCCTTGGTGGATGATTATTGCATCTTCTACTGTTGCTGTTAGATTAGCTTTGTTGCCTTTACTTATTCTTCAACTTAAGAAACTGAAGACCATCTCTGAGTTGTTACCTCAGTGTATACTTCCTATTTCTCTCTTACCTTTTTTTTTAAATTCATCATCTTTCTGGCTGCGGTGTTGATGAAGTAACTAGTCCCTAATGTTTCATTTACTCACAGTGCCTATGCCGATCCCGGCGAATCCAACATTAAGAGCATCTATTGATCAGTTTTCTCATTTCCTTAAAGAAAGCCGAGCTATTGGGTGCCCCTCCTTTTTGTGGTTCTTCCCATACTTATCTGTCCAGGTTACAAATATTCTTCCTTTGTGATGTTTTCTACACTATGTGTTGGTCACAATACCAAATACTTACCTAGAACACTCGTGTTTTATACTTTTTATCTTCGGTTCTCGTGTGGTCATCTTTGTTAGACACTCTGTTTCACTTGGATATATAAGCTTTCTATTCGTTTTACTTCTCTTTGTATGTTTTCCAATGAGAGTGGTGGATGATTTTTAAATTATACATCTCTACAGAAAAAGTTTTGAGATTGAACTAGTAACTATTTGCATGAAATATGAAATTTCTGTAAGAAAAGCCCAACCTTTGAATTCTTTTGTCTTGGGTTCTCATCACCTGACCCATTTGCCAGTTCATTTTTTTTTTGCCATTTTCCTTTGTACTTTCTTCTCTAAAGTATGTTTTCGACCCCTTGTGGTTTTAATTTGCGTGGTTGGTTGAAGTCCTATGCAGCTTCTTTGTTAGATCTAATCGCCATAATTGAAATGAGCTTCTTCTTTACAGTTAGAGTTAGACTTTTTTCGCAGCAAAAATCCATATTGTACATACTTGTATATCTGTTTGATACCACCTTATATGAAACTCTTTCATGGTACTTGATCCCTGCCTTTCTTCATAAATGATATGGTCTTTTCTATGTTGAAACTTTTAATAAATAGTTAATGCTTTCCGATCATATTCATTCCCACTTACCTATTGGCTTTCACAATCTGCAGCTCCCATGCTTTTTCTTGTTGATGGCTAGCATCCGGAAGATGTCATTGGATGGTCATCCTGGGTTTGATTCTGTAAGTTGAGACTGCATAAGTATGATTTTTATAGTCACGATGCTGCATTAAAAATCTGCTAGCTTGTCAGGTGGTACACTAGCAGTTTCCCTGGCATTTTGTTTCTGATCGAACTACACTTTTTTTTATGCCATTGCTCCTTTTTTTCTAATGCTGAGTCAATTCAAATACTCAAGTTTTGCTTTAAACGTATGGAACAACAGCTTTCATTGGTATGCAGAAATTTTTATTTTTAGTACCAGTTTTCTTAGAGCATTGTAATTGTGGAGAAGGAGACCAGGAGGGAAATATGTACGACAGCGAACTAGAACGTACTTCGCTTACTTAGGGGAAAAGAAGCTTGGTTTTCTAACACAGGCTAGCTTTGAATAGTAGTGAGTTGGCTCGTAGTGTATGTTTTTATAATCTAAAGATTCTCATCAGTGTTATCGAGTTTAAAAGTCCATATGATAGTAGAAAAACTCTTGATGGTGTCTGTCTTAGTTTTTTTTGTTGTACGTAGACCCTCATATGGAAGCTAGATCTTAAGACTGGGATCGAGCATATCTGACCTGAATCTGTCCCTTAATATTCCCTGATGTTGCTTCTGCGACTGACCTGCTGTCTTATCTTTGCAGGGTGGTGTCTTGTGGTTCCAGAATTTAAGTGATCTTCCTGGCGGCTCTTTCGGACCAGTGTTTCCAATTTTAATTGCTGGCTTCCATTACATTAACATACAGGTTCTTGTGATTACTTGGTTATTTAAATATGTGTTGATGGATCAATACTAATCCTTCTACTCTTTAGAATATATTTGTTCTGCATAATTGTAACCATAGTGTATTCAAATTGTACGTTACATTATTATATATGTGTACTTCTAACTTTCGATTCTTTTCCAGATTTCTTTTGATTCTCCCACAATTCGTCAAACTACCGGCTTGACTGGGTTGCTTATGAGAGTGAGTTGAAGACATCTTATTTGCTGCCTTGGTTACTTGCATCTTACACAATTTTGTTTTATGTGCTTGGAGCACGAATTCTTGTTTACCATGAAGATGTATTGGACCATTGGTATAGTTAGTGATGTTACTTGTTTTTGTGTTTGTAGTATTACAAGTTATATCTGGAGATCTTGAGTGTTCCTTTGTTTTTTGTTGGCTATGCTATTCCACAGGTAAGTCATTTCGTCCATCTCTTTCCGCACTATTTATAATTTACTCTAGAAATCTGTCGGCCGTCGTATTCTTGCCTAAATATTCATCCTTCAGACTTTTGGTTATATCTCTACCAATTTCCATACGTTCTTTTTTATTTCTTGTCTTTAATCGTGTTCTTGGTTACCTTTTTTGGGTTAGTTTGTCCTGTTTATTTAGTCATGTGATTATTCTGACTCTACTCCTCTTGGTCAGTTTATTCCATCTATGTATTTTCTTACATTTATCTTTTTTTTCTAGAGACTCTGAATTGTCCTTCATTTTTTGCGTCTCTTGAAACTGCTGCTGAGTTTTATGTCTATGGAATCAGAACTAATGCTTCTGTTTTTCTGAACCAACTTTTTTTTTAATCAAAGCTTTTATTTCCTTTTCTTTGTCAGGGAAGTCTTGTCTATTGGGTAACCAACAGCTCAGTAAATATATTTCAGGTATGCTCCCTTGTCTTATCTCGGAATTCGCAGTGGAAGATGCGATTCCTTGTTTTCTCTTCCAAGTATTGAAGAATGAGGAATGCTGGTAGTTAGCTTTTAATTAAATTCAATTGAAGAAAACTTCTCGTGCTTGTATGTTGTTTCTGCAACTGAAGATTAAACACCAAACTAAAATGTTAATGTAGACAGATAGTTTGTTCGTCTCTGCAGAATCGATGCAACTATGTTGATGAGATATGTTAAAAGACAGTGTCGTAGTGGGTTCACTACTTTTTGATTTAAGAGATTCATAGTGAAAAGAAAACTGTGCTACCAACTGTACTGGTGACTCATAGAGAATTGACTTCGGGTTGAGGTTGTTAAAATGTGTAAATTCCTCACCGAGAATTCTCAACTCTGCAGCAATTATCTCTCAAGCACCCTACAGTAGGAGCAAAACTTGGTTTACTGGGTCAGGGAGCCTCTCCAAGCGTTGGGCACTCTATGGAGATCAGCGGGTCTGTGATCAAGTATGTGGACTCCGACTCACAAGAGCAGACCCTTTCTCTACAGACGCTAACACCAGAAGAACTTCTTTCTGTAAGTAGCTGGACAATGTATACCTACTGATCATGCCTACCTGTATGTTTAAATTTTTCTTAAATGGATTTGGTGTCAGCTATCAGTTCAGGTCTTGTCAAAAGGTGATAAAGAAACATCCATTCAATTGCTGCGGTGTGTATTTCCAAAGACTATCTTTCTGATCCTCTACTATTCTTTACCTTCATGCACTAGCCATGTTCACTGCATGTGTAATTGTTCTTTTCAGATTAGCTCTTGAAAAGGATCCTGGATATGTAAGAGGTTTGGTTCTCATGGGGCAGGCTTTATTGCAGAAGACGCAGTTGGCAGAAGCTACTCATTATTTGGAGCTTGCTATTTCCAAGGTTAGAATTTCCGGTCCTTTACACTTTCCTGACTTCCTACCTATTAGTCTTTCCTTTCTGTACTCTTGAGGTCAAATTGGATTCGGTGGTTCAGTATCGATCACTCACTTTTTCTGTACGTTTACACTTACCAACTTATTTATTTCTTCTTGTCCTGCCAACATATCTAGTTGGTTCTTTCTGCTTATTGAATGTGTAGTAAGATTAAGAGCTTGAGACTCTTTATTAAGCAGCAGCACAATTCTTTTGTTTTTCTCTCAGCTGCTTGATGGGGCTCCATCTGACGCTGAGGATGTTGAACTTTTAATGCTTGCATCTCAGTGGGCTGGTGCTGCATATGTACAACAGGTATGACCGCTCATCATTTTTGAAAACGACTGTTATGAAAGGGCCTCAGGACAGGTCCTGAATCGGATGTCAATTGCGTAGTTCTAATTTTCGCTTAAGATACTACTATTGTTATTTTTTGTTCTGCACTTTACGTCACCTAACAAAATTGATTTTGTGAACGTTTTTGTATACTGGTGAATTTGGTCGGAAGTTGAAATTTGGTGTAACTGGCAGGGAAAAATGAAAAGCGGAATCACACACTTGGAAAGAGTAGCAAACCTGAAAGAACCTGGTGATCCTAAAAGCAAAGAGCATTACTTTGAGGCATTGCTGCTTCTTTCAAGGTACTCCTTTTACAGCAGAATAGGACTGTCACAATAGAGAGTTTTAATGAAATAGATAGAGAAGCATATATACTACTGAATCCTGTGCAATGTGAAAACGAAAAGCTTTTGCTATTGCAGCGCTTTGTACAAAGAAGGGGAGAGTGATGAAGCTGCAAAAATTCTACGAGTAGTAGTGGATCACAATCCAGCGTACAAGCCTCTGCTGGAACAGTGTGAAGATGAGAATGAGCAGGTTAGCGATCTTGTCAGTCGCAGGAAGGACCATTACTGATCCTCTCCACCTTTACTTGTGCAACCTTTGTTGTAAGTATTTGAATACTATGCAGAGCACAATTACACACACATAGTGGTACAACCACTTAGGAGGTTTTTAGGATCTCCCGCGGGAGTGTTCAATTTTCAATAGTTAATAACCTTGTAGGTTAGCAATAGTGTATATGTGTAAATTCAATTGGTGGATACTAGAAAACATTCAAAACTAAGAAAAGTAGATCCGAAAAGTCGCAACAAAAGTACATACAAAGTTGAGATTTAGTACACCACTTGTTTGAGACTTTATGAGTCCTGAACCTACTACACAAACACACCATCAAACTAGATTATTCCGATAGCAGACATGAGGAAGCGAAGTCTAAGACTAACATGTGCAATATCATGAGTGTCCAACTGGTTTAAACTTGAGCGACGAGGCTCCACCACGCCAGTGAAGACATAGAGAGCTTGAAGCTCCTCTGCATATGAGGCACTCCGTGTAACACTGTATCCGACCACCTTCCTCAACGCCTCCATCTTCTCCCATATTTGAACTTCACTATACACCTGCAAATCCAAAACCATACATATTTGGATCACTTTGACACTAGCTTTAAAATCGAAATCAATGCAGAACATTTTATCAACAATCAGATCCATTTTCTTAGTAGCTCAACCTTGGGAGGAAGAATGAAAATTCATTTGGATCCCCCGCCACTATTTTAATGATTTGGGTTCAAAATGTTACTACAACATGCCTAACTAGACAATGGACTCTATTAAAACAGCATCACGTTCGAAAATACATCATGTCAAGAGCAGATTCAAGGCACCTCTCACCAAAACATTCTAAACCACGTCTAGCTAATGGCACAACGTAAGATTTCGCAATGAACGAAGGGATAGTCTGCATGCCCTCCAAACTAAACAACCCAGAACATGACATTTTAGAAACCGGTTACCTGCTCGCCCGGTTTTCTTCTTTTTCTTAGTTGTGTTTTTTCGTTTCTCTTCCCCTGTTCCATGTGCCCCACTAGCTTGGTCTATCGGCTGAACCAATTAGTCAAGAGATCAGAGAATGATGTTACAATAATTTCAGTCAGTTATCCAGAACCATTGGGTACTAATCAACGAGGGATTGTAACAGAGATGAACACAAATGACTAGAACCATGAGGATACTGACATCCCCTCACTGACTTAAATAAAATAGAGGTTCTAACCACCACAGAAAGAATTATAACTACAAAAATATATATGTGACAGTGAAAATTAATAGCTATTGACCAATAGATTACAAATGTGGGGCAAGCAACTAGTTATAAACTGAGCATGGAGTTATCCAGTAGTACCTAACTAGAGGCAGGGGATATTTTTAGATGTTATCATTCAGCTACTAATTCACAACATGATAAGATTAAGTATAAACCTCATTGGAAGATGTTTCCTCATCATCCTTGCCCGTAGAAGTTTCAGTTTTTGTGGCCCCAAGTTCCCCTGCAAAAAGCATGAATATCATCAGTAAACTATTTCACACAAATTAAAATTTTATACAGTGATCTTAATTAAACAAATAACCTTCACGTCCAGTCTCAGATTTTTCAGGCTGGTCTTGAACCTCCTCAGACTTGGCATTTCCGGACTTTTTATCTTCTTGTAAATCTTTCTCAGAGGTTTCTTTATCAGTTCTACCCTCATCCCTAATTTTCTCTAGCAAACTCGTTGACTCTTTCTCCATCTCCTCATCTTCCTCAACCCCAATGGGAATCGATTCATCTGCAGCCATGAAAAGTGCAGCCTCACCAGCTCCGGCAGGGCGGCCTTCACGGTGACCAATCTTGCTGTACTCATCAAATCCAGATTCATCATCCTTGTCAACTCCACCAGTTTCTTCAGTATCAGGAAGAAGACTACTCATTACTTTTTGAGTACAAGCATAGTTAGCCAAGAAGAGACAAAAAGGAACAGAGGAGAGGAAGGCGATGGTAGAGGCGACAAAAAGTGAAGGAACAAGAAGTGGAGCTGAAGACACTACAACACCAGCTGTCAGAACCTTCTTCCCAACGCTTACCGCCTTACTCCAAATCCAACTTCCTTTGTTGTCTTCACTCTCATTAGACTGATGATACTCCTCCATTGTTCGACTCATGGTTCTGTCTTTAATTCTGCCATGAATCATTTGTTGGACTCAAAACATATTTGGAGGAAAACACAACATGCATGCAGACCAAAAAAAACTTCATGCAAGCACATTCGATAAACAGTATATCAAACTCCACAGTTTCTTCATCTTTAGAAAAAAAAAAAGAAACAAATTTAAAAAAATGCTTCGTCTTACACCACTATAATGTAAACAGATGAAAACCGAGTAATTAAAGAATAAAAGAAACAAACCTCTTTCGGTTGCGGCAACTTTGAATTAAAGCAAAGAACTCATGGCAGATTCAGTAGCAAAGTAGAGAGGAGATAATAAGGACCAGAGACGGAGAGAGAAAGAGAGCCAAAAACTTGTGTGTAGACAAGACAAAGTTGGAGAATAACACAAGGAAAGAAAGTGACACGCGTCGAGGAAACAGAAACTGAAGATTGCATATTTGCATGGTTTTGTGTTGCAACGTGGCTCTTCCTTACTCTATCCACTTGTTCTCACTCCTCTGTGTTTATGCAGAGTGAAAAAGATTTGGGTTTATGTCATAAACTGTGTGATCTGAGTAAATGATACGCAAACCAAGTATGTTGTTACCTTTAGAACAGGCCAGCTCAAAATTATACCCTTATTATTATGGTTATAGACCTTCTTTTAAGACTTAATTAGAGAAGCAAACACTTTCTTCTATAATAATTTGTAATGTAAGCATTCTATAAAATACATCTGTAAATAATATAGGCATTTTTCTCTCTCTTCTCTACTACAACTTTTTTTTAGAAAAACATTTTAGTAAATGACTTTTTTAACCTTTTGTACAAACATAAATATCCCGCAAAAAAATATTTGTACAATTATATTTTTTTTTCTTTCTCTTTAACTTTTTAACTTGATTTTATTATTAATTTCTACCAAATAATTATAGAAATTTCTCAAAATAACACAATTTAAGTTTTTATTAAAATACCACATTTTAATTATTATTTTCCAAAAACACATATAAGTTTTATTTTCTAAAAATATCAAAAACACAAAAAATTGTTTCTAAGGATTTATAATTTATTTTGTTATGTTTGGGTTTACAATTTTAAATTTAGAGTATAGTCTTTAGGGGTAGGGTTTAGTATTTATGATTCAATGGTTAGTTTCTAATATTAATCTACACTTGATATTAATCTTTAAAATACCATATTTTAAGTTTTTTTTCTCAAAAAATCACAAAATTTGTTTTTTCCAAAAATACCACAAACACAAAAAATTGTTTTGAAGGACGTAAAATTTATTTTGTTTGGTTTGGGATGACAATTTTAAATTTAGGATATAGGTTTTAGGAGTAGGGTTAGTGTTTATAATTTAATGGTTAGTTTCTAATATTAACTGACACTTTAATATTAATTTTAAAAATACCGCGCTTTAAGTTTTGTATTGAATAAACCATAAAAATTTTATTTTCCAAAAATAACAAAAACACAGGAAAATTTTTTTTAAGGTTGTAAAAAAATATTTATCCTAGATGGTGTACCAAACCAAAATANAAACTTCATAAACAATCTCTTAGAATCCTTCATTTTTAACTTTCAATTTTCTATGATTCTAACAATCAACAAGAAAATAAAGTCATTAAAATTCTTTCTAAATCCTAAACCAATACCTCCCCCTAACTCAATTGGTACATCCCAACTCAGATGGTATACCAAACTCAGATGATATACCAAACATAAATGGTACACCAAAATAGTGTTAGGGGGAGGTATTGGTTTATGATTTAGAAAGAATTTTAATGACTTTATGTTCTTGCTGATTGTTAGAATCATAGAAAATTGAAAGTTAAAAATGAAAGATTCTAAGAGATTGTTTAGGAAGTTTTTTAAAATCTTGATGATTTGTTTTTTCTAATCTTGTAAAATCTTTCTATTTGATGAAAGATTTTTCATGACTTTTGTTATGAAGGAAATGATATAAAATCTTAAACCAATAACATAAAATTTGAATTCATTAACAATCTAAGATTCTTTTGTTTTACTTGAATAACATAAAACTTTTAATGACTCAACCAATCTTGGAGTTATTTTTTAATTTGATTAATGTTTGGTTAAAAAAAAAAAAAAAAAAAAA
>NC_025691.1:13534615-13545932 GCF_000633955.1 Camelina sativa
ATTCTTTTGTTTTACTTGAATAACATAAAACTTTTAATGACTTTATAAAACTCTTAATCCAATAACACTAGATTTATCAAGATTTTAGATAACTTTTTACAAATCCACAACCAATAACACCAAATTTTTAAAGAGTTTTTAAAAGTCTTGATTGAATAACAACATATTTTACCTAACTTTTAAAGTCATTAAAATTTTTTCTAAATCCTAAACCAATACCTCCCCCTTATTTGACACATACAATATTTTAAATTAATTTTTAGAATTTTTTTTAGATTTAGGTTCCATATTTTATATTTAGGATATAGTTTTGAATAGATAAAGTTTAGTATTTAGGGTATAAGGTTTAATTTTAAAAATTTAATTAGATGGTACATCAAACCTAGATAGTACATTAAAGCCCAATGATACATCCAACCTAGATGGTACAAAAAAATAAAAGTATTTTACTCAATACAATATTTTAAATTAATATTTAGATCTTTTTTTTTTTATGTTTTGGTTCTCTACTTTACATTTAGGATATAGTTTTGAAAGACTAGGTTTTAGTATTTAGTGTGTAGGATTTAATTTTGAAAATTTAATTAGATGGTATACCAAACTTGGATGGTAAACCAAACCCAAATGGTACACTAAACTCATATGGTTTACCAAACCTAGACATTATACTAGACTTAGATGGTACACAAGATTCAGATGGTACACCAGACCCATATGGTACACTAGACACAAATGGTACACTAGACCCATATGGTACACAAGACATAGATGGTATACTTGACTCACATAGTATACAAGACCTAAATGGTACACTAGATCCAGATGAAACACAAGATTCAGATGGTACACCAAACCTATATGGTACACTTGACCCTGATGATACACCAAAGCCAGATGATACACCAGACCCAAATGGTACACCAGACCCAGATGGTACACAAGATTGAGATGGTACATCAAAGCCAAATAGTACATCAAAGCCATATGGTACACCGTACATTACACCCAGATGGTACACCAGACACATATTGTACACCAAAGCTAGATTGTACAGTAAAACCAGATGATACACCAAACTCATATGATATACCAAACCAAATGGTATTCTAAACCCAGATTATACAATTAATCTCGATGATACACCAAACCAAAATGGTATAGTAAAATAGCATTATTTGACACATTATAATATTTTAAAATATTTTTTTTAGGTTTGGATACTCTATTTTACACTTAATGTATAATTTTGAGGGGTAGAGTTTTAATATACAGAGTTTCGAGTTTAATTTTAGAATTGAAACCTTGTTTTTTAAATTTTAGAGTGTTAAATTTGAAAATAAATTTATTTGGTATTATTTGAGAGATTTTTTTTTAATTTAAGTGGATCATAAAACATTAGTTTTTTTTAATCCAATACTTCAAAATCGGGTCCCACAAATTGCATTTTTTCACTTTTTTGTCATATTTCATCTCTCATTTACTCTAAAACTGGGATCACTAATAAAACTCTCTTTTTATGACACATGATCATAGATATATTAGTCTTTTTATTTGGTTTTGTTTTATACCCTCTCTCACAAACACTCTATCTCATAAAAATAAAAAGTGTATAGTCTTCAAATTTCTAACAAAAACTGCATACTTTTCCAATTACTTTTCAAAAAGTGTCTAATACACTAATAAACTCTAATTTTTGTCAGCCTTTTAAGTTTTCTTGTTGATTCTTTTTGCTAAAAAAATTGGTTTATGTTCCAAGTTTCTTTTTGTGTAAATTGTTTTGGTAGATTTTTATCATACGATAAAAACAGACATACAATTTTGTAAGGTACTTTCAGTTATTTTATTTATTTTAGTTACGTTTATTTTGTCAACAACTAAAGAAGATTGACTCAAATGAGTCAATGTGAGGGAACATTTTTTACATAGATAATGCAATGTGGTTCTGAGTGAACACGACGTGCCAAATTATCTGCTTTATCATTCTGTGTGCGAGGAATCAAAGCTATCGAGAAAGACGTGAACTCCGCCTTCTCAACTTGTATGTCTTCCAAATAAAATGTAAATGCGGGCCATTCAGAAGACGAATAAATCATCAGAGCAGTTGGTGAGAAAAACAACATTTTGGTTATCCGCTCCAATCATACACCTCATGGCCCATATCAGGGCTTCAATCTCGACGTGGAGAGGCATGAGACTACGCCTGATATTTGATTTCCCCATAGTTGGTGCCTCCCCTGAGTGTGGTAAACAGTACTATCCTCTTCCTGCAAATTGATCAACTGCCTTCCAAGAACCAACTACAAAACAAAAAAAGGTCGTCATACCTGTGACAATCAAAACCCCACAACCTTGAGTTGTCCCAGACACCTCATTGGGAACCTCAACCAAATCCTTTGTTTGAACTGCAAACAGCCTTAGACTCAGCCTCCATCACTTGCAGGACTACAAATGGGTTAGAGTACACATTAGTAAAGATTTTATCATTGTGGACCTTCAATTCCACATAAGGTTCCTCCTCCCTCACAACAAATACATTTTGAGAGGCACTCCTGACGCTCCGGTAATCATTGAATTGAGCATAGCTCTGGAATCTGTGTTGCTTGGTCACATGCTTCCCATTAACCGCTTTCACACCCTCCTCACCAGAAGCTAACCCCTTAAGTTTTCCATCCTACCCAGGAGCTTTCCGCCTATCCTGCATAACAGCTCCTCTATAGCTTTGGTTTTGTCTATCCCCTTCATTAATCTGTGGCAATAAACCAAAGTCAACAGGAGTCGGTTCCAGCAGTGGACACCGAGTGGAATCACGGCACAAACTATGGCACCGTTTGCAATATCCAAATAAACACTCATATCAAAGAGATACAATGGTCTCCTCTCCATTAAAGAACTCCACATCATTTTCAAAGCATAGGGGCTTGAAACCATCAATTATGACACAGACTCGACCCCCATCAATATCTACCTCTTCCACTCGACCAAGCTCCACACCAATCCCCCAAAAATTTGGCTCAGCCCAAAACTGAAAAGGGACGCCCATCACTTGCACCCAGAAAGTCAAAGAGAACGGGTATGAAGGATCCACTGTCGGAAGCCAATGCACCATGGAGACCACCTAGTGATCAAAGTGAAATGGAGCCATCTTCAGGACCTCCACTATGTCAGCCTCCTCATCAAAACCAAACTGGAACTTCCCCAGCCCCAAATCCGCTCCAACCATCTTACCTTCAAGGTGCCAGATCCTAGGAAGCAAGAGTAACAACACCTTCATGTCCTACATCCTAGGATTCATACAACGACCCACCACTGTTTTTGAGTAACCCGCTATCAAAGCCGTGTTATCAAAGAAGGGAATCTTCACCTTCCTCTTAGGAACCACAACAGCAGACACCTTCCCGGATATTGTTGAAGCCAGTAATATCCCTTGAGACATCTTCCTGCTTCTCCCAAAAGAACACAATATCACAAATAACCCTGAGAAGAAAATAAAACCCCAAGAAGAAGATTGAAAGCAAAAGTGAGGATGATAGAGAAGCACCGCTCCGATGCATAATATATACCCATCCCCAGACCAAACCGATGCAAATCCTCTTACTGATTGCCTCATTTAACCAAGATTTGGAGAATCCCACAATGACCATCGCAGCAATCCGTATATACCCAAAAACCCAATATGTTTCTCCCTATCAAATTGGATAAAATCCCAAATTAGACATCTGTAGAGATACCCGATGTTAACCGTGAGTAAAACAAATCTTCCAAAAATCAAAAGGAAACCGAAAAGGAATGATTGGATCCCACCCCAATCACCCAAGATCTGTGACGATCCATAAAAATCGTCGCTCTTTAAAGATTTGCTTAATTGACAATCCGAAATCTGATCTCTCCTCCACCAAAATCTTCCCTTTCTTGAGAAATTCCTTCCTTCTGCCCAATCATCAATCTGAATCAAAACCAGATTAAAGATCCACGCAAAGATGGAAACCGGAAAAAGTTACACCCTTAGAGGAATCGCTATCGCCGTTGCCTTTTTAGAAAGAGAAATTTCTTTTTAATTATATTTTTAGTTACGTTTAGAAGAAGAAAAACCAAAATAATGGACTTTAAGTGTGTTACTAGTTCCTTGAAGATTTAGTTGATATCTCAGATGTTACAATTACTTTGAAATGGACATATAATATTGAGTTATTAGGGTTTAAAAGTTTAATTCATCATGTCATCGTTTCCTAAAAGTAAGTCTGTCTTCCTGTTTTAACCAAAAAAAAAAAAGTATGTCTTCAAGTTTTGGATAACTTTATCATTCCACAAAATATTTGCGTGGAGAGAAGCGGCCGGAAAAGTCACCATTTTGGACAATTCATATTGTGTTAATGAGATTTATTGAAGACACATAGGTTCCAAATTAAGAAAGTTGTCATTAGATCTTTTAGGCAGGGATTTATTTTCGGTGACGCTAGAATTATCAAAGAAACCAAGGTCGCTCTAAAGCGGCTGAGAATTGGTTTTGGGTGCATGAGTGGTAAATTTTAGTGACATGTGTTCTCCTTATTTGGCTATCTTTAAAGATTACAATGTCATTTTGATTTAATTTGTTTCAGTATTTTGTACATCTAATTATTGCTCTTCCCCTAGAAAAGAGAAGTGGGAAAGTGAGATATAACCATTTTTCTCTATGTTCCCTAAGAAATCTGAAAATAAATTATTATTGGTATATTGATTTTGGACTGTGGCGGCCTGATTTTGTTAATTTGATCCATATCTTCTTGTTTGACATGGGACTTAGAGAAGTGCATCTTGTATAATACGTGACTTAACATGCATGCACATCTAATTTTAATAGTTTGGTTTGTGGGATCCAAGGTCACCACTACATTATAGATATGATCGAATAAAACCATATCCCCGAATTGCAAATTCATGATTTTCGGGAGGATCATGGTCATGTAATTATTTTAGCCATTTTTTCGTGTTAGAGTCAAATACAAATATAAATTAGACATTATGATGAAGATGAAGATGAAGATAATAAAAAGCTATATATTTTTCAGCTTCACATAATTTAATCTAATATTTTATACAAGCTTAAGGTAAATGCAATACATGTATCTTTCATTATATTTTTCTATTATGTAAAGATGACTTTGACTAAATTTTCTTACAAAGATATGAAAAATGATAATGGTGTTCTCTCTCCTAGGGCGATAAGGTGACTGCTTTTTCTTTCCATCTCCGTCGTCTCTCTAGACGGCAGAACCTGATTCCGGTTCTTTTTCCAGGCCCTCTCCTCCTCATGGAGAAGACAAAATCCTCAAAAAAAAAATCCCCCGGCAGGTCATCGCCAGCCACTCTTTCAAAAGAAAAATTGAAGGATGAGCCTCCATCGCCTGGATCTGCGTCAACAGATCTGAGAAGGTCGAGTCCACCGCATTCCCCGTTAGCTAGTGCCTCAGATGAAGCGCTGCCTTCAACCTCAGCCACTACACAAGTATCTGGTGAAGCCGAGGCTTCAAATCTTTTGGATCTACCTCTTCAACCTACACTCGCGAGTGCTGTCGTCACACCACCCCCGACGCTTACGACCTCCCTAATGACTGATGGTAAGCTACAACCTGTTGTACCTGCTATCAATGCCGCTGCTACGGTTCCGCCCCCAACCGAACCATAATTGTCTTCAAACCCGCTAGGTGCTGCGACTGCTGAGAAATCAGTGAACCCAGGAAAAGAGAATACAAAGAAAGATCTCGACTGGCTAAAGCTTTTTAAGGGCTCCTCCAGACCATTGTCAAAGAAAGGAAAAGCATTCACTCTACCATCAGGTGAGGAATGTGTCGAGATCCCCGACACGGTTATTGAGAAGCTTAAAAAATCGTGGGAATCGTTTATCATCGGGAAATTCTATGTGGACCCTCCATCACAAGGCACAATTCACTCGATTGTGAATGGAATTTGGAGCCGCAAGTTCCGCGATATCTCAATATCAAAAATGGATGGGAATGCTTTCCTGTTTAGGATTCCTAACGTTCTTACTAGAAAAAAGTGATAAATCAAAGACTATGGAATATTGAAGGGCAAACCATGTTTGTAGCTAAGTGGGAACCGGGGGTTGTTCCTGTAAAACCCGAGCTCTAAGCGGCTCCTATCTGGTTGGAGCTTAGAGATGTTCCCTTGCAGTTTTTCAACGACGACGGTTTTGAACACATTTCAAGCTTGGTAGGTGATCCAAAATTCCTGCATCCAGACACAATTAAGAAGACAAATCTGGAGGTTGCAAAGGTTTTCACAATTATCGACCCAAGGAAGCCACTCCCAGAGGCTGTCAACGTCAAATTCCAATGTGGGGAGATCCGTCGAGTCAGAGTTTCCAGTCCATGGATGCCACCCATCTGTTCACACTGTAAAGAGGTGGGTTACACCATAAAGAGATGCACCAAAGTCCCTCTTTCTTGTTCAGGCTGCAACTCCTCCTCCCATTCCACTCAAAACTGTCCCAGGATAAGTAAAAAGAAAAAACAGCCTCAATATAGAGTAAAGCCAGCGATTCAAAGTCAACCTTCAGTAGTGATCCCCACAGGTTCACAACTGGCTCCAGCTCAAGCTCTTGGTAAAGTGACTCAGGTGAAGAGCTCTGGTATGTTATCAGTCCCAACATCGAATCTTTTGGTGGGAGAATCGAGTGGCCCAAAAGGTACTGATGTCTCCTCAGGGGTCTCAGCAACGGAACCAGACTCCTCAGATACCTATTCTAGTGACTATGTCTCTAGCGATAGTGGAGGATATGTGGACGAGGACTACGGGTTCACGGCAGTGGTGTCTAAAAAACATCGCAGACGTGAGCGAGGCACGAGCCTCAAAATCAACTAAGATTTATGTATATAGAAACTTTTTGTCGGAATGTCTGAGGCTTTAATAAGCTTTCTCACCGGACCGGTTTTAAAAAATGGCTTCAAAGAAATAAGCCCCTTTTAGGTAGCCTGCTAGAAACTCGTGTACAGCGGTCTAAGAGAGATAAGTTTGTCAGCGACATTATGCCTGGCTGGTTTTGTGATGATAATTATGCATTTTTTGACCTTGGCAAGATCTGGATTCTCTGGCACCCGTCTGTCAAGGTATCCATTATTTCCAAGTCCTTACAAATGGTTACATGTGAAGTAAAGCTGCCTTCTCTTGATCATCCCTTTGTGGCTTCTTTTGTCTACGCATCCAACGAACTTTTGTGAGAAATTCCCTATGGGAGGAGATCAAAGATTTAGCTCAGAGTCCTGCTGTTATGCGCAAGCCTTGGCTAGTCATGGGAGACTTCAACCAAATTCTTCACCCGTCTGAACATTCGGCTTCCAATGGTTTTACTGTTGACAGAGGTATGTCAGACTTCAGAAACTGTCTCTTAAATGCGAATTTACCGGATCTTACCTATAGAGGATGTACTTTTACATGGTGGAATAAGAGAAAATATGATCCTATTGCTAAGAAACTGGATAGAATCCTGGTGAATGACGAGTGGAGAGGTCACTACCCCCAGTCATTTGGGTGTTTTGGAGAACCCGATTTCTCTGATCATGCATGTGGCTCAGTGTGCTTGTCTCTCGACTCAACTAAGCAAAAAAGACCTTTCAAACTCTACAACTTCCTGCTAGCGAATCCGGACTTCATTGCCATGGTGTGCAATTGCTGGTTCACCTTTAATGTCATTGGCTCAGATATGTTCAAAGTCTCTAAAAAGCTAAAGTATCTCAAGAAGATGATCTTTGACTTCAGTAGGACCAACTATTTAGACCTTGAGAAGAGAGTACAAGAAGCTCACGTCAAGCTTTTAGCTGCCCAGCAGATCATGTTAGCTACTCCTTCCTCTGTAAATGCGTAGTTGGAGGAAGAGGCTCAAAGACTTTGGTTAATCCTCTCGAAAGCAGAGGAGAGTTTCTTCCGGCAAAGATCTCATATTACTTGGCTGCAAGATGGGGACTGAAACTCAAGATATTTCCACCAAATGGCAAACCAAAGGAAGGCTATTAATCATATTCATTTCCTAGAAGATGAAAATGGAGTCTGAGTCAAGTCCCCACAGGGCATTCAAGATCTTTGCATTTCATACTTCTTTGACCTTCTGGGAAAGGATGTCTCCCCTCCTTTGTTCATCCAAGAGGACATCACCTCCCTACTTGACTTCACCTGCTCCGATTCCCAATGTCAACTCCTAATAGCTCCTTTCACTACCGAAGAGATCAAAGATGCTTTTTGTTCTCTCCCGAGCAACAAATCTAGTGGCCCCGACGGATATCCGGTTGAATTCTACGTAAGTTGTTGGTGTGTTGTTGGTGGGGAGGTCACCGCAGCTATTAAAGAATTTTTCTCTTCCGGAAAACTCCTTAAACAATGAAATGCCACTACTCTTGTCCTGATCCCAAAGATCTGTAACGCCTCAGAGCCTGCCGAGTTTAGACCTATCTCTTGCCTGAATACTCTTTATAAGGTCATCTCGAAACTTCTCTCTAATAGACTGAAATCTCTACTTCCAGAAGTGTTCTCACCATCGCAGTCAGCATTCATCCCAGGTAGACTCCTCTCTGAAAATGTTTTGCTGGCCATAGAGATTGTACACGGTTACAATAGGAAAAATATTGATCCTATTGGCATGCTAAAGGTGGATCTCCGTAAAGCTTTTGAATCCCTCAAATGGGACTTCATCATCTCATCCCTTCGAGGTCTTAAAGTCCCAGAGTTATTTATCTCTTGGATTATAGAGTGCATCACCACCCCCACATTCTCAGTGTCTGTGAATGGGGCCGCTGGAGGTTTTTTCAAAAGTCAGAGGGGATTAAGGCAAGGAGACCCCCTATCCCCTACCTTTTTGTGCTTGCGATGGAGGTCTTCTCAAAGCTACTGCTTTCAAGGTTCAACTCGGGTTACATATTTTATCATCCTAAAACATCAGGTCTGAATATCACCCACTTGATGTTTGCGGATGATGTCATGATATTTTTTGATGAGAGAAGTTCTTCGCTCCATGGAATTACAGAGACACTGGAGGATTTTGCGGGTTGGTCGGGTCTTACCATGAACCGTGACAAGACGGAGCTATTTCTAGCTGGGGTGAATGATACGAAATTGCTAGCCATTGCAAACTATGGTTTCCCGAGAGCAAGCCTCCCAATTAGATACTTGGGGCTTCCTCTAATGTGCAGAAAGTTAAAAACATCAGAATATGCCCCGCTTCTTGAGAAAATCAGGGGACGTTTCTTGAGCTGGGCTGTAAAGTCTCTCTCTTTTGCTGGCAGATTGCAGTTGATTGCATCAGTGATCTCTGGAAAAGTAGTGTTCTGGATCTCCACTTTTAAGCTACCAAAAAGCTGTGTACGGGAGATAGAGTCTCTTTGTTCAAGATTTCTTTGGTCCGAGGGCATCGAAAACCATCATAAAGCAAAAGTGGCATGGTCCAAGGTTTGCCTTCCAAAAGAAGAGGGGGGACTGGGTCTCAGACGTTTTTCTGAATGGAACACTACTCTCAGCCTAAAATTCATCTGGCTGTTATTCTCCAATAGTGGTTCATTATGGGTGGCTTGGCATAAGCATCACCATCTACAACACTCCAGCTTTTGGCTCTTGCGGGAAAGTACTAACGATTCTTGGAATTGGAGGAGTTTATTAAGGTTAAGGCCACTTGCTGAGAGGTTCCTCCGGTGCACAGTGGGAAATGGAACCGAAGCAAGCTTCTGGGGGGATCCCTGGACTCCGTTTGGTCCCCTTATCAAGTTTCTGGGAAGTGATGGCCCTAGGTCTCTAAGGATCCCGATTTCAGCCTTTGTGGCTGATGCCACGCTTGGGGCAGTTTGGAAGCTTCCTTCACCAAGATCAAATGAAGCTCTACAGCTGCAAATGTACCTTACAACAGTGACACTTCCTTTAATTGCAGAAGCTGAAGATTCTTACGACTGGGTTGTAGAAAACGCGACTTGTAATGGCTTTTCCTCATCGATCACTTGGCACTTGATCAGACAAAGAGAAGAATCCAAGAGTTGGGCAAACTCGATCTGGTTTAAGGGCTCTACCATGAAAAATGCTTTTTCTATGTGGGTTTGCCATCTCGACAGGCTCCCCACGAGATCAAGGTTAGTTTCATGGGGAATGCAGGTTTCTCCTCTATGCGTTCTATGCTCCAGAGAAGTTGAAACACGGTACCACTTATTTTTATCATGTCCATTTAGTCGAGCTATATGGGACAGGGTGTTTGTGAGGCTCAAGCTCCCCCCTCGCCTGTTTCAAATCTGGGATGATCTTATTCTCTGGATGTCAACCCCAAATAGAACTTCGCCACCAATTCTGAGGAAGCTTGTGGCACATGCAACGGTTTATGCGATCTGGAAACAGAGAAACAATATGCTCCATAATTTTTTCAGGTGATATCCTCGCATGAAATTTTCAAGCAGGGTGAACGAGAGATTATCAACTCCATCACTGCCCGAAAGCAGAGAAAAAAATTCAGAACCCTCATGTCCCTTTGGATTATGTAAAAGGCTTATGTCTTCTTTTTCTACGTCCGTCAGTTGTCATCCCTTTGCTTCCTTGTTTTTTCTCTTTTTTGCCAAGGAACCAAATCGCTCGGTAACTAATTTATAATCCGATTCATTTTCATTTAATATGATATTTACTGTTTTAGAAAAAAAAAAAAAATCTTACAAAACCTTAACTATAAAAAATGAATGGTTTTTAAATTTCTCTAGAGTTGATTGGATGATTTGATAAACACATCTTTTATTAGTATTTGTTTCTACAAACTCGACCGACTTCAAATAAACCAGCTCAAACATTTCTTTTTCTGTTGCTGACAAAACATTTAATAATCGACCAATCAGTATTTTTGTATAATACTTTTTTTTGGCTCTAATTTTTGTAATTTTCCAAACCACAAGAAAAATATGAAACATTTCAATTTGGCAACAACTAATTAAACCGGGCCGGTACAAAATCTGAATGAGGTTTTCTTGCTTAATCATCACCGCACATCTTCATCTTCCTCGAGCTTCTTTATTCTCCACGCCGAAGAGAAGAGTAACCCCAGAACAAACAAAAAAAAGCTTCTTCTTGTTCCTACACAGCTTTGTGTAATCTCTCATGGTCTTTCGATTACTATGAAGGCTTGCAACTTCATGTGGCCTTCCACATCACCCAGATTCACCATCACCACACCTTATCCACAACCACACTTACGCCTCCGCACCTACACCTCACGCGCCGCCCCTTTCTTTCATGTAAAAGCCTTCCAGCGCGGTGACTTCGACCGTTTCGCTGACGACGTTAAGTCCGGTAAAGCTTGGAGAGACGC
>NC_025691.1:13545992-13576077 GCF_000633955.1 Camelina sativa
CGTGAATTTGGGATTAGTCCTCGTGTCAGGAGCTTCTCTGCCGATTTGAGTAGAAATTTCCCTAAGGTATAATGTAATGAGTACTCTTGAGTGAGAATTGATAAAGAAGATGAACTCAATATTATATGTCTTTGATTGCATTTGATTTAGATTCTCATGTGCTATGTTATATCAATCCCTTCTTCTAGTAGATTCCTTGAGTCTTCATTGTTGCTGACCATATTATATTAGAATCCTACAAATTGTGAAGGCCATGATGTATCGAGTCTTCTTTTTCAAGTAAAGAGACTTGGATTCAGTTCCCTTCACTTCACAGGCTAGCATTTACTTGTTATGTATACACTGCAATGTTGAATCATATCTGTGTAATTTAGTTGGTTTTATAAGAGTTACATATATTGATGTGAATGACAGGGGTTGACCTCTGATATATCATGTGGTTGTTTTGTATATACATGAACTCTTTTCTTTGCTTTGTGCTGAGGTTTTCCCCTTGTGTTTTTCTTTACAGTACAGGAAACAATTCAGTGCCTTCTTGAATACACCGCTCGGTGGAAGTTTTGCGGTAACTGTTACACTTATATTGCTATTTTCTCTTTACTTTTTTACTAAACTATGATTGAGCCCGAGTTGGAACCATTTAAGGCAGTATCATATTGTTGATCAATAACAACATCTTTTCCGCTTAAGATCACTAGTTATCTCGTGAAGGATCTGCCTGACCTTTTGATTTTTTGTACATTTTTGCGGTTTTACTGTCTGTAAGGGCAACATACTAGGACTATGGAAACCAAATTAGTTTCTGTAATGTTGATTTATCAGGAATATGATTACCACTGACTTGTCAGATTATATAACCTGCTTTTGAATGAATCTTACTGACTGAGTTTAGAATTCTAATATTGGATACGATGCTTTGATTTCATTTCCAGACTATTTTCTTTCTTTGGTTTGCCCTCTCTGGATGGCTTTTCCGAGTAATAATAATTGCGACTTGGGTTCTTCCAATTGCTGGCCCTCTTCTCATTGGTGCAGTGGCCAACAACTTTGTCATCAAGGTATAGCTATTAAATCTCAGGTCCTATATCTACATTTTTCGTTTTGGTATATGAAACCGATATTTTCTTTCTGGGTTACATGTATGATGAAGTGTCTTGATTCTTGTAACAAAATGTGTTTTGAAAGCTCTGTTATAACACGTTTGGGTCTGTTCAGGGAGAATGCCCTGCATGTAAGAGGCAGTTCATAGGATACAAGAGCCAGATTATCAGATGCGAGGGGTGTGGGAACATAGTGTGGCAGCCACAAGGCGACTTCTTCTCAAAAGATGGCAACAACAATAATAACAGCAAGGGAAACTCTAAAAAGCCACCTAAATCCCAAATCATTGATGTCGATTTTGAGGAGAAATGATGATTAGAGAGAGAGACCGAGAATGAAGGAGAAAGCTCTCTCTCTTGTTGCACTTAATGCTCACATGAAGATAAAGAAAATGTGTTTATAACTGAACCATTTGCTGTATTTTTTTGTCTGTTTTGAGCTGTAGCTCTGTAGAAGGCATCGTGTTTTACATGTTGTGTACATGATAACGTTTCCTTGTAGATGAACAAATGTAGTTTCCACAAGCCGGGAGACTTGATTGAAACTCCTAAAGTTTTTACATCTTAGACAAATCATATATTATAGAACCATTTACTTCACCACTATTTGTATTTACACTCTTTGTTTTTTCACATTTAGCATGTTATATTAGTAGTGTGTTTTCCTGAAACCACAAATTTCTAGTATTCAATAAAAATTAAAAAAGTTAAGTGAAGCAGCTATTTTTGTGTTCGGTGAAGATATCTTATGACAAGAAAATGAAAGTATTCTAATCAAAATTCACATGTGGTTCAGAAACAACAACAAACATGGCCGAGTCGAAATAGCATTCCAACTAGTGAATAGTGATTTATACAATCAATGTTCTACCTTAAGTCTGAAAATGGACTACGCCCACTAAAAATGTTCATAGCAATGCTGATCCGGTTGGTTTTAAAGACACTAATCCTATGGTCTCTGCTCCACCTTTGCCAGTCTGTGTTACTCTTTCACAAGCTTCATATAAGAACAAAGAACACGACTGTTTTTTTACATGAATGGTAGGTTTTCTTTCATATTGATATTAACTTTTGCCACTTGTTAGGCCATTGAAATGCTTCATAAAACAGAATCTCTGGCCGAACCTCTCTTTCTCCACAGAATCTGATCACATTCTTCCAGTGACCTACAACCTATGGCATCACCACATATATCAATAATGTCTCACCTATCTAAGTTCCCAATTCAACTCATAGAAAACTGTTTTTTCTTTACCTCTTCTGCTAAAGCTTCATGTCTCAGACTGACCCACCGGTTCTTTTTATAAGCCATGAAAATGTATTCTCCTTTTTCAACACAACCAATCTGCAATCCAGGATTCTGATACTGTAACAGAGAAATAGAAAAACAATAACACAAACATTTGTGACCCTGTTTCAGATTTTACCATTGACACAAGCCTGTACTTAATGTTTGCTTCTTCTAAGCCTTCGTATAGCCTGCTAATATCTATCTCCCAGTCCAATGCCTTTGTTGTTTCAAATATTTCTTTTTCGGTTTCATTCTTCACCCATTCCAACACTACGTTGCAAACCCACAAAAATAGCAACACCAGTTTAGCATACCACAATAAATGAAGGGAGTAAATTAGATTACAATCATGGTCATCACTTACCAATTGTGAAAATAGGCGGGCATCTACTTATAGTGTGGTGGACAAAGTTTGTCTCTCCACAGCCTCCTGTTTTAACATCACATATCATTCCATCTTTCATGCGGATCACTTTGACGCTGTCCTCAAACTTTATATCCCCAAAATCACACTGCATATAAAAATAATCACAGAGCAGTATTTTAAGTACCAGCTTGTGTAGAAAAGAAAAATATGGAAATAAATGANGACCGAGAATGAAGGAGAAAGCTCTCTCTCTTGTTGCACTTAATGCTCACATGAAGATAAAGAAAATGTGTTTATAACTGAACCATTTGCTGTATTTTTTTGTCTGTTTTGAGCTGTAGCTCTGTAGAAGGCATCGTGTTTTACATGTTGTGTACATGATAACGTTTCCTTGTAGATGAACAAATGTAGTTTCCACAAGCCGGGAGACTTGATTGAAACTCCTAAAGTTTTTACATCTTAGACAAATCATATATTATAGAACCATTTACTTCACCACTATTTGTATTTACACTCTTTGTTTTTTCACATTTAGCATGTTATATTAGTAGTGTGTTTTCCTGAAACCACAAATTTCTAGTATTCAATAAAAATTAAAAAAGTTAAGTGAAGCAGCTATTTTTGTGTTCGGTGAAGATATCTTATGACAAGAAAATGAAAGTATTCTAATCAAAATTCACATGTGGTTCAGAAACAACAACAAACATGGCCGAGTCGAAATAGCATTCCAACTAGTGAATAGTGATTTATACAATCAATGTTCTACCTTAAGTCTGAAAATGGACTACGCCCACTAAAAATGTTCATAGCAATGCTGATCCGGTTGGTTTTAAAGACACTAATCCTATGGTCTCTGCTCCACCTTTGCCAGTCTGTGTTACTCTTTCACAAGCTTCATATAAGAACAAAGAACACGACTGTNCCTCAACAACATCACTTGACTGCAAAGAGTAAAAATCTGAACGACATGTACAACCATGGAATAACAATCAAGCTTAAAAGCTTATGTTTATCCGCACAAACCATGGAATGAACTTCTTCTAGGGAAGCAAGTAAGTTGCTCAGGAGGTAACTGNATAAAACAGAATCTCTGGCCGAACCTCTCTTTCTCCACAGAATCTGATCACATTCTTCCAGTGACCTACAACCTATGGCATCACCACATATATCAATAATGTCTCACCTATCTAAGTTCCCAATTCAACTCATAGAAAACTGTTTTTTCTTTACCTCTTCTGCTNTAAGGAGGTAAAGAGATGATATATGAAAACAAAAAATGAGCTGGATTTAGTAGAGATGAGTCAAGGTTTTGAATTTAATTTTTGACCTTAAGCGTCATGTCAAGAGCTGAACGGTATCTGGTTGCATCTTCTGNGCTTCATGTCTCAGACTGACCCACCGGTTCTTTTTATAAGCCATGAAAATGTATTCTCCTTTTTCAACACAACCAATCTGCAATCCAGGATTCTGATACTGTAACAGAGAAATAGAAAAACAATAACACAAACATTTGTGACCCTGTTTCAGATTTTACCATTGACACAAGCCTGTACTTAATGTNAAAAAAAAATAAAAAAAAAGCAAGTTGTAAATTACAAGGCTCTCGTTTAACCTTTAATAGCGTCCTCTTGATTGTTAGCGTTGGAAAAACTTTCCAATCGATCCCTTTCTTCTGGTTCCATTGAATATTCTTCTGCTGTTTTTAGTGATGTACCTACCGGTTCAAGGTTAATAGAAGATTCCCTGGACATATTAAAAGAACACGTTTTGCTCACAGAAAACCTAAAAACAATTTATAAGCTTGCAAAAAGAGTCTTGAGAAACTAGTACTTACTGTTCGACATCCTGATCAAGATGACTAGACATGCTCGCTGAAGTTCTCTGTTACACCATGAAGGAAATTCATTCTTACGACTGAGTAATCAAAAATTCATGGAAGCAAATAGAGAATTTAGACCTTCCACAACCTTGTTGCTTTTATGTTTCTTCTTCTTTGGTCCTAACTTCTTCCCCTTCTCTTTCTTTTCCTCGGTTAAAATTTCTGCTTCTAGTGCAGCTAACTTGGCTTTGGCGTCCATATCTACAATTCCATCCAACTCTTCCTAGAAGAAGAGACATAAATTATAACATAAGGTACCTGTCAATGAGAAAATCAGGGGGAAGATGAAAGTTCTATGTACAAAACCAAAGTTAAAAACTAACCCGCAAGAAACGTTTCAGCAGGGGAAGGATATAAGAGCGGTAGTCAAAAACAGAAAGCCTGACAAGGTCGTCTAGCAAATTTATCCTTGAATTTTCAACCAGCAAAATATTTGAATCGGCTAGCAGAACCTGCGAGTCAATATATATATATATATTACGAAACAATAAATGTTAATCTGTTGTAAATTAAAACTTAGAACAGGATTGAACCTGCTTGGTGACAACTGATTTCAGAAGGTCTATGGACTTTAACACAATATCATCACTGAGATTTTTGTGACCATGTATAAGTGTCATCCAGTCTTCTGCATTAGTGAAATCAAATGTCGGTTGCGATGCACCTTCGAGTACATTTCGTACTGCACACAAGAATAGTTCTGTAACATGAGGATCTTCGACATCTATCGTTAACTGCTCTTCACATTTCTTGTATAGAAGAGATGCATAAATGTTTCTTTGATCTTCTTCCCGAACATTCATTCTACTTTCATCTTCTTGTATACAAAAGTTCTTGGCCTGATTAAGACATTCATCATAACATAAAATCCGCCACTTCTTTGCATATCTGGCTACCAAAGTCCTCCGCGTGAAGTGAATGGCTCTCAGAACAGCCACCCTTATATCAAGATTGTGTGACCTGATAGATCTGGGAAACGCAAAGCTCTTATCTATCAAAGAGTAGTCAAGTAACCAGGTTATGAAACATCGCCCTGAGGATGTGTCTTGGCATAGTAAACATTGTGATCACAAACATCTATTGACCCTTCATCATCGAATGAAGCAATCTTTCCTCTCAGCAATCTTTTATCCAGCAGCATAAATGAAAATTTATGGTCAATATCAATCTTTTCTTTAACTCTAGTACGACGCCATAAACTGTCTGTTACCTTTGAAATCAGTTCTGTACCATCATCCCTTTCACACTTGATGCGTTTGAGTAGGTCTAGAATTTGATTGAGTTCAGGACATTCCAAAAAGCAGATACTCTGAGGTGTTTCCAACAAACGGCACTCGGTAGCAAGAGTGAGCTCGGAAACTTCAAATTGTGCAAGATACTTCACCGGAAACTGCATCATCCAATCTCGAATGCTACAAGAGAGAATTTTCCGCTCCGGGAACGAAACAAGGAGCAACTTGATTTCTCTGAGTAACTTAGTGCGTTCTTCATCTGAAGCTAAAGACCAGTTTTTGGACCATCCATTTTCATATACAAACTCTTTCACAAATTCGAGCCGCGTCTTGATCAGGTCAGCGGCAGCTACTGCATATAGAGGTTCCCAATCTGCAACCGATATCATACCAGCCCAGACTTCATCTACCCTCTGAGCAATATCCTCTTTCAGAGGTTTATATTTTGCAGCATGAACTTGTTCAAGATGATTCTTAAACTTTTTAGGATAAAAGAACTTGTGTGAACAAACTCGACACATCCAAAATTTCCATTTTCTGTTTATCCTTGCAGATTCAAGAACTTGCTCCAAAGCATCCAGTCCTTCTGTGCCATATAGTCTCTCGACATAACTTGTAAGCTCTGCAGTGCTTACTTTCATGAAGTTCTTTTTACTCTCAGCATTCATACTCGCCCAATACGACCTCAATCTTTTCACCTCAAGGTCCTTAATGGTATGCGAGTCACTCCTTATCTTGATTCGAATCTCGTTTGGCTCCCTAAGTTTTGTGTCAGAGTTTTTCGGAGTAAGACCGTGGAGGATCCTAGACTCTGCCATTTCGATTATACGTTCAAGTTCACGTTTAGTAGTTAGCTCGAGCGATCTCAATGGATCAAAAGCCATGAGAGATAAACTCTGTTTTGCAATCCTCACGGCTTTCCTGTAATACAATGCTGAGCCAAGATGCTCGCCCAAGTGGAAGAGAGAAACTGCAGCGAACGCTTGTACCATGTAATCTTCCAAAAAGCATTCAACAGAAGCCAGCAAGAAGGCAAATTTCAAGTCACTGTTCTCTGTCTTCCTCGCTAGTTCCATGAAGATAGTACCTTGTAGGTAATGAAGATCTGATGGAAGCTTGTGTTTCCCACGGATCTTCAAAAACGAATCTTCAATCACCTCCAAGGCCGTGATGTGATCTCCTTGTTCGTAGTAACGCTGGGAAAGTTTGTGGTTTTCTGCGTCCCAACGAGAATGGTAAGAAGGCTCCATGATTCTCTCAAGCTTTCTTGCGTTTTCTTGGTCTCTAGGGCTTTCGCGAGGCGGGAACAAATCAACGGAGATTGATGATAACAACAACAAGATGAAAGCTTTTTTATTTATCCACGTAAACAAAGATCACGTGAGATCCCACGTGACAAGAGAGACGACCAGTTCGTGGTTTTTTTCTTTTCTGAACACCAAAAATCCATTGAGGAATTGTGTCGAACATCTTATGGGCACTTCTTTTAACTTTCTTTTTTAGTAAGCTACACACCTTACTTGATTTTATCGCACCTTACTTGATTTTATTGCACCTTCCCAGTATAAATGAATATAGAAACAGATAATACAGCAAAAACTGTGTGAAATTTTCGAATTCGAGGACGTAATGGTCTTCATGTTTGAGATCAAAGATGGGGTCATCGGATGAAACTAAAATGGTTTTTATATGTTTTGCGTTTGAAACGTTTAAGACTGTACCCATAATCTATACAATAGTAACAATTATAATAACAATTTAAATAAATGCCAATGAATGTTAAGACCTTTACTTGTAAAAGTATCTTTTTTTTGAAAAAAATTATACGATTGAAACTGTTCATTGTGAACTTTTTTTTTTTTTTCCCAACAGCGTACATAGTTGGATCAAACAAGCCAATGCAAAAGAACATTGTTTACATAGGTAATTATCGGATTTACCATTCTGAGGTAAGGAATGTAAAGTAAGGAAAAAGAATCAAACTCCTCTTTATCCTCCTAGATCTCCTCCAAATAAGGCGTGAAAGCTGTCCACTATGAAGGTGAAAACACCATCTTCACCAAATCCATACAATCGGTATGAAAGACAACTTGCAGGTTAACCACTCTGATCATGCAACGCATAGCCCAGATAAGAGCTTCAAACATGAAAAGGTGAGAGACTCCATCGAAGATTGGATGCCCCCATAGTAGGGTCCTCCTCCCCCTTAGGCGACACGCAAAAGCATCCTCTTCCAGCAAATTGTTCTATCTCTTTCCATGAACAATCAACAAAACATAAATAACTCATCAAGGACCTAGGGACCCGAAAACTTCCGCCACCACTTGGGACAACGGAAGAATTAATAACCGTTTTTGAAATTATCTCCTCCGTTTGAGCCAAAAACCAGGCCTTGGATTCGTCAGCCGCCAAGCGCAAAATCGCACGTAGATTCGAATCCAAATTATTAAATAGTTTTTAATTCCGTGATTTCCATATATACCAGAAAATCCAGAGAAACATATTCTGGTTGGCAACCTTGCTGCACCGCCAAAATAGGAAATCCATATTAGTAAAAACAGAATCGGATGGAAAGACGTCAATGGCCGTCGGGAATTGTGACAATGCCCAAACCTGTCTGGCTAGAGGACACTGGAAAAGAGAATGATTAATTGTCTCCTCGGGGAGCCACATAGGCCACACTCCGCATCACAACTCATACCACGCTTCCGCAAATTAGCTATAACTGCCACACAACCCGATAACACCTGCCACTTGAAATGACGGATCTTCGGGGGACAACGGATCTTCCAAACAAAGGCCTGTAAAGGAACAACATCCGACCGAAGTACAGTAAGCCCAGGAGATGCCGTCATACGAGCCCGAAGGATATGATATCCTGGTTTAACCGTATATTGCCCCGATTTAGTGAAATGCCAACCCAACAAATCTGGTCGATCCGGCTGTCTTAGTGGTAAGGCTGAAATAATAGCAACATCTTCCCATACAAACGTAACCAAAAGCTGAGCAATGTTCCAGGAATTTGAACTCCAATCAATGAAATTTTGAACGCGAAGCAAAGGGGCAGAAGGTCTCGGAGATTGAGCAAGGATCCATACAGAAATGGAAGCACTAGAGCCAACTCCTTTAATAAGTCATTTATTAACCAGAGAGCGAGTAGATACTATACTTCGCCATCCAAAAGATGCGAGTAAGATTTGATTGGATCCAGCGGATCAAAATGCCGATAATCGACCTTTAAAAACCCTTGCAAAAAGGGAATCTGGAACCGTAATTAACCGCCAAAGCTGCTTGGCCAACAGAGCAGTATTATAATCATCTAAACAGCAAAAACCCAGACCCCCGGTATCTTTGTTGTAACACAGCTTATCCCAGGCTACCAAGTGTAAACCTCGCAATTGCCCAGACAAACTCCACCAAAAATTTGAGATCGCGCTCGTTAACTTCCTTGTGACCATCTTGGGAAGCCGAAAGAAAGACATCACAAAGGTAGTGACCACCGTAGCTAGAGACTTGATCATCACCTCCTTCCCCCCTTTGGTTAATAACTTAGCGGCAATGTGGTAATCTCAATCGTCTCTCGCCCAAAAGGAACTTGTGCTTTCCTCCCACTGAGAGATAGCACAACGATATGTGGTAATCTTTTCCACTAGAGAAGTAGTACTTGAGTCTAACCCCCCATCCCACCCCGCGACAATGGCCCCAAATAAACCCTCCTTATCAACCCATCGTCGATCAAATCGAAAAGTACTCCATCCACGTCATACCTTATCTTCCAGGACAGCTAACACTGGCTTATCATCCGACGCAATCATCGTTAAATAGTCTGTGAAGGAATCAGTAAACAAATCATGCCACTGTTCATTCACTAAAGCCCGGTCCAACCGACACCGTATTGGTTTCTTTTCCCGCCATCCTCACCAGGATAGGCTATCGCCTAGAGCAGGAAACTCTAGTAAACCGCAATGTCGAATGATTGTATTAAAAGGCACAAAAGAAGATGCATGACGCAATTTGCCACCCGCTTCTCATGATTACCCTTTATTTCGTTTAAATCACCAATTAAAAACCAAGGAAGATCCCTAGTCAAACCAATTCGAGTCAAACGTTCCCAGACCAAATCTCGGTTCTTTGGAACCAGATCACCATAAACAAAAGAAAAATAAATCAATTTTCCTTTATAATTAACTTCCATATCCATAAGTCTGTTAGATTCGAACAAAATTGTAACATTATTATTATTATTATGATAAAATAATGCTAAACCGCCACTACAACCAACAACTTCAACTATTTTTAAAGCTGAAAAATCAAAATGACCAACAAAAGGTTCTAAAAAAGAAAAAGATTGTCTAGTTTCAGACAAAAAGAAGAAATTTGGGCGATCCTTCCCCTATAAGTCCCTGAGATAACCAATAGTAGCTTTATTGCTCAGCCCCTGGCAGTTCCAACTTAAGACCTTCATTTAGCAGCTTTCGGGATAGGTGGCTTAGCGCCACCCGCAATACCCTTCTCCAGCTCCTGAGGATTCGGGTTAATAGTTCCTTCATTTAGAAATTGAGTCTTTTCATCAAATATTATTCATATTTTTTCCTCACAACTTTTCGTTATAACAGATGTGTCTGTTTAAATAGTCATGTCTTTCGAACTCTTTCTATATTTGTCTCTTCATCAATAACTAACAAATCATTGTTAGTTTAAACAAATTTTCCGTTTTTTGTTAAATGTATAATTTGAATATTAATATTCAATATTCAACGTTATTTAATAATCCAACTAAAAAAATTAAAAATAATTATAGCAATATATAAATTTAATACAACTTAATATATAGTTTACAGTTGCGTCTATTTATCGTAACTTTAGTAAAAAAATATATTTTAATATTTATAAATTATTTTATTTTTTTAAATTGTGTATTTTTTATTTTAATTTTTCGTTTATACATTTTCACTCATTATTAAAAATATTTTCTTAATTATAATTAATTATTAGAAAAATTGCATTTACTCATTACAACCATTTGTTCAATAGTCTTAGTTAGTAGTCCTGGGAATAAATATCCGGATCTGCTGCAAATAACCGGATATCCGGGTAAGGTGGATCCAGATTCAGATATTAAGTTTGTGTATTCGGCCGGATCCGGATCCAAATACTAAGAGGGGAGTATTGAAATTAGAATTTTAAAAGATTTTTTAGGATTTAGGAAATTTTGGATTTTGAGATATTTCAATGAGATTGTATGATATTTTGGTGGATTTGTTATTATTTTTATTTTAGAAAAGAAAAATAGTTTGTGATTTGATGAGATTTATTGGAAGATTTTTAGAGATTTACATACACGAAGGCAAATAAGGTTCATCGACTTCTCAAACACAAAAGTCATGTCTAATAATTATGGTTTCAATGGACAACACAATGGAAGTATGTTTGGAATATGATTTTTCAAACATATTCAATATTGGAGAGGAAAACTGCAGAAATAATTATTTGGAAACCTTGAGTAGACACGATAAGTTTCAAGGGATGAATCAAGAAAATGCATTAGAGAGGACGGTGGTGTACTGGTGTTGAATCTTATGATGAGGTCAATATATTGAAAGAAAACTCATTAGAGAAGTAATTCTGATTTTGAAACTCACCTGCTTTGTTTTTGTTCTTATGCAGTGAACTGGAACATTACTTGCATTTTTCACAAGGCAACATGAAACAACAGAACTCTCCAAAGAAAGTATCTTATATAAGCAAATCTATCTCCAGAATTTCTATTGTTTTGTAATCTCATGTATGCTTTATGTTTTTAAGAAAATAAAAAATACTACTTTGATTCATTGGATTCTCTTCTAGACTAGACGGATTCCTTCCAGAACCGAATGGATATGTCTGTTCCACAAGTAACAAAGACTGATTCAACCGGCGAGTGCTCAATCCACTGCGGTGTACTGTTATGGTTTGAAGGCCATTTTGCCACTTTTTCTGCAGTTCTGGCATCCCATGTAACAACCTCATTGTTTGCTTCATCTATGGAGATTACAAACTCTTCACTTTCGTTAAAGATTGCCTGCATAACACAACAATGAAGATCGTTTAGAATTAATCGGACCCAGTGAATATTTTCGTCTCAAAAGGTTTAGAGAATTGACTACCTGAGACCGCAGTTTTATTCGCTTTGCTCCGAGACATTCCTTTACCATTTGACCTGAACCTATTTCCCATAACTTAACTGCAAAATCCTTTCCAGATGAGAGTACAAACCTAACAAAAGCCATATGATTAATCAATTGTTCTGCAAAAAAATCTATTGAATCTTCTTCCTACCTTTGATCTTTAGTGAACACTGCGCTTGTGACCTCTGATTTTCCATGTGCACCACTAATGGAACGTATACACTTTGCGCTGACCCCATCATAGAGTCGAATAGCTCTTGAGAACTGTTTTTTTTTTTTTTGAAATCCTTCAGAATAACACATATAGAGGTGAGATTGTTTCGTTCTTATTTCTCACTAGTTTTCAACTAAAAAACTATCCAAAATATTTTAAAATCAATGTTAAACACTTTTACAAAAAAAATTGTCAAATTTGAATAACACTGGGATTTTATAAATTTTTTTATAAATCTCTAATTGAATAACAATATATTCTAAGTTACTTCGACTGATTTTAAGTAAATTCCAAATTCAATAACACTGGATTTGGATAATGATTTAAAAATCACAAATTGAATAACAGAAGATTTTATTAAAAAACCAGAATCTTTTAAAATTCTAATTCAATACCTCCCTCTAACATAATTTCAAACTGGATATCCCGATCCGTTTTAATCATATACATAAAAGTAAAGTTTCACTCTCTCCTTATTGGTCCACTTGACAATGCAATTTAACAAAAAAAAATATTTCTATTAAAACAAAAATTAAAAAAACAATTAATTTTCACATTTAACTCACATAATATAAAACTGAAATCATATAAATTCTCCTATAAATTATGCATTAAATTTATTTCTCCACTATGTTGTATTAATCAATTGTATTAAAACAAAACAATATTAGAATTGTAACTCTCATTTTCCTAAATGTAATTATCTTAGTCTCTCACTCTTTCATTCTCTCATCTTCTTCCACTATATCTCAAATCTTTTTTTTGTTTTGATTTGTTTTGTGTTTTTTTTTGTTATTGTTGTTGTATGGGCTAAAAAAAATCAAATCAAATATCATTGTAAAAACTTAGTTTTAGAGGTTGTATGATATGTATATCTTATATTGTTTTTTTTAATGTTTTAAAAGGTTTATCTCCATTGTCTATTTTATATTAACATCTATATAAGTCATTATTTTTCATACTTTCTTACAATATTCACCACACAATAAAATCATGATGTTGAAATGATCCATATCTAATTATCTATTATGTCTCCGGTTATCTCACATATTGATTTATCATTTTTAAGAATTTATAAAGATCAATATAATTATCCATTTATAAAGTCTATTTTGTTTTGTAAAGTTTATCAACTCTATTTATAAAGTCTATTTTGTTTTCTGATCCAATAGATAAATATGCAAAGATCAATATAATATTTATTTTATTTATGATTTGAGGTTTTTGAAAACAAAAACATCATAATTAAAAAATTGGTCTTGTGTTTTAATCAAAATGAAAAATGATCTTAAAAAGAAATCATATTTAACTGCAAGTGAAATATAGAAAATAAGATAATTTTAAAAATACTATTTAACTAAATTCTCTAAAGATGAAACCATTAGTATGAAATCTAGCACTATAAATTAAATTGATGAGTGAAAAACAAAACAAAACCAAAAAGATATAAGTTATTCTTGGGGTTTTAAAATTTTTTGAGATTGAAGCTCATATAATTTTATAAGAAAACTAATTTAGTTTGTCACTTCAAAAGTAATATTTTTCATTTTGAAATATTATGTGTGAATGTTGATTTTATATCAACAAACAACCAAATCATGTGAATTTTGATTGGGCCACTTGGTATTCCTTTTATTTTAAGTTATAACAAATTAAAATATTTATTTATAATTAACTCACTTTTAAAGGCGTGCAACTCCATTTAACTCTAAATTTAACTCAAATGTAACTCTTATCCAATAATTCTACATTAATTCATTCATCCTACTAACTTATTTATCTTTCAAGAGAAAATGTTTTGGTTACATTTTAATATTTTTTAATTATTTTGGTTAGCTAAACTTATAGTCATATATATATATATATATTGCTTTAAACTTTGAAATGAGAAATATTTTATACACAATAATTTTATATGTAGTTACAAAATTTTATAATGACATTAAGAAAAACTCTTTAAATCAGTTATTAACCACTATAGAACATGATAAACATAGATTCACTCATATTAGGAAATTTTTAAAATTTCTATATTATTATATATATATATATATATCAATTTGTAATAATTCTTTTTTAGTATTTGTTAATTTTGGTATAAGAAATAACCATACCAAAAAATATTGACAAAAGTGTAGGGTTTAAATTGCACATCATTTCTATAAGAAATTTGAGATTCATATTTTAGTAGAAAAAACAAAAATCATTCTTTGATGTTATTGTTAATAAAAAATTAAAGAATAATATTTTATTTTAACAAAATTTCAGAAATATAATAAAAACTATTATGCATTCAACCACACGCATTGCACGGACTAATACCTAATTATATATATATATATATATTACATATCTAATGGATTTGGGCTTTATATTAGTGGACTTTTAAGTTTTAGTATTTTTATCTAATACACTAATAAACACTACAGAAACCTAATACACTAATCGATCCACATTTACTGAACAAAAGAAAAAAAATCTTCCCCTTAACTTTTCACTTTCACGACGGCTCATAGAAGATGGAGGCATGTTCTTCGATGATAGATGAGATTCTTCTTTTCCTTTTTAATTTGAAGATCTGGCGTGGAGTGAAGATCCAGCGTGTTAGGATTTCTTTTGGGGGAGAAATCAAGAAAAAAAAAATAACAGACCAATTCCGGGTATCTGCGGATATCCGGATTTTCGGATGGATATACGGGTTTTTGTAGGAATATTCAGATACAGATATCCGGATACGGATTTGGATAACAATATTTCATATCCGGTAGAACTGGATACGGATCCAGATATTTCCAAAAACCCCGGATATTCGGATCCGTCCCAGGCCTATAGTTAGGATCACTTGGTCTTAATAGTTTTTAACTACTAATATAAATATTAATAATTGTTATGATGGTTGTTGCTCTTTTTTTTTGTTTATTTAATGTTAAATTATATTTAAAAAAGAAAAATACTTTGTTACAACTAGTGCATCGTTTTCATATAATAAACAACTGAAACTAACAAAATAGAAAAGATAGTTTGAAACCTAAATCTGGGACTGCAGCCACAGTGGGAATGCCTCATCGTACCGCCTGTCTCCCAAGATGCCAATAGCTAGGAGCTTATCTCGTATTTTTCTATCAATCTGGCCAGTCAAGGTTGCAGCTGAATTCGGTGCCTCACCATGGCGTCTACCATTATTTCCCGCCAGATATTGTAAACTGTAGCCTGAAATACATACCTAAGGAGGAAACCCTCCACCCGGTGAAGGATTGGATCAGAAACATGAGCTATTAACGTAGACCAATCAGCGGTGTATCTTTTCTTGAGTAACCCCTTCGCAAGAGAGGACCACACAACTAAAACAAAAGTGCAGGAGAAAAAAAGATGATCACGAGTTTCTAGTGCTATTTTACATGAGTAGGATAGTTGTTGTGACAACCCGTTCCATGGACCCCACTAGCCCACCGCTAGCTTGCCTCCATGGATCCCAAGCTGGCCCTGCAGAGCATCAATCCTAACCCCTCACCGTGGAAAGGAACTCACATCCAAATCCACCAGTAGGTTATTGGTGCGCCAGGCGTTCCTCGAACCCTGGTCCCCACCCTTTAACAACCTTCCCACAGGACAAGTTATCACCAATTGATTTGCAGATCAACATGTTGTAGTCAACCGAAACGGCATCACCACAAACTCATAATGCCCATACCTCGTCTTGAATGCAGTCTTCCTCACATCTGTCTCATCTATCGGAATCTGATTATAATCGACGCCAAATCTACCTTGGAGAACCAAGTAGCACCACTCAACTGATCCAACAACTTATCGATCCTGGAAGATGGTACTTGTTCTTCATAATCCCTGGTTCAAACCCCTGTAATCAATACATAAGCGGAAACTCCCATCTTTCTTCTTAACAAATAACATCGGCGCTCCCCACGGTGATACACTAGGACGGATGAATCCCTTGCTCAACATATCCTCTAACTGCTTATTCAGCTCTGCCATCTCTGTTGGAGCCATCCTGTAAGGAGCCTTGGATAACGTCGTCATCCTTGGTTCCAGTTCAATCGTGAAAGGATCAGACCGAGATGGTGGTAACCCCTGCAACGACTGGAACACATCCTCAAACTCCTCAACAACCTGAATACCGCTAATCGTAGACTGCCCTACTGACTCTGGCATCGATATAGTAACCAAATAAGCCTCACGACCCTTCTCGATCATACTCCCAACCTGCATGGCCGAGATCACGAGACTCCCCGAAGTCGGTCTAACTCCATCAAAAACCAACTTCCCTCCTGGACGCTCAAACTCCACTCTACCCCGATGAGAATCAATATGAACCATATGTTGATGTAGCCAATCCATCCCGAGAATAACATCATACAACTCCACTAGACTGATAAGCAAATCCGCTGGCCATGACTCTCCTGCGATCTGAATATCAAAAGCCCTCGCCCGTCCAATGACCCTCAGGAACTTGCCTCCAGCAACTCTGACAACTTCCACTTGCTCCCCGAGATCTCCTCTGATATCAGCACTCTCTACGCACTCCAGAGTAATGAAGCTATGGGTAGCTCCAGAATCAAACATAACGTGAGACTTAAACCCGCCCACCAATAAGGTCCCTACACAAACCGCATGTGTTGAGAACCTAACACTTTAACACAGGCAAAACATAAAATCTGAACCTACTGAAATTCACAAGTTTAAGTACCAGAAGTTCTACATGTGATCGCCCCGGCACTGGTTCCACCAGTCTCGACATTCGTGTAAACCTGTACTGCCCGCGTCCCGTGGCGCCTGCTCAATCCTTGCCACCTGCTGCACTCCAGGCTGCACCACATGTTGCACTGCTGCTACTGCCATATGCTGCAACTTGGGGCACTGGGCTTGATGTGCCCAGACTCCCTGCAATGATAGCATACACGAACCACTGCCTGAGCCGCCGGCGCTGCACTCCTATGGGGACAGCTAGCTACCATGTGCTCCAAACTACCACACTCGTAGCATGTTCTATTTTAAAAGATAGCACTAAGTCATCAATATAATAGCAGGAGAAATTTTTTTTATGCAACTACAATAGCAAAAAAAGACGTTATATCATAGCGAATAAACTTACTTATGTAATAAGATAATACAACACGAAAAAGAGTTATGAAAACATAAATTACGGCAATAAATATTTGCTATTGTACAATGAAATATCATAGCACCCAATTTGAGTTGTTAGAAAAAACTAACATTTTTTATAAATGGTTATGAAAAAATAAATAACGGCATTCATATATTGCTGCGAAAAAACTAAATTAAAACATTTAACTAATGTTATTGTATATGAACTTATTATATCTTAGAAAAATAAAGCTATCGTAGATAGGGTATCTACCATAGCTGCCGATATCATAGCATTTATGAAATCGCTATGTATTACATATGATAGCATATTTTCCGAGCTAACAATGTACGTCTTTTTTGTAGTGCTCTTTGCTAATAAAATACGAGGGGGCCTATAAAGTGTTTTGGTGGAAAAGGTTTTTCATATTAAAAGTAAAAAAAATATGTTCGGTTTAGACATCAAATATGTTCCCGTACTAATATATACTTTGACAAAACATTAATTTAAATATATTATTTAAATATATGTGAATTAGTGCAAAATCAAATATTTGTGAAAGGCTGGAAAAAATATCCAGACCTTAAGATCCAAAATAAATCCGGCTTGAAATATCCGATCTGGATTCAAATTTAAACTTTAAAAACATTCGAACATGTTTAAAAGCCAGAATTTTGGTTACCCAAAAAAATCCAACCCGAACTCCAAATGGATACCCAAAACGTACCAGAATATAACTAGCCTATTAACACCTTTTTACTTAGTATTGTGGTATTTCATTGACTTTTGAGTATTTTAAATAGTTTGAGTAGTTCTATTACCGATATTTTTTTGTTAATTCATATATTTTGTGTAGTTTGGGTCTTTTTCTTATAGGGGTTATGAATAATTTGGATAATTTTGAGAAGTTTTAAATATTTAGGATTTTTTCTGCTAATTTTGGATGTTTTTGATAATTTCGGATTTCAGCTATAAAGTAAATTAATAAATAGATGAAATTGTTCAACTTTTGAATAAAAATTATTAATGGGATAAAAATTTCACATCTTATTATATAAACTTTGGTTTTCAAAGTTAATAACTCATGTGATCGCGACATTTGTCAATTTTAAAGATTAGAGATTTGCCATGTGTTATACAACAACTTTGTTTTAACAAATTTTAAAATTAAAAATATAATTATAATAAATTAAACAATTAAACAATTTTATTAAATATAAAAATATAGTTCTTATATGTATGTAAAAAGATAATACTAATTCTAATATTAAATTAATAATTATATAAGAAAAAGAATTAAGAAAACTATATAATTAATTACTATAATACTATAATTAAATAAATTATACTGTCAATTATTTATCCTAAAGAAAAAGGACAGTAGATACTCAGCTTCATATAAACAAATAAATTTTCTCATAACAAAATAGTTTTTTTTTAATACGCCATATATTGAACTTCATTATATTATTAAAACTTTTTTTGTAAAAAAAATAATTTCATATAAAGTTGTCTCATTTTTATGAAAATATTTCATATTGTAAAGTAAAGCTATGTGACAGTTCTATAAACTATATGACATTTTCTCTCTTTTTTTTTTCTTTGTCAAAATTTAACTATGAGATCAAACTGTACTTTAAAAAATCACATGCTTACGTAATTTAGAGCATATGTTTGCATATTATGCATATATTTTATTCCTATTTTTCAGGCATAATTTTTTTGTGAAAATATAATAACCGATTATGAACTTTTGATTAATTTATGATACTGTTAGTATAGTTTTTTTTTGGACAAAGATAATGTTAGTATAGTTTTATTTAAAATTAGTTGGACACGTAGTAAAATTATTACGGATGAGATTACAAAATATGAAACAATTATAGTTAAGTTATTGTTACTTTTTCAAATATGAGATAATAAGAGTTTTCAGTTTTTTTTTTTGAGAATTATGTTTTATTAATTTTTAGTTATTTTTAGTATTAAGTAAGATATAAATTTGATAAAATGCACATATTTTTTTAATATGAAAAATTTAAATGTTACTTATTGGGATGAAGTGCATAGAGTTAAATTTTTTTTTTTTATGATGTATATATAGAGAATGTGTATTGCAAGATAGAGTGTGAACTCTAAATCCGGTTTTAAAAAAATCAAAAGAAATAAAATTAATATTTGGAATATAACTTAAAATTTCACATATTTTCTTTATATCTGCGTTAATACACGGGCATAATCTAGTCAAATATGAAGATAAGTGATGAGTCAAACATATATTATTAAAAAATAATAACAGTGTAATAGAATTCTTTTTTCGGAAAATAATAACATTTACTTAATATACATCAAAATTTGGATATTTAATTTCATACAACTTTTGGTTGAAATGCATAATTATAAAAAACAAATAAATATTTAATATATTTAAAGTTGAAAAATAAAAAATAGCTTAACTTGATATCTTTTAAAGAATACGAATTCACCATATCAAAAAATTATAAATATACTAATTTGATAGTTTTTAAAATATATTTACAATATTTTACTTGATTGAAAATTATCTATAATATTGTTATTTGATTGAAGAGGATTTTTTATATATTAATAATTTGGTCATATGATAAGAAATTGAGTAAATAAGGTTTGATACCTCTAAATATTTTCAAATTTGATTAAATTTTTTTATTTGTGAATATATTACGACATAAATTCAGCCATGTTAAAGGTAAATTTTTAGTTTTATTTTGTACATGTCTGAATTTGTGAGATGTTTATGATCTTCTTCTGTTAATTCTATAATATGAATATTTTTCTCCTGTTTTTTTTTTTTTTTTTTTTTTTTTTTTTTTTTTTTTTTTTTTTTTTTTTTTNTGAATAGATTAGAAAATTAATTGTATAGGAGAACTTTTCAAAAAGTAAATACGGATTCGATCGATTTACGTAGACTTGGCTCCATCTTTCTTTTTTACTATTTGTTTTCCCTGATTAATAGCAACATCTAATTTTATCATGTATTCATGTATGATAAATTGTGAGTGTTATTGACCAAAAATGTATTCATGTATGATAATTTTATCATGTATTCATGTATGATAATTAATAGTAAAATTATTGCGAGTGTTGTTGACCAAAAATAAAAGAAATTTTATCATGTATTCATGTATGATAATTAATAGTAAAACTATTGCGAGTGTTGTTGACCAAAAATGTATTCATGTATGATAATTTTATCATGTATTCATGTACAATTAGTAACATTAATTTGATTTTTATTTGTCAAGTCGATAGAAAATCTAATCATCTAATCTATAAGAAACCTTACCCAACATTTTCATCTCCATCATCTCCAAAATTTGGGATCTTTCTCTATATGAACCTTGTTCTCACAAACTCTAAAATTACACTCCATTTAGGATATTTTCTTACAAAATTATTTTAATAATCTATGTTTTAAAAGTGAGATATTTGCAAAAATATTATTTTTATATGTCATTTGGCAAAAATACCTTTTATTGTTGGCCATTTTCAATAGTACTCTTTTTTATATAAAAAATAATTAAATTTTAAACCCTAAACTTCAAATACTAAACCGTAATCCCTCAAAACTATACTCTAAATATAAAATAGAGAACTCTAAACTTAAAAAATCTAAAAATTAATTTAACACATTGTTATTGTATAAAAAAGTAAGAGCAAGTGAAGTGACCTTAGTGCAGTGACCAAAGGTAAGTCCTTAATGCATAAGACACCATCACATCAGGGATCAAGTCCCGCTGCCTACAAATGTAGGAATTAGGCTAATAGTAAAATTATGGTGAGTGTTGTTGACCAAAAATAAAAGAAATTTTATCATGTATTCATGTATGATAATTAATAGTAAAATTATTGCGAGTGTTGTTGACCAAAAATGTATTCATGTATGATAATTTTATCATGTATTCATGTATGACAATTAATAGCAACAACATATTTATTGCGAGTGTTGTTGACCAAAAATAAAAGAAAGAGACGACTGGTTTATCATTTTATGAGTCATGAAAGGTGGTGTCTTGTTTATGGTTTCTTGTATTCTCACATTCCTCGTTCTCAGCCATGTTAGAGGTAATATTTTAGTTTTATTTCGCATCATCAATTGTTTATCTAAATACAGTTTTGTAATCTGATGATATATTTGTCGTTGGTATATATATAATAACAAAAATAGAGGTGGAATCCAAAACAAAGTGGGGATGCGACATGAACAGAAAATTTCCTGGAACATGTGAAACAAATGGGAAGAATCAATGCATAAGTGACATCAAAAAAATACCTGGTGCGCCGAAAGATCTTGTCGCACGTTGCGAATGCTCTGCCGCTTTTGTCTGGAAGGGTAAACCTGCCGAGCGTTTATGTAAATGTCAATATGATTGTTAAGAAGTTTTTACTATAAATATTACCATAACCACAAAAAAAAAATCTCTTTACTAACAAAAATAAGTGAGAAGCTACAAAGAGATTTTGGTGTTTTTGGTGTCCAGTTTAATATTTTTCATTGCAGAATACTTTCAATAAGTTTCTTCTTTTTTTTTTTTTTAACATCACATGATGAATGTTACTACAATTCTCGTGTAACTCCTAGCGTCTATTTTTCAGATCGTTATATTGTATGGTAAGATCTTAGCAGTTCGAATTAAAGCTTCAAACTTTCTTTGAAAATCATGATCTACTACTCAGTTAAAAATCACAAATATCCACGTACGGGACATTCTTCCCAATGTTTAGTCTATCGCACAACACTAAAAAGTTAGCCAGAAGAAGAAGATGAATCAAATTTCAACCTTCAAAACAAACAAAAGATGTTTTTTTTTTTTTTTAATAAAAAACAAACAAAAGATATGTATATGAATTTTGGAGTCTTCCAGCAAAGTTGCAATATCTCATCTTCTCATGTTTAGATTGTCTCTGCTTCTGTCCGTGTTACTCTTTTTCAAGCATCACATAAAAAACACAACTGCTTTTGAAGTGGAAGATGTCACTATTTGTGCTATCGATGATCGATCAAGCAGCTTCATAGAAGAGAATCTCTGGCCGAACCCTTCTTTCTCCACAGATTCTGACCAGACTCTTCCAGTTACCAACACCCTATGCCATCACCACACATATCAATAGTGTCTCACCTATTTAAGTTCAAAACTCAACTCATAAGAGACAAAAGACAATTGTTTCGTCTTACCTCTTCTGCTAAAGTTCCATGTCTGAGACTGACCCATCGGTTCCGTTTATAAGCCATGCAGATGTATTATCCTTCTTCACCATAACCAATCTGCATTTTTCCATATTCCGAGACTGTAACAGAGAAAAGATACAGAAGAACAATAGCACAAATACTTGTGACCCCTTTTAAGATTTTACCATTGACACAAGCCGATACTTAGTCTTTGGTTCTTCTAACCCTTCGTATAGCCTGCTGATATCTATCTCCCAGTCCAGAGCATTTGTTGTTTCAGATATTTCTGTTTCCGTTTCATTCTTCTCCCATTCCAACACTAATTTTGCAAACACACAAAAACAGCAACACCGTTTAATCATACCACAGTAAATGAAATGAGCAGATAAGGTCACAATCATCGTCAAAACTTTACCAACTGTGAAGATAGGCGGGCATCTGCTTATAGTGTGGTGAACAAAGTTTGTCTTTCCACAGCCTCCTGTTTTAACATCACATATCATTTCATCTTCCATGCGGATCACTTTAAGGATGTCCTCAAACTTCATATTCCCAAAAGCACACTGCAAAGATATATCATCACAGAACAGCTTTTAAGGAGTAGTACCAGTTTCTGTAGGAAAGACAGATGGAAATAAATGAACATACCTTTATGTTTCTGACAGAATTTGCAACCATTACAATTCCATAAGAACTTTGCTCTGGATAATTTGGCTCCCTTCTGCACCTTTTACAGCTTATTCTTTCATATTCCTCCAACGTAAAAAGACGAGTTACCAAGCTTTCTCTTTCTGGACTTTTCCACCAATGCCAAAACTCAAGGATCGCGACGACTACCTCAGCAGCATCACTTGACTGAAAAGTGTGAAAAAAGAACAGAATGACATTTAAGAAAACAGTGAGAAAGTTTTAGAAGCTTATATTTATCCGCACAAACCAGGGAATGAACTTCTTCTAAGGAAGCAAGTAAGTTGCTCAGTAGGTCACTGTAGAGTCCATCTTCTTTTATCTGCTCCGAGACAACTGCAGAAAAGAAATCTTTTAGTGCACAAGGAACTTGTTCTTCCAGGTTGCAATGAAATGGTTGCCGATTGTACACCAAATCCTCTCGAAGAACCTTAATGTTCAAGAGTGCCTGCAGTATCATAATTTGTTAAAGGAAGTAAGTAAACGAATACTATATATTGTATGATAACAACGAATGAGCTGAATCAGTAGAAGAGAGCTCAATTTTTTGAATCTTATCGTTGTTGGTGTCTGCATTACCTTCAGCGTCATGTCAAGAGCTGAATTGTATCTAGTTGCTTCTTCATATGCTGAGTCCAAATGTCCCGACAGTAAATCTTCTCCAGGCACGTTTTGCTTATCTTGAAGATGGCAAATGAAAGAAATAAGAAACTATGCTCTCAAAAACAACAGAGTTCAAAATATTCATCAACTGAGAAATAACCTTTAGTAGCTTCCTCTTGACTTTCAGTGTTGGATGAAGTTTCCAATCGACCCCTTTCACTTGAAAGAGTATCTTCTGGTTCTATAGAATCTTTCGTTGTTTTTGGTGATAAAGAAGTAACTTCCGGTTCAAGGTTGAGAGAAGATTCGCTGGACATATGTAAAGATCACGTTTTGCTCAGAGAAAACCTACAAAGAATTTACAACTTGCGAAACGAGTCTTGAAAAATCAAAGTTCTCATCTAAAGGAGTGTGACTTACTGTTCAACATTCTGATCAAAATTTCTAGACATGCTCGCTAAAGTTCTCTGTTACACCATGAAGGAGAAGGACATTAAATCTTACAACTGAGAAATTAAAAAATCCATGCAAGCAAATAGAGAATTTAGATTTTAGCGACCTTTTTGCTTTTATTCATTTTTGTTGTTTGACTCTGACTTCTTCCCCTTCGCTTGTTCGGCTTGTGCTGCTCGTAACTTGCTTTTGGCATCCATATCTACAACTCCATCCAATTCATCCTAGACGAAGAGACATAATTATAATATTAGGTACCTGTCAAAGAAAATATCAAATTCATCCAAGTTCTCTGTCAAAGGGAATATAACAGTTGTATAAATCAAAGTTACAAACCAACCCGTATGAAACGTTTCAACAGGTGAAGGATATAAGAGCGGTAGTAAAAAGCAGAAAGCCTAACAAGGTCGTTTAGCAAATTAATCCTCGAATTTTCAACCAGTAAAATCTTTGTATCAGCTACAGAAACCTGCAAGTTAATATATACTTTACGGTGACAACTTATGTTATTCTGTTGTAAAATTCTAACTTAGATCAAGAATCAGGACTGAACCTTGTTGGTGACCACTGATTTCAGAAGGTCTATGGACTTCAACACTATATCATCATTGAGATTTTTATGCCCATGTATGAGAGTCAGGCAATCTTCTAGATCGGGGAAATCAAATGTCGGATGTGATGCTCCTTCGAGAACATCTCGTACTGCACATAAGTACAGTTTTGTGGTGTGAGAATCTCCGGCGTCTATCATAAGACGCTCGTCACATTTATCGCATAGAAGAGATGCATATGAGTTCCATTGATTTTCTGGAACATTTTTTCTCCTCTCATCTTCCAGTATACATAAGTTTTTGGCGTCATAAAGAGCTGTATCATAACTCAGGATCTGCAACTTCTTTTGCATATTTGGTTCCCAAAGTCGTACATGTGAAGTGAATGGCTCTTAGAACAGCCACCCATATTTCAAGATTGTGTGCCCGGATAGATCTGGGAAATTCAAAGCTCTCATCTATCAAAGGGTAGTCTAGCAACCAGTTATGATATCATCGCCCTGAGGATGCTGTCTTTTTTTTTTTTTTTTTTTTTTTTNTAGGAGGTTCGGGGCCGAGGCCCGTAATCCCCCAGGGCCCGGGGAAGACCAGATGAAAGCCCCTGGCCAAGTAGAAATGACTAACAATTTCGCGCTTGAGGGGAATCAATCCCTGGCCTGGACCAACAGGGCAATTCCTCCTCAAGTGGAAACCACTAGACCACCACCACTTGGTTTCTGAGGTTGCGTCTTGGTGTAGTGAACACTGTGATCACAAACATCTATCGTCCCTGCATCATCAAATGAAGCAATCTTTCCTCTGAGCAGTCTTTTATCCAGAAGCATAAATGAAAACTCATGGTCAAGCTGGACCTTTTCCTTAACTCGCAAACGAACCAATAAACTGTCTGTTGCGTTGGAAACCAGTTCTGTACCATCAACCCTTTCAAACTTAATGCGTTTGAGAAGTTCTAGAATTTGATGGAGCTCATGACATTCCAAAAAGCAAATACTCTGAGGCGTTTCCACTAAGCGGCAGTCGGAGGTAAGAGTCTGCTCGGAAATTTCAAACTGTGAATTTCATGTCACTGTTCTCTGTTTTAGTCGCTTGTTCGAAGAAGAAAGAACCTTGTAGGTAATGAACCATTGTTGGAACCTTTTCCTTCCCACGAATCAAAATCGAATCCTCAATTGCCTCCAATGCCTTGACGTGATCTCCCTGGTCGAAGACGTGATCTCCCTGGTCGAAGTAACCTTTAACAAGTTTCTTGAGTTGTGCTTCCTCAGGATCTTCGAGTAAAAGAGAAAGAGAAGTCTTCATGTTTCGAGAAAGAGTAACGAACGATTCTCCTCAAGGCTCTTGCGATTACTTTGGTCTGTACTCCTCTATGCTTTTGAAAAATCAAACGGAGATGAAAGCTTTTTATCACGTGTGATCCACACGTTACGCGAGTTGGCGAAGCTTTTATATCACGTGAGATTCAAGAGAAACCCAAAATCATGGTGTCGCCTTTTTCGAACAAGTCTTCTTAGATATATCTCAGTGGGGAATTTTATCGAACACCTTGTGTGCATTCTCTGTTTTTTACGATTTGATTTCATCTTCCCCGGAATTAACAGAGAAAAAACATATATTGTGCCTATCAACAGACGAAAACCCACAAATTGTCTGAAATATTTCGAAGTTGGGAGATGATCGCGGTTGCTAAGTTGTGTAAAAGAACAAACCCATAAGTCCGTCCACATTGGTTTGGTTTCATAAAGTAAAACTCATTAGTAAAAAAAACAAATTATGAACAGAAGGATGAAACAGTATATATATATATATATATATATATTTTTTAGTGGAATGAAAAAGTTTATTATACTCTATCATCTAAAAATGAGATTTAATGGTATTTTGAGAAATTTTTATTAGATACTTATGAATTATGTATATTTTTTTTTCTTTAGGGATGTGAATAAATTATAAACTTAAATAATTACAGAACATTTAATCAATTAGATTTCAACAGGATTCTAGCCAATTGAACGGATATTCTACGGTTATTGAAATCTAAGTGACATCTCAGATACATGGTGTTAAATCGCACAATGAACTTTAATAAACTGGTGAGTAGGAGATATAAACCAAACCAAAAACCATGATAAAACAGATTTAAGAAATAAACAAGGATCTACACTACACAAGCAAAAATTAAATAACTAATAAGGTCATTAATAAACGCATACACCAGAGTAGTCATACATGCATGGTAGATAGATAATTAGATTTATCCTAAACATAGATAAAGCATTCACATCACATTCAATCTCTACGCATAAAACAGAGTAGTGATACATGCATGCATGGTAGATAATAAGGTTATCCTAAACATAGATAGAGCGCTAACTTCACATTCAAGCTCTACGCATAAAACAGAATATATAGGCAAGTCATACAGACGGAGAGAGGTAGCTAAACAGATACCCTAAAAGAAGGGGTTGTTTTTGATGGCTTTAACAACTTCGCACTCCATCTCTACATTCAAAGTATCTTCATCGTCCAAGTAACCCTCCTGAATTTCAGCTAAACGCATGAACTGAGCAATGCCCCTCCCTGCGTTCGAGGTCATGACCCAACCTTGAACTACAAAACAAGCAAAGTGTATTAGTTATAAACTTAAAACCAATAGGTTATAGTCAATGTATAGTAGGACATCTGACATCATCAGTTAAGAACGCCTAATGAGAATGTCATCCGCATCTATTCTATCCCATGCATAAGCACGGACAATAAGCAATATTTTTTACTTACGGCATTCTGATAGGTTTTTCGATCCACGCGGGTCTAGAACCTGCAGCTGTGCTCGCACCATAACCAGCTCACCCGTCAATAAGTTTTCCCCTTCAGCTAAATGCACATAGCTGGATAATTTGCCCTCTGCGCTAGAGTCTCCCTTTGGATAAACGGTTAGAGTCCTGCAAAACAACATTATTTGTCCGGTTGTTAGAAAGAGTTACCACTAATACACCAATTACATCAGAAAAGAAAAAAGAAACATTCATAGACTCACCACTTTTTTTCTCCCATTTGGAAGGTTTTTGAGACGTAATCACTCTGTTTCAGAAGAGAGAAATCCCTAACACTCCAAGAGAACTTGTGAAAAGGGAGGTTTTCAGCAGCAGCGACAGGTGATGGAGCAATCTTCACATGAGCACCAAACTCATGTTCTTCTCCCTCCAAGATGTATCCATTGGCAAGGTCGCTGAAAACCTCAAGTGGAAGAACTTGAGAAACTCCCCAGACCGTTCTTGAAGGACTGAATTTCTTTACTTCCACATCTGCATGTTAATACGTTAAGAAGTTATATACATATCACTGATGCATTCATAAAATATATGTTCAAACGACAGAGAGAGATACAAGGGTATGCGCATACGAACCTTGAACTGAAAAATACTTATTCTCTTTCTTGTTAAAGACAAAGAAAGAGAGATAAGCAGAGACCTCCGTGGGTGGTGCTGATGTGGGTGAGAGGCAGCTCTTGTCAAGTTCCACATACATTGAGACAAATCCTTTTCCATTGTCTTCTTCATTTCCTTTAGGGTATACAACCAATCTCCTGATTTTCATAGTTTTGAGATAGATCGGTTATAAAAAGCCAAACTTTCTTACTTAAAGTGATGAAAGATATGGAATTTTTTAGTTTAGAACAAGATCACATACCAGTTGTATCCACCAGACGAGAAAACAGAGGATTCGTTTCTGTTGTTGACAGCAGTAAGCTGAGAAAGCTTGACAACAGAAGAAGCACAAGGGGGAAGATGATCTCTCCAACTCCTCAAAACTGCAACATCTGGTACACTTGAACCCCTCTACACAACAACACAAGAGATTTAGAAATTTCCCAAATACTAATCAAACCACACAGAGCTACAGCAAGTTTTGAACTTTCTTTTCTTTAAGACTAAGAAGAAGAAGAAGAAGTTGAAAGCTTGAGAAAAAGTTAAAACGAACCTGAGGGAAAGAAGAAGAAGGAGGATGATTTGCTCTCCAATTACTCATCATAGCAAAAGCTGATGCAGCAAAATCCATTCTTCTATCCATTCTACACAGTTTACACAAAGACAAGCTTTTTGATTTAGAATTCCCCAAATATTAAAACGACGTACACACAGACCTATAGATTTCAGAGAAGCTACACAACTACAGAAGGCAAGGTTTTGTAAAAGCTTGAGAAAGATCCCGACGAACCTTAGAGAGACGACGAGACGGAGAAGGACTGAAGAAGAGAGAGCCTTTGACACTTCGGAGAAGGAGGAACTGAAGAAGAGAGAGCCTTGACACTTGTTGAGTGTTCAGCGTCACTTATAGAAACTTCTGGAAGCTCTCAACATTTTCTAGGGTTAGATCGGTGTGCTGTTTTATACAAGTGTTAAAAGTATTAGTGGATCCCTTAGAAAGCCCAATGCAATGAGAAGTCCATTAGTCTATGTTATTAGGATTTTATCAAATAGAAATATACATATAATTTGTGTTTAGAACATAAAAATGTATATTGTTCTTAAATTTGCTATTTGGAGATCAACTTTTATTATATACCAATTAAATATTTACTGAGTTTGGTATTCTTCACTTAAATTTTCCTCTTTTAGTTTCTTTGCACAATAAAGATCTTCATAAAGTATATAATTTCTTACTTCATAAGCATGAATCTATCTTACCTAGATACGTATTCAAAGACAGGCCAAAAAACTACATAGCTAGCTAGGATTATTTCTTCTTTTTAAAAAAAATTATGTTTTTTTTTTTTTTTTGACAATAAAAAATTATGTTTTTATAAACATGAATGGAGCTTCCAAATCGTTCGATTATGCCTTTTTTTGTTGTACGATAAGATCATAGGGGTCAGTTTATAAAAACCATGGTTCGAACCTGGAGAAATCAACCCATCAAACTAAAGAAAATAAATAATATTCGCAAACATAGTTAGGTTAAACCCCAAAAGTTGGTGTAGTGTAAGTAGCAAACTTGAGTTCCCCCATACACTTCTATTCACTTGTTAGGCCATTGAACAGCTTCATAAAACAGAATCTCTCCCATACACTTCTATTCACTTGTTAGGCCATTGAACAGCTTCATAAAACAGAATCTCTGGACGAACCTTCCTTTCCCCACAGAATCTGGCAACACTCTCCCAGTTACCAACAACCTATACCACACATATCAATAATGTCTTAACCCAACAAAGTTCACAATCCAGCTCAAGAAAG
>NC_025691.1:13576523-13601037 GCF_000633955.1 Camelina sativa
TAAATTTTCCTCTTTTAGTTTCTTTGCACAATAAAGATCTTCATAAAGTATATAATTTCTTACTTCATAAGCATGAATCTATCTTACCTAGATACGTATTCAAAGACAGGCCAAAAAACTACATAGCTAGCTAGGATTATTTCTTCTTTTTAAAAAAAATTATGTTTTTTTTTTTTTTTTGACAATAAAAAATTATGTTTTTATAAACATGAATGGAGCTTCCAAATCGTTCGATTATGCCTTTTTTTGTTGTACGATAAGATCATAGGGGTCAGTTTATAAAAACCATGGTTCGAACCTGGAGAAATCAACCCATCAAACTAAAGAAAATAAATAATATTCGCAAACATAGTTAGGTTAAACCCCAAAAGTTGGTGTAGTGTAAGTAGCAAACTTGAGTTCCCCCATACACTTCTATTCACTTGTTAGGCCATTGAACAGCTTCATAAAACAGAATCTCTCCCATACACTTCTATTCACTTGTTAGGCCATTGAACAGCTTCATAAAACAGAATCTCTGGACGAACCTTCCTTTCCCCACAGAATCTGGCAACACTCTCCCAGTTACCAACAACCTATACCACACATATCAATAATGTCTTAACCCAACAAAGTTCACAATCCAGCTCAAGAAAGACAAAGGCTACTGTTTCATCTTACCTCTTCTATTTTAGCTTCATGTGTGAGACTGACCCACCGGTTCCTTTTATTAGCCATGCAAATGTATTTTTCTTCTTTACCACAACCAATCTGCATTCCATATTCTAAGACTGTAACAGACAAGATATACAGAAGAACAATAGCGCAAACATATGTGACCCGGTTTAAGATTTTACCATTGAAACAAGCCGGTACTTGGTGTTTGGTTCTAAGCCTTCATATAGCCTGCTGATATCTATCTCCCACTCCAAAGACTTTGTTGTTTCAGATATTTCTTTTTCAGTTTCATTCTTCTCCCATTCCAGCACTAATGTTGCAAACCCATAAAAACAGCAAACTATTTGATCATTCCACAATAAATAAAACGAGTAGATACACAATCATGGTCAAAACTTACCAATTGCAAAGATAGGTGGGCATCTACTGATAGTGTGGTGGACAAAGTTTGTCTCTCCACAGCCTCCTGTTCTAACATCACATATCATTTTATCTTCCATGCGGATCATTTTAAGGATATCTTCAAACTTTCTATTCCCAAGAGCACTCTGCATATACAAAAACCACAGAGCATAATCACATAGCAGGATTTTTAAGTGCCAGTTTCTGTAGAAAAGAAAAATATGGAAAAAATGAAACATACCTTTAAGTCTCTGATAGAATCAGCAGGCATAACGATTCCATAAGAACTTTTCTCTGGATGATTTGGCTTCCTTCTGCATTTTTTACAACTCATTCTTTCATATACCTCCAACGTAAAAAGGCGAGTTACCAAGCTTTCTCCTTCGTGAATTTTCCACCAATGACAAAACTCGAGGATGGCGACGAGTACCTCAGCACCATCACTTGACTGAAATGAGTTAAAGAAAAAAACGAATGACATTAAAGACAACATTCAGGCCTATGTATAATAATAATAATAATAAAACTTAGAAGCTTATGTTTATCTGCACAAACCAGGGAATGAAATTCTTCTTCTAGGGAAGCAAGCAAGTTGGACAGTAAGTGCCTATAGAGTTCCTCTTCTTTTATCTGCTCCGAGACAAACGCAGAAAAGAAACTTCGTAGTGCAGACGGAACTTGGTTGTCGGAAAATGGTTGCCGATTGTGCACCAAATCTTCTTTAAGAACTTTAATGTTACAGAGGGACTGCAGTAGCCAAAAAAAAAAAAACATCAAAGATAAGTTAGTAAAGAGATAATAACAGAAAATTAGAATGAGCTGAATCAGAACAAGAGAGTTTAGGTTTTGAATTATTTTTGTTGTTGACTTTACCTTCAGTATCATGTCAAGAGCTGAATTGTATCTGGATACAGCTTTGCCATGTACCGACTCCAAATTCTTAGACAGTGAACCTTCTCCATGAATATCTTCAAGATGGCAGTTAAGGAAATAAGAATCATACATTTAATACATCTAAAAACAGTTTTTAAAATATTCGTCAATTGAGAAGGTCTTTTGAAACCAGGGTCACCTTTAGTAGCTTCGTCTTGATTGGATGAAATTTCAGATTGACCCTTTTCACGAGTATCGTCTGGTTCCATAGGATCTTCTTCTGCCCTGTTTAGTGAAGTAACTCTCGGTTCAAGGTTGACATACGATTCGCTAGACATAGGTCAGAAAACGTTTTGTGTGATGAAGCACTGAAGCACAGAAGCCTATGGTTTGAGAAAACCCTCCTCATAAAATAAACAACACTATATATATANGGACAGTAAGTGCCTATAGAGTTCCTCTTCTTTTATCTGCTCCGAGACAAACGCAGAAAAGAAACTACGTAGTGCAGACGGAACTTGGTTGTCAGAAAATGGTTGCCGATTGTGCACCAAATCTTCTTTAAGAACTTTAATGTTACAGAGGGACTGCAGTAGCCAAAAAAAAAAAAAAAATCAAAGATAAGTTAGTAAAGAGATAATAACAGAAAATTAGAATGAGCTGAATCAGAAGAAGAGAGTTTAGGTTTTGAATTATTTTTGTTGTTGACTTTACCTTCAGTATCATGTCAAGAGCTGAATTGTATCTGGATACAGCTTTTTTGCCATGTACCGACTCCAAATTTTTAGACAGTGAACCTTCTCCATGAATATCTTCAAGATGGCAGTTAAGGAAATAAGAATCATACATTTAATACATCTAAAAACAGTTTTTAAAATATTCGTCAATTGAGAAGGTCTTTTGAAACCAGGGTCACCTTTAGTAGCTTCGTCTTGATTGGATGAAATTTCAGATTGACCCTTTTCACGAGTATCGTCTGGTTCCATAGGATCTTCTTCTGCGCTGTTTAGTCCCGGTTCAAGGTTGACATACGATTCGCTAGACATAGGTCAGAAAACGTTTTGTGTGATGAAGCACATAAGCCTATGGTTTGAGAATATATACCCTCCTCATAAAATAAACAACACTATTAAAAAAAACACAAAAAACCTAGAACAGATAATTACAAATTAAAAAAAAATCTTAATATAAAAAAAAAGAAGATAATTACTAGAACAGATAATTACAAATTAGAAGAATTATTCTAAGTCTACGCTCATGATAAAACGTGGATGGAAACAAGGCAAAAGTAATAACCTACAAAAATTTTAAGAACGTGCCAAAAAAGTCTTAAGAAACCAAATTGCTCATTTAGAAGAGAGGTACTTACTGTTCGACATTCTGATCAAGAAGACTAGACATGCTTGTTGAAGTTCTCTGTTATGCCATGAAGACCATTCATTCATATTCGTAGAACTGAGTAACCAAATATTCATGGAAGCAAATAGAGAATTTAGACCATCAACGACCTTGTTGCTTTTTTGTTTTTTCTTCTTTGACGCTGACTTCTTCTCCTTCTCTTGTTTTTTCTCGGGTAAAGGTTCTGGAAGTGCTTTGACATCCATATCTACAATTCCATCTAATTCTTCCTAGAAGAAGATACATACATTTAAAAAAATAAGGTACTTTCAAACAGAAAATTAAAGGGAAGATGAAGGCTCTTTGTATAAAGCCAAAGTTACCAACCAACCTCCAAGAAGCGTTTCAGTGGTTTAAGGATATACGAGCGGTAGTCAAAAACAGAAAGTCCGACAAGGCTGTTAAGCAAATTAATCCTCGAGTTTTCAACCAACAAAATCTTTGAATCCATTAGCGGAACCTGCAAGTCAATAGATACATTACGGTGACAACTTCTGTTATTTTTTTATGTCCTTAAGTTAAATCCAGACCACAATTTAACCTTTTTGGTGACCAGAGATTTCAGATGCTTAATGGACTTCAATACTATATGATCACTGATACGTTTATGCCCATGTATATGATTCAGGCAATCTACTAGATCGACACAATCAAATGTCGGCTCCAATGCTCCTTCGAGAACATCTCGTACTGCACACAAGAACATTTTTGTAGTGAGAGAATTTCCAGCGTCTCTCCTTATATATTCTTCACATTTATTGCATAGAAGAGATGCATAAATGTTCCTCTGATCTTCCGGAATATTCCTTCTTCTTTCATCGTCGCGTGTACATAAGTTCTTGGCGTCAGTAAGAGCTGCATCATAACATATCATTTTCATTTTCTTCTCATATTTGGTCCCCAAAGTCCTACACGTGAATTGAACAGCTCTCAGAACAGCCACCCAAATATCAAGATTATGTGTCCTGATAGGTCTGGGAAATCTAAAACTCTCATCTCCTGAAGAATAGTCTGCTAACCAAGATAAGATATCATCTCTATGAACTTGTGCTTTGGCATAGTGAGCACTGGGATCAAAAACATTGACTGTCCCTTCATTATCAAATCGAGCCAGCTCGCATTTCAGCAGTCTCTTATCCAGAAGTAGAAATGTAAACTGGGGATCAAAGTCGATCTTTTCTCTAACTCGGGTACCATCCCAGAAACTGTCCCCTGCTCTGCGAACCAGATCTGTGCCATCATCCCTTTCACCTTCGATGTTTTTTAGAAAGTGCAGGATGTGACTGAGTTCATTACATTCCAGAAAGCAGATACTCTGAGGTGTTTCAACTAGACGACACTCGGTAATAATGGTATGCTCAGAAACTTCGAACTGTGCAAGATACTTAACCACAAACTGAATCATCCAGTCTCGAATGCTACAAGACAGAATTTTACGCTCCCAAAACGACACAAGGAGCAATTGGATTTCCTCGAGTAATTGACTGCGCTCTTCGTCTACAACTAAAGGCCAGTCTTTGGACCATCCATTCTCATAAGCAAACGCTTTCACATCTTGGAGTCGATTCTTAATCATTTCAACGGCAGCTACTGCATCCACTGGTTCCCAGTCTCCAACTGATATCTTACGAGCCCAGACTTTACTTATCGTCTGGGCCATATCCTTTGTCGAAGAAGGTTTAAATTCAGCAGCATGTTCTTGTCCAATGTGATTCTTACACTCCTCAGGACTAGAGAACTTGTTCGAACAAGTTCGACACATCCAAAATGTCCATTTTCTGTTTTCCCTGGCAGAAGTAAGAACTTGCTCCAAAGCATCTCGTCCCTCTTTGCCATACATTGCCTCGACGAAACTTATAAACTTTGCAGTGCTTACTTTCAGAAAGTTCCTTTTGAACTCATCACTCAAACCCATCCAACACGACCTCAGTTTCGGGTCTATATTTTTCTTTGACTCCCTCGCTTTTGGTTCGCTTCTTTCTACAGAACCAACTAGAGTCTTGTTAGCTCCTGCGATCCTTGACTCTGCATCTCTGAGTATTCTTTCGATATCCTTTTGACTATTCTGCTCTTTCAAATTCAATTCACGAAAATTAGCCANCTTGTCCAATGTGATTCTTACACTCGTCAGGACTAGAGAACTTCTTCGAACAAGTTCGACACATCCAAAATGTCCATTTTCTGTTTTCCCTGGCAGAAGTAAGAACTTGCTCCAAAGCATATCGTCCCTCTTTGCCATACATTGCCTCGACGAAACTTATAAACTTTGCAGTGCTTACTTTCAGAAAGTTTATTTTGAACTCATCACTCAAACCCATCCAACACGACCTCAGTTTCGGGTCTATATCTTTCTTTGACTCCCTCGCTTTTGGTTGGCTTCTTTCTACAGAACCAACTAGAGTCTTCTTAGCTCCAGCGATCCTTGACTCTGCATCTCTGAGTATTCTTTCGATATCCTTTTGACTATTCTGCTCTTTCAAATTCAATTCACGAAAATTAGCCAAAACAGATAAATACTCTTTTGCTTTCTCAACAGATTTCTTGTAATACAATGAAGATCCAAGATGTTGTCCCTATTCAAAGAGTGAAACAGCACAAAACGATGAGAGCCCTTCACTTACGGAGAAGCATTCTACAGAACCCAACAAAAACGTGAACTTCACGTCACAGTGCTCTGCTCTTATCGCTTGTGCCCTGAAGATGGTACCTTGCTGGAAAAGAAGCAATTCTGAGACCTTTTCTTTCCCTTGTTCCAAAATCGAGTCTTCAGTTACCTCCATGGCCTTGATATGATCTCCTTGAGCAAAGTAACTCTCATCAAATCCACAATCTTTCAGAGAAGGAGGTTTCATGTTAGGGGGGAAGAGTAACGATTCTCTCAAAGCTTCTTCTTGCGCTTTCTTGATCTCTTTTATTTTATTTTTTTGCTTCTAATTGTGTGAGAGAGAAAACAAAGTGACTAGACGCGGGAAAATCGATTGTTTATGTATCACTTTATCACGTGACAAGGCTTGGAAATTAAAACACCATCATTGAGGAATTGTGTCGAACACGTTGTGAGCATTTCTCGCGTGGACTGCTTTTGTTGTAAATACTGAACAATATAAACATGCAAAAAAAAAACCCAAAAAAAATCGAGTGAGTTTTCGAATTCGGGAGCGATTCTTCATGTTTTGGATCAGAGATGGACGTGGAGTGATCGAAATTGGTATATATCTTTTGAGTGTTTTTTGGCTTTTGAGAGATTCGTAGAAAGGAAAGTGGTTCAAATGTTTTGAGTTTTGTTGACTCTACCGGTTGAGTTGTACCGGTTCCAAAGTTTTTAATAAAAAAAAAAAAAACAACTCAAGTTTAAGAAATGGATAGTGCCCTGCCCACCAAGTGTTCGACAAAAGTTCGCAATACCGTAGGAGACGACGATACACTCGTGGGAAGAGTTTTCGCGCTCAATTCTTAATAGAACACGTGACCCTCACGTGAACAAAACCCAACTGACTCTGTTGACCTTTATGGGAAGAAGAGTTTTCACTTTCTTCTTCTTCTTCTTAATTCTTCTCTTCGACGCTTCCCACATTTTTCTCTTTCTTTCTCGGGAAAATTCAGAAAGAAAAGCTCCATTGTTGTATCTCTCTATAGGTAACTAAAGAACGTTTTGCTTTCAAGAAGATGGATCCATCAGCGGTTCAAGAAGTGAAGAAACCTGATCAGTAAGTAGTCAAATCTCATCCTCCAGAGTATCTTTATGACTTAGCTCTTCTCTTCGTCTCCTTGCTAAGTGCTTATCTATCATTCAGATATCTCTCAGCCTCAAAGACAACGCCACTTCTGTATGAAGAGAAGAAACTCAACGCCACTTCTGTATCCGCTCTTGATATGATACTCGAGGTTTTAATTTTGCACAATTTAACAACCGCCTGAAAATCTATTATTATTTGATTTTTATGGTTTTATGAATGTGATTTGTGCAGTCTCTTTGGAAGATTAGGTTTTTCTTTAACGCTTATTGGTTGGATTATGTTGAATCTGCTCCCCCAAAGGAGATACTTCGTACTTTCCTACTCAACAATCTCAGTCTCACTCATTCTCTGGTCTCTCCTCTCATCTTTTGAAACCTTTTGTGACTTATGTGTGTTGTTAATTACTTCTTTCTCAAGCTTCATATGTTCTTGTTGTTTACTATACTCTTCAGGAATCAAACGATGTTCTTAAACTGTTTCTAAACATCTTGGAGCTTCTTCCTCGCTGTTATTCACACTTTGAAGTTGATGAAGTGGCCACAACCATTTGCATTAGATGCAAGATGAATATGGCGTATTCTCGTCAACGTTCTTATGGCATCATCGTCAATGCTGATTCACTAAGAGTTTACAACGTACGTACGCAAGTCATTTTCTTCCTTATGTTTTAAGTACTGAAAGTGAAACAGAGTCACTTCTTTCATGAGACTGATGCTAGAAACTTTTTTTGGTTAATCACAGTCTGTATTCGTGATTAATGCATTTGAGACTACCCTTAAGATCATCAGGCTCAACGTTAAGATGCTTTGCGACAAGGAAGGATGTGGGAAACGAAACTATGTTCAACGTATGATAAACAATCTCCCAACTGTTTTCACAATTGGTAAGCTTATATATGATAGCTATGGAGTTAGTTGGTTAGTAGTATTAACAAGAAAATGCACTAGTTTTGAGCATGTTTTCTTGTGTTGTTTTTTAGCACTTCAGTGGGAGAACAATGAGACTAGCATCGATATATTCAGGGCAGCTACTGTTCTAGAAACTGAGATATGTATTAGTGCCATATACAGATACAAATGTGACAGCTTATACACCAAATACCATCTGGTCTCAATGGTAAGGGGCCAAGTATCTAAAATTTGTTTTACTTCCATTAAGTTTACTATATATTGAAGTACCAGAAACAAATCTAATGTTAATATTTAGGTTTGCTCGCATGGGGATCAATACAACTGTATAGCTTATGAAAACAATAGATGGGTCAGATATTTTGGTTCTGCGATAGAGGTAAAAGCTTTTAGACAATTTTGTAAAAGACAAGCAAGTTACTCTTGATATCTGTGACGTCTGTACCTGAGTGAGGGTATGTTACTTATCCAGGTTATAGGAGACTGGAAGAGTGTTGTCAACAGTTTCCTAACGCACGATATTCGACCCGAGATTCTGTTTTTTGAGAGCGTACGTAAGCTCCTTGGACAGCATACATGCTTATGTTTTTTACCTTTGCTAATGTGTGTCTTCCCAGTTCCACCTACATGAATCGCAGGCTAGACAGAGGGACCAGGTTGTGTCCGGGCAGAGAGATCTGGGAAAATCCAGGAAGATCAGTCCCAGCCAGAACATGGAGATGAATCCATCAGAGGTTCATGAAGTAAGGAAATTCGAAGAAATTGACCAAAAATTAGAACCGTAAGTAGTCAAATATCATCCTTTAATTAAGCCTTTTCCTCTAGAGTATGCTTTAATTATGCTTATCTATCATTCAGAGATCTTTTAGACTCAAACACAGAGGAATCTGAAGAGAAGTTACAGAACGCCACTTCTGTTTCAGCTCTTGATATGATACTCAAGGTTTATTTTTGCAGAACGTAACTAGCCTGAATCTATTTTTTATCATATTGTTTCTTTCATTTATGTTTTTAAGAATGTGATTTGTGCAGTCTCTGTGGAAGATTAGTGTTTTCTTAAGCAATTTTTTGAGGAATTATATTCAAGAAGCACAACACAACCTGAAAGATGATGAATCTGTTCTTCCACAAGACATACTTCGTATCTTCCTACTCAAAAATCTCAGTCTCACTACTCATCCTCTGGTCTCTGCTCTCATCTTTTAACCTTTGTGTCTTATGTGTGTTGTTAATTACGTCTTTCTCAAGCTTCATATGTTCTTGTTGTTTACTATACTCTTCAGGAAGCAAACGGTGTTTCTAAGCTGTTTCTAAACATCTTGGAGCTTCTACCTCGCTGGAATTCGCACTTCAAAGTGAACGAAGTGGCGAAAACGAATTGCGTTAGATGCAAGACAGATAGGGCGTATTCTGGTGAATGTTCTTTTGGTCTGATCATCAATGCTAATTCACTCAGAGTATTCAAGGCAAGTCATTTTTTTCATTTTGTTTTTAGTACTGAAAGAGAGTTCTTACATGAGATTGATGCTAGAAACGTTTTTGGGTAATCACAGTCTGCACTTGTGATTTATACATTTGCAACTACCCTTAAGATCATCAGGCTCAACGCAAAGATGCTTTGTGAAAAAGAAGGATGTGGGAAACGAAACTATGTTCAACATATGATAAAGAAACTTCCATCTGTTTTCACAATTGGTAAGCCTATATATGATAAGCTATGGTTAGTAGCATTAACAACAAAATGCAGTAGTTTTTTTGAGCATGTTTTCTCATATTGTTTTTAGCACTTGAGTGGGAGAACAATGAGACTGGAAAAGAGATATTCGATACAATTTCTGTCCTGGCGACTAAGATAGATATTCGTAAGATATACAAATACGAAGGAGACAGTCCATTCACCAAATACCGTCTCGTCTCAATGGAAAAGGCCAAGTATCTTATTTGTTTCAGTTCCATTTAAGTTTTCTATGTTACTAGAAACAACTCCAAATATTAATATTCAGGTTTGATCGCATGAAATATCTATACAACTGTATAGCTTATGAAAATAATACATGGGTCAGACATTACTGTTCTGAGATAGATGTAATATAACAGGTTTGCTCGCATGGAGATGGATACAACTGTGTAGCTTATGAAAACAATGGATGGGTCAGACATTTTTGTTCTGAGAAAGAGGTAAAAGAGCTTAGACTTTTATGGTGAAAGACGAGCAAGTTACTCGATCTGTGACTGAGTGATGTATGTTGGCTGTCAAGATTATTGGAGACTGGGATGGTGTTCTCAAAAAATTCCGAGAACTGTATATTCGACCTGAGATTCTATTTTTTGAAAACGTAAGCTCCTTTGCGTGAATACTTGCTTCTTCATTTTTTTCTTTTATTACGTGTATGTGTTCTCAACTCCACCTACTTGAATTGCAGACTAGGCAAGAGGGGGACTAGAAGTTTTCCGCGCTGGGATCTGATGATTAAGTGAGTGGATTCCAATGGTGCAGGAAAGGGATTGATGTATATACAATGTGTTCTGAGTCTAAGTCAAAGCCTTTATAGGAGTACGTAGAACAATGTTTTGGTGTTGTTAGACAACTCACAACTGTGAACAGACTTGTCTGTTTTTTTGTTTTTGCCCAAATTCAACATACTGATTGTTTATGATCATTGAATACAGATAGCTAGATATATCATTCTTCCAAATTCAACACTTGTAACGCAACTCAGTTTGATGCATTGGCCGGTAAGTGGTAACAGAAGCTTTCTTTATTACATTTGTTAGGTTTAGACTTTAGACAATCATCCCATCTAGACATAAACAGAGTCGATATGGACACTCACTTTGTTCTATTCAATTTCACTGATCTTGTACCAGGATAATGACGGTTTAGTTTCTTTGGTAGGTATTTTGTCTTAGTGATATGGACATCAAATTCAAAGAATGATCATATAAACTTCTTCAAGATGATCATCCACATGTCCATAGATGCACCAAACCACACATGACCAAACACAAATTCATCCAAGACTCAAATTGCCTTATTTGGAATCGATTGCCTTAAATCTCCACTGGATCTTTCCAAAATTTATTAGGCACAAATTGGAGACTCTCTACTAATTTTAAGAAGCTTCTACAAGTGCACAACTTCATGCCAAAGCTGTCTAGATATAAGGAACCTTAACGCCTTTCTCATACCAATATGATTATGAATTTATGTTAAATGTTAAAAGATGTGTATTTAACAAAAATTTGTTTTAGCCCAAATTCAACAAAATTTTGTAGTAAGTATATAATAAATATTCACAAACCAATTAAACAACTAAACATTCATTAACAACTAATATTTCAATTTAAAATCTATACTAATAAAAAGTAGAAGCTATAAGCTTCTAAGGCCGTCCACATAGGATTTTAAACAACTAATAGAAATTTGACATATCACTTATTAACATTTTATACAATTTTCAGAATTTTCTATATTAAGTATTATTTTAAACAACCCTTTCATGATTTGACATGTCATTCATTAACATTTTTTAAATTTACATAATTTTTCAGAAAAAGGAAAATTTTAAATTTATGGAAATCAAATAACTAAGCACAATATCCCATATCGGCTAGAAATTTTTTAGACAATGGTTCAAAACCAGTATAAATAAGATTAATATGCTTCCAACAACGAATGAGCAGGAAAACTTGATTTATCAGGCGTCCAAGTTTAAAAGTTTTATTTGGTTTGATCTGGTTATTTATTTTATCAAATTAAAATTTTAAACAGTTTCAAAAAAATATTATAATATTTTAAAATTTTAAAAGTTTAAATATTATAAATATTGAAACTTTTAAAAGTGCTTAGCTTTTAAAAAGTTTTTAAATATTATGAGTTTTAAATTTTAAAAGTTTAAAATATTATAAATATTGATGCAAAACATAAATTATCTTATTTATCTACATTTGTGCTTTTTATTTCTTATGAGATGTAAAACATATTTTTGTGTATGATTTTATAGATGAGTTGATATTCTTTTATTAATTTTTTATTTTTGGGTCTAAGGAAGAATGATTGACATCGCAAGACCTTAATTTGATGTTTGAGTCAAATTTTGAGGTTTAAAGAAGAAAGATGGACAACAAACACACATGTTTTATTAGCTATACATAGACATGACCAGGGTTACGGTTGTCACGGTTAAAGTTTATCAACCATCGGTTATGATTAGAAATTTTTATAACCTTAACCAGAATCGTTTAACAAACGGTTAAACGGTTACGTTTAAATACGGTTACGTTTAAATACGGTTACGGTTATTTGATAATATGATACGGTTGATATTATTTGATGATATAATATAATTAATATAATTAATATGTTCTTATAGTGTACTCATATTTCTATATATCATATGATTCATATTAAATAAATAATTATTAGTATAATTTATTATGTTTTTAAAATATTATAAACCAAGTAAGGATTTTGGTTTGAGAAGTTTATAAACGCATGGATCTAAAACCAAACAAGTATATGGATAAAATTGTCAATAATTGGGTGCATGTGTTGACTATGCTGGTAATCATGAATTTCACAAATTTTATGAGAAAAGAAATGATTTTGTTCTTGAAAAGAAATGATTTTGTTCTTGGAGTTTGATGGGTTAACAAGTTGTGTGGTAGTCTAAAAAAGGTTTTTCAGTGGAAGAATGTGAAGAAGTTGACGAGGAAGAAGAAGAAAAAGAGTATAACGAAGAACCAAACGGTAAAAGCTATGATGACAATTAACACAAAATTTGACAATGAAAATGACAAGAAAGAATATGAAGAATAAAAAAACATTGAATAAAAAACACGAAAACATAGGTGGTAGCGATCAATTAAATATGAAAACGAGTTAAATTCATGAATATAAATTTGTTTCGTTTTTCTGGTGGTCAAAGAAAATGGTTTAGGATATGTGAGGTCATCAATTTGATTTGCCTCGCCTGGACGTCAAGTTAAATTTATGATTTTTTTAATCAGATTTGATTTTATCACACAACTGATTTTTATATTTTTATATTTTTAATCAGATGAGATAATATTTTATTACCGTAATCAATCATATATAATTTTTATCAAAATATATCAAATAAACCCACGCGTAGCCTGAGTTCAAAACCTAGTCTATACTAAATAAAAGGAGAAGCTATAAGCTACTAAGACTGTCTACATATGATTTAGAACAGCCAATAGGGATTCAACATCTCACTGATTAGCATTTTTTAAAATTTTCAGAATTGCCTATATTAATTTTTTAAATGACCAATCGGGATCAACCACTCAATGTTTAATATTTTTAAAATTATGTAAAATTTCTGTATTATAATACTTATAAATATTGTATGTAAACATCCCACATCGGCTAGAAAAGTTTAAAAGATGGCTGGAAACCGTTGTAAACAAGACTAATATCTTTCCAACTACGAATGAACAGGAAGCTTGATTTATCAGGCGTCCAAATTTAAAAGTTTTATTTGGTTTATTATAGCAAATTAAAACTTCTAAAACGTTTTCAAAATATTATAATATTATTAACTGTATTGAAACTTTAAATGTAGTTGAAAATTTTAAAATATTATAATTATTGAAACTTTTAAAAGAATCAAATATTATCAATATTTAAACTAAATAGAATATTTAAAAATACTATTAATACTTCCATAGAAAGTTTAAGTATCATTAATATTTAATTCTAAAAAAATAAAAATGTTATAAATATTTAAACTACATAATAGAGGACTTATCCAAATTTACCTCCTGGTCGGATGCTTTTTACCAAACATAATAGAGAACTTATCCAAATTTACCTCCTGGCCGGATGCTTTCCCATAGTTGCCTATGATATCCATAAACATTGAACATTGTTCTTCTTCCGCTTTACAAAAAAACAGACTATCGTCCGTAAAAAGCAAATGAGAGATAGGGGGAGAATCTCAGGCAATCTTAATACCCGATGTTTTTTCCTCCCTCTCTGCCTTTTTGATATTAGCTATCAACACCTCAGTACAAAGAATAAACATGTATGAGGATAAAGGATCTCCCTGTCTCAAACCCTATTTTGGCGAAATGGAGCCTCGGGGTTGACCATTAAGCAACACTTGATAGGAAACCGAACTCACACACCACATTATCCAAGAAATCCATCTGGAATCAAAACCTAATCTAATTAATACCGCCTTTAAAAAATCCTATTCAACACGGTCATAGGCCTTGCTCATATCCGTTCTGAAAGCCAAAAATTCCGAACTGCACATCCTATTGGTGTGTAAACCATGAAACATCTCTTGGGCCACCAGAATATTATCTGTGATTAACCGACCAGAAACAAAAGCCGATTGTGTTTCAGAAATAATCGAGGGCAGAATTTTCTTTAAACGGAAACAAAGAATCTTCGAAATGATATTATAACTCACATTACACAAACTAATAGGCCTGAATTCCGCCATTCTTTTTGGCACTTCTACCTTTGGAATCAGACAAATATTAGTTTCATTAATTCTGGGATCAAATTCCCCAGTCCAAAAGAAATCCCTAACCAGAGCAACCAGGTCCCCTCTAAGATGAGGCCAAAAACCGCTGAAAAAAAAGTGCTGTCATCCCATCCGGTCTTGGAGTTTTTTTCCGGATGTATTGTAAAAAGAGCCTTACGAACTTCCATCTCTGAGATATCCTTATTTAACTCCCTATTCATGCATTCTGTAACAAATGGACTGACCGCTTGTACCATCTCTGAAATACCACACACATCCGATTGTGCAAAAATCTTATTGAAATAATCAGACGCAATCCTCTCCATACCCTCACTCGATTCATCCCAAACATCCTCTGCATTAAACAGCCCTATCATCTTATTCCTAACGCTCCTCTGTTTAGTAGAAGCATGAAAAAAACTAGTATTCTTGTCACCAACCCGCAACCAAAATTTTCGACTTTTCTGTTGCCAATACAATTCCTCATCATGATAGGCATCTTTTAACTTCTTCTCAATAATGTGAATTTCCACTTGCGAAATAGAATCATCTTTTTCAGCATCCTCTAAAGCCGTCTTAAGAGAAGATATAAGAGTTCTACTATTCGGGACATTCTGCTTCCTCCACCATGAAATAGAATTCCTACAGTTTTTAGTTTTATCCACAAACACCGGGGTTCTGAAATTTCTGGTACGATTCCACGGCCCCAGAAAACCCCTCCTTCCCCATCCAACGCTTATCAAAACGAAATTGACGAAAGCGCCGTCCCCCCGATTTCGACAAGAGGCTAAAATAGGGCGATGATCAGAGCCTATCATTTCTAGGTAATCCACTCGCGAACAAGGAAAAAACGAATGCCAATCTTCGTTCCCTAGAGCGCGATCCAACCTACACCGGACCACCTGGTTATTGCAGCGATTACCTCGCTAGGAAAGTAAATCCCCATAGCATGGAAATTCTAACATACCACAGTCACGGATCATAGAAATAAACGGAAGAAAGGACGAAGCCGGTCGTATTGCACCTCCCAATTTTTCATGATTACCTGTTAGTTCATTAAAATCACCAATCATGAACCAAGGATCCTGCTGAAGAGAGCCAAAGTGAATTAATTTGTCCCAAATCTCCTGTCTACGCCCGGGCACGGGATCTCCATATACGAAAGAAATAAAAAGGATTTGAGAACCTAAAAAAACTTGAACATCCATTAACCGATCACCGGCATAAAGAACTTCAAGGTTGATATTATTGTTATAAAAAATAGCTAAACCACCGCTAAACCAACCGTATACAAATGATGATAATGAAATTTATTCTTGAACTTTTGTAAATAAGAATAACATATTTTTGTTTCAGATAAAAATAAAATATCTGGTTTATTCTGCTTCCATAAATCCTGCAAATAGTTCTTTGTCAGATCTGCACCAATGCCCTGACAGTTCCATCTTATGATCTTCACGTTTGAGCCGGCGGTTTTGGGAGAGCCACCATCCCTTTTTTCTGTTTGCGGGTTCCTCCTCCCATATTGCCACCCTCTGACTTCCTCTGATTTGGCCTGACAACCCCTTTATTCTTACCAACGTCACCTGCAGATTTCAGCAACAAGGCTTTAGCTAGTAACCGTTTACCCGGTGAAGCAATAGCTACAACATGTCGTTTATCCCCCCTACCACCCTTAGGACCAGAGAAACCAATCCTCTTAGCCTTAATAACCTTAGAGTTTCCCAACTTAAAATCTTTCAAAGCCTGATTAACATGCCCCAAATCCTCAACAATGGAAGAAGAGATAGAACCATTACCTTGTGGAGCATCGTCCTCGGTCTCGGACACACCCTTCTCCGTATCCGTCTGAACCTCATTGTCATCAGCAGCAGTATCCTCAACCAGACCCGAAGCCTCCCCCTCTTGGTATTCCCCATCTTCGAGAAGATCATCAGAGCTCACCGAGAACCCAGGGTCGTTGTCTCCACCACTAATCCCATTAGCATCCTCCATCAGTGAATCCTTCTCCCGGTCCACCAAGTCATCAGCCGTAGGAAGTATGGACTCATGAACAACATTAGCCTGTGAACCTAGCTTCTGCTTCGCCTGATACAAGGGTTTTGGCCAAGTAGGACCATTCCCCTTTCTAGGAGGATGCGATCGTGACTGATGAACCATGAAATTACCAGCACCTTCTCTAGCCTCTATATATCTCCCATAACTCCTTTGCTGGCCCAAATTTCCGTGATTCTTAGCCTGATATCTAGAACCATTCTTTGAACTCTCACCAATACGCGGCTGCTGCTGATCCCTGTCTCGAGTTGTCTCTGAATTAAAATCCAGGGAACGTTTAGCAAATTTCCTTGGCTTTTCCCAACCACCCTCAAAATGTTGAGCATTCGGTTTTAACAATGGCTGATTCCACGATCCTCCCCTCCTATCAGCAACATCCCCCGGACCACGACCCCCCTCATTCTTTCTTAGCTCTGGACATACCTTCACATCATGTGTTAGCCGAAAGCAATGTCTGCAATAACCGAGCAACTTCTCATACTCTAGCGAGGCCACCACCTCATCACCAGTATTGAACGGGACCACAAGGTGGAAGATCAGAGGATTAAAACCATTGATAGTCACAAACTGACTACCAGTTTCCTCATCCACCTCACGAAGAATTCTTATCTTGTTACCAATTGCGTGAAGGGTTGCAACCTCCCAAAAATGCATAGGAATCCCCGAAACTTTAACCCAGAAGTTAATGGCGGAAGGATAAGTATCTGAAATGATAGGTTCCTATCGAACCAAAGATAACATCCAATTATCGAAGTGGTAAGGACCGTTCCTTAACACACCTTGGAGATCTTCCTCTGTTTCAAAATTAAACTGAAATGTATCCTGACCCAAATCAGCACCTTCAACCCTCTCCTCGAGCTTCCAAATCTTTGGAAAATTTGCCACCAAGGATTCCATTCGCTGAACCGAAGGATTCATTAATCTCCTAATGAGAGTACGAGAGAACTGTTGAATACGTTGCGCCATCATTGAGTTTGAGATTTTCACTGTCTCTGTTCGAACCAAGGCTGCCTTACCCTTGTTGAGATTCAGTTGAGCCATGATAACCCTACCAAAAACCAAAACACGATAAGAACCCTTTGACAGAACTGAAACACATTGATATAACGACTTGCATACAAAGGACCCTTGTGAGAAAATTGCTACACCGAAGATGGGTGAAGAAAGCGAGATGATAACACAACACACCACACAAAGCCAAATAAATACCCTTGGACCAGAATCGGATCTCACTATCTCCATTAAACAACGAATCCTTGACTCAACTATCACATCTCGTAACAGAAGCGTATGGGATATTTTCTTACCCGAAAACTTCTGGAACCAGATCCCACTCTTTCTATTTTCAAAACCAAATCGCCCATTAAAACCACAATCAAATCCCTTAGAGACCAGAGCAATCTCCAAACGAATCGGATCTTTCACAATCTGGGATGACCGCCAAACACCCAATCCAGATTCCGGAAAAGCGATATCCCTCACTCCCCAAGTCCCAGATTCCTTATCCACCCGATTCTGATCCACCACCGTTAAAGGCAATAGAGATCGCAGATCCCCATCCCGACGAACCGTAAACCCAACAAGAAACCACCAAGACACATCTCGAGACCCGCCGCCGGAAACCATTCAACAGGAAAACCTAATTGCCATCACCTTTTTTCGTCTCTTCAAAACAGAGATATGTCCTTTTTGTTTTTTTATAACAATAATTTTTATTATTATATTATAATTATTTTTAAAAAATGTTGACCCGTGCTTATCTCCTAGTCTATATATTATTTTTGAAGTACATTTTTAAGAATAACCTTTATAAGATTTTGTAAGATTTTTTTTAAAATAGGCTCATTAAGGGATTTTAAGAAAATAAAGTATTTATATCTATGTATCCAAGCAATCTTATAACTAATCCTCTACTATCTTTCTTTTTCAGCATTAATTATAAATATTAGAATTATTATCTATATAATGTTCACCAAATAATAATATAGATATTTAAAAGTTTTTCTTACAATCTAGGGTGTTAGTGATTTGTAAGCCCATATATGATTTGAAAATCCTTATTGACTATGAAAATTATTAAAATACATGAATTTGAAATAATATGTTTTATCCTGTGATTTGAATCTTTCTATTTTCCACTTTTAAATCCATTTAAACATATTATGAATTTTGAAAGCCAATAACAAATCACTAAACGAATAACCTAGAATTTTAACTAGTATTTATAAATTATATGACCAATAACACATGATTTTGATAATTATTTTAAAATCAATGATTGAATAACACAAAATTTTGTTTGGATTTCTAAATCCATTGAACTCCATGAACCAACAACCCCTCCCCCCCTCCTTTCCCTAAAACTATGATTCTCCTACCATCTTTTGTTTGATTTTGTTTTTAATTTCTTTAATAATCATATAATACATGAAATAAAAATATAGATTTTTATAATACATTGTTATTTAAAACTTGTAACACCGGTGAATCAAATTTTGGGATTTCGGTAAAGGTGTCGATCAACAATGGTAGTGGTGTCGATCAACACCTTATGTGGTCGGGTGATCCGGTTTGATTTTAATTCTCCGGTTTATGTGGTTAGGAAAATTCTAAGACTCGAGATTATTAGGGAAAAACTCAACTTCTCTCATTCTTTAGCTGCTCTTGTCATGCTCGAGAGAGAAAAGAAAAGAGAAAAATTCCAGTAAGTGTTCTTGAGGTTCAAGGAGGTTATTTGTCTCTGTTGGTGAGTTTTTCTTTCTAGAGAGTGAGGATCTAAGGCTAAAGACGTGTGGGGAAGATTGTTGTAACATCCACGAACCAAAACTCTGCGTTTAGGGGATGGGTGTTGATCAACACCAAGTATAAAAGTGTCGATCGACACCATTATTTTCTGGTTCGACCAGTTCGATTTAATTGTCGATTTTGGTTGATTTGGTTTAAGGATGAAACGACCACACCCATTTATTTATTTTTTATTTTTAAATAATAATAATAATAATAATAATAATAATAATAATAATAATAATAATAATAATAATAATAATAATAATAATAATAATAATAATAATAATAATAATAATAATAATAATAATAATAATAATAATAATAATAATAATAATAATAATAATAATAATAATAATAATAATAATAATAATAATAATAATAATAATAATAATAATAATAATAATAATAATAATAATAATAATAATAATAATAATAATAATAATAATAATAATAATAATAATAATAATAATAATAATAATAATAATAATAATAATAATAATAATAATAATAATAATAATAATAATAATAATAATAATAATAATAATAATAATAATAATAATAATAATAATAATAATAATAATAATAATAATAATAATAATAATAATAATAATAATAATAATAATAATAATAATAATAATAATAATAATAATAATAATAATAATAATAATAATAATAATAATAATAATAATAATAATAATAATAATAATAATAATAATAATAATAATAATAATAATAATAATAATAATAATAATAATAATAATAATAATAATAATAATAATAATAATAATAATAATAATAATAATAATAATAATAATAATAATAATAATAATAATAATAATAATAATAATAATAATAATAATAATAATAATAATAATAATAATAATAATAATAATAATATCTCTACAGCTAGTGGTCCCATACCCACTAGCCCCCTAACCACGACCAGCAACAGCATCCTCTCTAACCATCTACACTACCATGATGATAACTCTATATTTTACCATCTTTTAGCATGCATTTATCTCCTGTTTTGCATTGTTTAGAGTTAGTTTTAGGATAGAATTTGCATTGCATTTGCATATTTGTGTCCATAAACAGGTGAATTAGGTACTTTGGAAGCACAAAGGAGAAGTTGTGATCAAAAGGGGACATCTAGCAAGGGAATAAGGCTCAAAAGAGGAGGAAAGCAATCACTCGACAATGGAGTCGAGCACACACTCGACCGTTTGCCAAAGAACACTCAGTCGGATTCAAAACAATTCCCTCAAAGATCTACCCGTATAAAGATCTTTCGTTGGCATTCAGCTTCCAAGTTCTTCACAAAAGTTGTAGAAAACCGAGTTAGATTTCCAATGACGTTGGTCTCAGGCCGATTGGAGTTATGGTGCAAACGTTATCCCGAATTTACTGAACAGATATCATCCCAGATGGAGGACTCGACCGTTGTAAGAAGCAAAAGAAGAGGTCACTCGACCATGCACTCGACCGAGCACATGGTCGAGTTGTGAGCCGCCTTTATATTTTGTCTCCTAGCTAACTAGGGCTTCCCTTCTTTTCTATAATTAGGTCTCTTAACTCTGGCCACAGAACAATCTCGTTTTTTTAGGTCTAGCCACCAAAAATTGTAATCTTCATAACTTTTGATCCTTTAAGTATTTTCATTTGATTTCTTCTACAAAGTTGCTTATTTTATCATCATCTTTATGATTATGTCTGTTTCATCATTTTCTGGGTTTGTGTTCTTACATCTCATTTATTAGATTCTGAGTAGAGATAGATTCTTAAGGATGGGTTAGGTTGGTAGAGAACTTAGTTTGTTTAGGATTGTTTAAGCTTGAATTCCATAAAATCCTTTCTAGATTAGATATGCTCTATGCTATTCTTATACTGAGAAGGTAAGGATAGATCTTAAGCTTCTTAGCATCACACCAATGTCTAAGTTGCTAGATAAGGCTAAGTCTAGAGATTATCATGAAGCATGCTAAGAGATTAGATGTTTAAAGTGATTTTTGACATTAATGATCTGATTCTTAAAGCCTGTTTAGTATGGTTTCACCAATGAGAGTTGGGTTAGGATGTTACTAAACTTGATTACCTCTGTCATGAGAGTGGATTGGTAAGCCCTTAAGATCATTGTCTAAGGATTAGCTCTTTGTTGATTGAGTTTTGTTAAGCAACCTAGATAGATTAAGTTTAATACCAACCAATAATTCCCATCCTTAGGATCTATTTGCTACTTGTTTGCTTCTGTTTCTTGCATTTAATTACTTGTCTTTTTCTGCTTTATTGTTTCTGCTTTTAGTTTTAAGTTTAATCTTCTGTTCTGCATCACTCGTCCATGCACTCGACCTTGGTTCATACCATGCTCGATCGAGTGCTAGGTCGAGCTCCAGTTTATTTTCTTATTTATGCTCTGCTCTTTTCTAGTTTTCTCTTGTTACTTCTGCTTATTAGTTAATTCTGCTTAGTCTTGTTTATTGCACTTGTTTAGTAGCTTAATTTCTGCTTAGTATTTCTTTAAGTTGTTTTGATTGCTGCATTTTCATTTCTGCTTCATTAGGTTGATAGATACCACCCCCATATCTGAATTGGCTTAACTTGTACTATCTTGATTGCATCTTTTGTGATTAGCATAATCCCATTTGGATTGACACCTTAAGTACTACAATGCATAAGGTTAATTGAACCTACTAAAATAGAGACACAAAAATCCTAGTATCACATGAACAGAAGGCTAAGCAAGCAATTTAAACAAAACACAGAAACATAAACTCACCATGGAATCACACAGTAGGCTCGAAGAGGATGTTCTAGGACTCCATGCCACACATAATTGACTAACTCACATAATCAAACAAAGCATGAAAATCCTAAACATCTACAGCAAAAAGCCTAGTGAACCCAAACCTAGAACCGTAAGGGCTCTGATACCAAACTGAAACGACCGCACCCGTTTCTTTTTTTTTTAAATAATAAATAATAATAATAATAATAATAAATACTCTACAGCTAGTGGTCCCATACCCACTAGCCCCCTAACCACAATCACACCAAACAGCGGAAAATATAATACCAATAAACCAATAATAAATACTCAGTACCAAAGTATAACAATTAAACCAATATTCCAAACAACATGAATCATAGAACCAGCAACCTAAACCACATTCTAACGAATCAACTCTAGCAACCTATCAAGCTAGACAACATCCAATTGAGTCCCTAGAACATCCTCCTCCTCATTTCCTTGATTCCACGATCACACTTTGTCTTTACCTGCACCACAAACACAAATTGCAATGCATGAGTATTTTATAAACACTCAGTAAGGCAATCCTCCTATCTACTGGGCTATACACAGAAGCAGTAGAGATATATCTAACCATCAACCAACAATCAACAATCAACAATATCAAACAAGGACTCAACATCGACCGACACCAAGCATGCATCGACCGACACCATATGGGGTTTAACTTAAAAGTGTTCAAGAACTCTCTCTTTTATTTTCTCTCAAAAGTGGCTAAAACACGACTAATGAGACAAACATTCGAGTTAAGGGTTTTCCCTAACCGCAAAATGCAGTGTTTAACTTAACTCGAACCGCACAAAATCGACCATGCATCGACCGATGCATCACCAGCATCGACCGATGCACATCCCAAACCGGGATCCCGGTTGGCGGATGTGACAATTCTCCCCCCCCCACCAACATAGATTTGTCCTCGAATCTCGAAAAACTATTAGTCAAGGACTCTAATGCAACCGTCTCCACGACCCGTACTCCTCCGACCAATTTACGAAAGGTCCCTCTAGGCGATAGAGTCACGTTCTAGGCATTATTTGCTCTCGGATTTGGGACTTTTCTTTACTCGTAGGCCTAAACCTTGAGTTTTTATTGGCTCCTCATCAGACCTAAGTCTACATGCCATAATATTGGCACCTCATCGGGCCTAAGCCCGCATGCCATATATATAAGGAAGTCCAATATTTGTCTCTCGGGTTGCCACCCTCTAAGGTGGACAGGGATGCTATGGGTGCAGGTGCAAGAATCACAGGTTGGCAAGCTGTCCCAAGAAAGGTGACTCCCAGGAGTACCATCGATTGTGTTATCATTGTGGGGAAGAGGGACATATCAAACCTTTCTATCCTAAGTGGAGGCAGATGATGGAGGTTGTGGCGCAGCGAAAGCAAGGACCGGGTGCCCATCCCGACGTTTAGTTTTAGCTTTTGGTTTCTTTCTTTTGTTGATGTATTTTCATTTGCATTTGAGGTTTTAATAAAAATTGGAGCTCTTTGGTTTTTGGGATTTGTGGATCTCGTGGAAAAGGAAATCGTTTGAGTGTTCTATAAATGGGAAGTTGACATAAATAGAAAGTTTCCATAAAAGGGAGGTTTCCATAATTAGAAAGTTTCTAAAGAGGGAAATTTTTGTGGGAAGTGTTGAGGTAGAGGTCTAGTCGGGAGATACTTGATAGCATCAGACTTGTTTTGCTCGAGGATGTGTGGGCCAAACTCATGTGATACCGATAGCTAGATGGACTTTGTGGCCGGAGAGTGGGAGTGGTATGTAGTTTCGGATGACGATCCGAGAGCGCGCTTTAGGGTGACGACCCAAGAGCGGGCTTTTGAGAATCTCTAGATACCGTAGCTGTGGGCCGTGGCCTGGCAGTGAGCCGTTATGTCTCGAGGGTTGCAACCCGAGAGCGGGGGGAGTGGGTGTGAGTGACTCCCTGGATACCGCAGCTGTAGGTTGTGGCTTGGCAGTGAGCCGGTATGACTCGAAGGTTGCGACCTGAGAGCAGGGGGAGCATGTGAGACTCCCTGGATACCGTAGCTGTGGTCTATGGCCTGTCAGTGAGCCGGTATGACTCGAAGGTTACGACCTGAGAGCGGGGGGAGTGTGAGTGACTTCCTGGATGTTATAGCTTAAGGCAGTTGGCCTGATAGCGAGCCGGCATGATTCGTTAGTTGCGACTACAGACAGAGGAAGCACTGAGTTAAGAGAAAATAACGTGTATGGTGTGAGTGTATTGGCTAGAGGGAGACCTCGGGGTCAGTCGGAGGTGTGCGTGCTGTTGCGACAGTTGCACGGGAAACTTTGGCTGATGGTGTTCAGTCCGGTCAGAGGACGTGTGGGCCGTGTTGACGGTGGCACAGAGGTCCTTGGTAGATGGACGGTTCTGCGGGATTCGAG
>NC_025691.1:13601328-13665755 GCF_000633955.1 Camelina sativa
TAATGTCTATGACGTGAGTATATTGGCTAGAGGGAGGCCTCGGGGTCAGTCGAAGGTGTGCGGGCTGTTGCGACAGTTGCATAGAAAACTTTGGCTGACGGTGTTCAGTCCGGTCGGAGGACATGCGGGCCGTGTTGACGGTGGTACAGAGTTCCTTGGCGGATCGACGGTGCTGCGGGATTCGAGGACGAATCTTTGTTGGTGTGGAAGAATTGTAACATCCGCGAACCAAAAAGTGATATTTGGGGATAGGTGTCGATGGACACCAGGGGTGTGTCGATCGACACCAGCTTTTCTGGTTCGACAAAATTGTTTTATTTCGCGATTTTGGGTTGGTTTAGGTTAATTGGTTTGTCTAAACCGATTATATAAGTGAGGAAGCGACGAATTGAGGGTTTAGGGTGTGTTTTGTCGCCGTTTGCAGAAGAAAAGAGAGAAAAGTGAGGGTTTGTGTTCTTGAGAGATTTTGGCTTGTTCTTGGTTGTTTTGGTGAGATATGTTGCTGTGGGAAGGAGTGTGGTTGCTGGGAACGATGGAGAAGCTTCTGAAGGTGTTGATTCCATCGTTTCCCAAGCAAATCTTCCTGCAAAAGAGATGAGTGCATGACCATGGCTTATCTAAGTCTGAGAATCCTTTGTTTGCTTGATTAGTTGTGTTTTGTTGTGTTGTTCTTGTTTGTGGTTGTTGTGTTATGGTTCTTATAGGTTCCTAAAGCTTTTGGGTGAGTTTGGGACAGATTGGAGATGATTGGAAACGGAGATGATCGGCTTCGAGCAGAACGTGTCTGTGGGGTCTGTGTCGATCGACACCAAGGGGATCCATTAGCCAAATCCCTATATTCATATGGAGCGAAACCCGATCCTTGGTGTGATGGTGCCTTGTGCATTAAGGACTTACCATTGACCGCTGCATTAAGGTCACTTCACTAAAAGTCAGGTTGTTTCAAAATTTTAATAATGGACATATGTTACTTTTTTTTGGACTATGACATGTTACTTAATTAATACAAAATGTATGTATTCAACTTTGCACGTCGGCTAAATTATCAATAATAAATCATATTATAAACTATAAATAAGATCAGGACATTTCGCCAGAAAAGTTATATAGCGAGACAGATCTAAATCGACATTAGTAATAAATAAAAATATTATTAATTAAAGAGTTAAATCTTCAATTTATTATTTTGTTAATACCACCAATTGTAAACGTGTAGAATCAACTTATTTAATAAAAATATTTTCACGATATACCGTTATTGAAGATTCATATTTATTTTAATAAACAATATACAACACAAAAATTACCAAAAATATTTGCTAGGTACCATAAAATAACAAAAGTTATATAAGATGAATTAGTTTCGACAACCATTCAATACTTTTATGTCGGAGAGAATTTATTTTATGGTAAGATTTCGCTAATATGGTTTTCAAGAATTTTCTAACAAATCTACCACGTTCAAAAAATTTTCTTGTGGCTTCTACCACATTTGATAACTTCTTTCACACAATACCACAAGCCAAAAAGAAAAAGACGAAAATAACCTTTCTCGTATTTGTTTCATTTTTTTTTAAATGAGACATATATATTTTAGTTTGTTTTCCCCCACATCATCCATCGAATCTGGGTAAAATTTTGGCTGCTTTAAACTGAGAATTTGGATAAAAGTCTATAGTGATATGTGGGGACAATTTAATGACATCTCATCTCTTGGTTTTTTTTCTTGTCCAGTTTTATTCTGAAAATAGGTCAAAACAAAACAAAATTTCCCAACCAAACTCCTTATGTTCCTCTACTCCCATTAGTTTCAACAACCATAGTTAAGTTACATTAAGTATTTTTACGGTGGACATAATTTAATTATTTTTCTCAATGATTTTTTTTTTATCTTTGTCTAATAGATTATAATAATGTTTTCCACGATTTAATTCTGTTCACGAATATCCGAAAGGATACTAGTTTCTGGTCTATACACAATAAGTATAAAATTTTGGACACATACTCTTGTCCATGTTTATAACAAGACGAACTTGTCTACTGACATTTAACTAATTGACCTGGTCTACAAGTCTTGAAATGCAAATTGTCCACATACTTAACTTGTCTACAGAATGAAATAACTTGTAGACACTATACACACCCCATAAGTAGACACGTCGACTTCATGCCTCAAACGTCGACAATTTATGTTAAGGATAATGGTAACTTGTCTACAGACTTTAACAGATGCCTATTGTCTACATACATTCTCAACAACCTTTTGATCAACTATTTGTAAGTCATTAACTAAAGCAAATTGTCTACAGATCTTGAGGGAACAAAGTTTATGTGGTTCATATGAAGATCAATGGTGTTAACAAAGAACTCAAACCTTAAGTCTTAACAAAGGACAACATATCATAGTCTATCATGGCCAATAAAGGACAAGTAACATGTGGACAAGTTATATCTTCGCTGATGATGTTGCTACAAATTTTGAAACAATGGAAAACAATATACAACAATGCATGTTAAAATATTGTCGTCAATCAAATTATAACTAAAATCATTTCTAAATTATAAATGTTTTTAGTTGATGGACTACCTAGTCTAGACTCATAAAACTGGTAGATAAGTTGTCATCGACCTTCCGAATATTGTCTACCAATTCAATATTGTCTAATAGTTCGAATAATGTAAACTTGTTTACAAATGACATCCCATCAAAATACACCGAAACTTCTCTACACAATAATTCTTTTTTATATAATTTTTTTTGGTTTTTTGGAGATTTTTTTTTTATGATAATTTTATATTTTAATTGGGTTTTTGGAGTTTGTTTGTTTTTGTTTTGTTGCGTTGTTTTATTTGTGTGTTGATAATTTATTTATTGATATATCTTGTTGTTAATTTTTTATTTATTAGTAGAAATATTAATTGGTTAATTTATAAAGTTTTGAGACAGGGTAAACATTAAAGCCCATATATTTTCGAAGGCCTTTTTTATTTTGTTTAACATTGAAGTTTATTTTGTTATGAACGAACTTTCTGAAGCTTTAATTCGACTACTTTTTGATATTTTTTTGTTTTGTCGTTCGTGCTAAGTAGATTGTAATACTTGGTGCTTGATTCCTCTGTTTCTTATTCGACTTTGATTTGATGATGGTAGTTTGATTATGATTGGCGTATCAAATCTGGGAAGTATTGGTGGATATGGTCGATTAAGAAGTCAGGTTACTTTTTTTTTTCTTTAATTGAGCTAATTGAAATTGGTTTTTTGTTTGTTTTGTGAAATAGGTATTGTTTATTTGAATAAGATATCGATTTGTGGTGTTTCTAATCATAGGTTACTTTAAATAGGTATTTGGATTTCGAAGTGGCGTTTGTTGGATTTGTTTGTTGTTATTTTTCATACATTGACCGTTGTTTATGGAATGGAATTAAAAAATTGCATAGTTGTTTTGAGCAGTTGAGATTGTTTTGTTTAATACTAAAGAAATAGGAGGTGAGATGGTCAGAGTTAATTTTCTTCTGCTTCTTCGTTATCTTCACCTAGAATTTTTGTTATTTTTTTCGGTTTTTGTTAGTATTGGTGATAATGATTGGTTAAAGTATTATTGTTTTGGGTTTTGTTTGGTGTTACCTAGGCGGTGGTTGTGTTGAAGATTGTTGAATATCTCTTTGTAGACGACAGTTTTGATTGATGCCTTCTTTGCTTTGTTTTATCTTGGACTCCAAATTCGTAATCTTTTTTTTGTGGTGACTCTTGATAATGCAACATAGAGTTGTCCGTGATTGAAAACCGGCTTTGGTAGATAAATGCTAACATTCTCCAAACTTTGCCCTTGACTCTTGTTTATTGTCATAGCATCACAAACTCTTATTGAGAATTGTCGTCTTGTCATCTTATATGAAAAATTTGTATCTGCTGTTGTCATGATGCTCCTTGGGATGAGGATTGCCAACATTTGTGCCACTTAATATCTCGGCTTCGAGCACCTTTTCACCCAAACGCGTCACTATTTGCCTTGTACGATTACGCAACCCTTCTTTCTGGTTTATGTTTCTCAATAGAATTACTGGTGCATATTTCTTCAAAAGTAGCGAATGATTTGGTAATCCAGAGCACATGATTGCATTTAGATACTTTGCTATGTAGAGAAGATTAACTCCATCCAAATCATTAGCATCATTAGCTAGAGTGTCTGCACTAATATATTCTTTCATTTTCCCTTTGATTTTGTTCAACATAAATTCATTAAGCTCGTCGACTGTTTCATTTCCTGGTGTGAGGATGGCACGACTTTGCAAGTATTCATGATCTTGATATTGATTTTTTAGATTTGGGAATGTTGCTTTTTGTATTTCTTCCATCGGGTTTTCTCCTTGAGGCAAGAGTAAAGCTTCGTCGATCTCTATGTTCTCATTGTCTACACTGTCTTCTTTTTGGCGAGGGACTGTTTTAGCTTCTGCATTTCCAACTTGTAAAATCCAATTGGCAAACTCTGTTTTATCTTTCTTTACTCTCATTTTTTGGGTAAGATTGTATATGTTGGAGTTTCTCCACGTGGTAGACCTTTTGAGTGTTGCCATAATTATATCTTGTCTGCTTCCTTTTGGGATGACTGTTAATATTTGTCGAAAATCTCCACCTAGTAAAACTATTTTACCTCCAAATTGTTTGTGCTCGGCTGTAGAGTCATTCATACTTATGATATCTCTTAGTGTTCTATCAAATGCTTCGAAGGTATGTTGATGTGCCATAGGTGCTTCATTCCATATTAGAAGATCTGCTTTTTCAATCAATTCCGCTAGCATTGTTTTTGAATTGATGTCAGACATTGAATTCTCATGGAGTTCTATTGGTATCTTGAACCTTGAGTGAGATGTTCTTCCCCTGGTAAAAGTGTTGCCGCTATTCCTGATGTTGCAATTGGAAGTACTATACGTCTTTCAGAACGTATTTTTGCTATTATTATCCTATAGATATAGGTTTTTCCAGTTCCTCCTGGACCGTAAAGGAAGAATAGCTTTCCTTTGGAGTTGTTTATTGAATCCATCACTTAGTCGTAGATAGACAATTGCTTTGTATTGAGTTCGGAAAACAGTTTTTGGTGCTTCTCTTTTTCGTCAGCTTTATTATAACTCCTCTCTTCCGTTATCAGTGAGATTTTAAAACTGTTAAGGATGTTTTTTTCTGGCACTGGCATATCTGGATAATCTGTTAATGATTTATTATTCTGATTTAGAAGCTTTTGTATTTCCAGCATGGTATATTGTTGGACTTCTTCATCTGTTAAGTGTAAATCTTTGAAGTTGAACTTTTTACTCCGTAAATATAAGCTATCTTCAGCTAGACTTTTTCATGTATGCTTCCATATTTTTGGAGGGTCGGTAACTTCACAAAATAAAAGTAGCAACACAAATAGCACTCGTAGTTGCCTTGTCGTTGCCCATATCGCTGAGTCAACCATTGCGTCATGCCAATTTTTGTCTCCATCTTATAGACCCATTGCATAACAAGTTTCTTTATAAAGTCTTATACAACCCTTTTTGTGTAGTAGCAACATTCGAACATAATATTATTCTCCTACTGTAGGGTGGATGCTTACAATCCTGCCGATGGTATTTCCCTTTCGTCGCTTTGTCCAATTTTTTTTTGTTTTATCCCAGATCGTTTTCATTTGTATTCATCCATTGAGTCAACATCTTCTTTAGTATGACCATCTTCGTTAAAACATCTTGCGTGTCTGATAGTGTATGTCAAAAGCAAAGGTACGCCAAGCAGCCTCACATGCTGATAAGTATCAACATTCTTGGTAGTTTGTAATTTCACTGATTATTGACTCTTATTTTCCTGTATTTTGTTCTTCCTTTGATATACTTTGGAATACAATAGTAGCCTTGCATACGCCTTTGGTGGTGTACTTGAGCAAATACTTTATTGCTTTTAGAGAATTGCACCATTCAACATTATTATGCGCCTTAAACTTCTTAAGTAGGTTCATATTGTAAGAGATTATGTATCGGTTGTCTAGCCTTGTACCATTTTTCATAGCATACATGTCCTCATCGTCTCTTCTTCTGTAGATCATATATCTTTGTCGATAGTAGTAGATTCAGAAAATGCTCTTGGATATTTTTTTTGAACACTTTCCATTTTCCATACAAACGTTATGTGGGCGGTCGAGGCCACATGGCATCATGTGTTTTTTAAACAACTCATATCCTTCAGGGTCTTCTTTCTCATCTGGCAACTCTGCTGTTATGAGATCATCAATTGCAGAAATTGAAGGATCTTGACTTGTAACTTCTAACCATAGGAGGATATGTGCATGTGGAAGTCCTCTTTTTTTGGAATTCAATGGTGTAGATAACTGCTGCATTTAGTAGTGGATGTTGTTAGTTGAAAATAGTAGTTTGAACACATTAAAAGTCAGTAGTGGAGGAATTGAATTAATTTTTGTTTTTACTATTATTTTTTTTTTGAAAAATCTTTATATTTTTATGATAATTTAAGTTATTATTATTTATACAAAACAATAGGTTATGTTTCTGTATTATAATCTAATTATATTTTCTATTGTGCAAATATTGATATATTATTACCTGCACGTAGGGGTCCAAAGATGTACTTTCCTTGAAGTCTGAAATCAATTCTTCTAATTTCATTTTAAAGAAACGGCTGTAGACATTTGGTCTATCATTTGCTGAGTCATTCCCTTGCAAATGTACATGAATTTATTCCTAACCTGTATTTGCTGTTATTGTAAAAAACAGGTGAGGATTTCCAAAAGTACGACATACCGCCATTGCATCATATAATTCTTAATCATGTATCTTGGTCCTCCTGTGAAAGATGTTGGGAGAATAATTCTCTTTCAAAGTGATTTTATATCAGTGTCACCTCTTCCAACTGCATCAGAGACGTTGTTGTAAATGTCAGCTTTTAGGTCATCTCCAACGGTGAATGTTAAAAAAATATCTTAATATAAAATAATAATAATAATAATAGAATAGCAAGAAAGAGAATCAAATTAGTATCTTAAATTAGATATTTTAGAAACTTTTTCAATATGTAAAAGAAACTTTGCTTACATGTGTTTCATCAATATGGGTTCACTTTACTTTACTTTTAAATATGAATTATTTTAGTTTTGGGAAACTTAAATTAGCATTTTGCCGTTGAGGATGCCTTTAGCTTCTTTTGGTTAAGTGTGTGAAATTTCAAACGCTCTTCCTCAATACATGTATACGCGTCGACTATGAATTGATGAAACAATCATCCTCCTTTTATGATAGTTTTTCCCTCAAACAATCTTGTTTGGAGTAAGTATGCGTAATACTCTCGAATTGTAGTGTATTGCCTCTTGATTTTCTTTCCATTTTTCACTAACATAAGGTATGCGCAGGTTAAATCCCCTTTCTTCGTAAGGGGACAACAATGGGTATTAGAGAGCCTTATAATGTGGGTGTAAACAGTTGATGCGTTGTAGTTCTGAAGTCTTGTATTGGACTATGATATCCCCCTCACCAAATTCTCCGACAATTAAACCTGTTGTTTCATAAATGGTAGGTAAATTGTATTGTCTTCCCCTCTCTGCGTGTCCAACAAGTCGAATTGTAAACTATTCTGAATTTCTAGACTCATATTTATCTATTGCTTTCTTGAACTCAGCCGCCAGCCAATTATTTTTATTCAACATGCGAATGAGATCTTCCAACATTTTTTCCTGCAGGCTTGTTGTACCATCCTCATTTGACATTGTACTGATACGGTTTTGTTTTTGTTACCTATATCAAAGATGTATAGTTGACCAAATTGTGGCCGTTTTCTTTCAGTTGGTATTAGTGATCCTAATCTGTGATAAAGTTGTCCTTGAATTCTGTATGTGTAGGGTTCGTAAGCTGACATAACTAAATTATCAACTTGTGCTCCATCTTAAGTAAAAGCCAGCACAGAGTTGTTAACTTTGATACTCGTTTCGAAGGCAAGTGAGTCTAATAACTAAGCTAGAGGCTATGGTGTCTCTTTTACGGGAGGTAAAGATAGAAGTCCTTTTTGGCAGCATATAGAATATAATGGTTTTCCATCTTTAGTTTTCTCATTACTTTCGTTTTCTCAAACCAGTGCATGGCATGAAAGGCATTCTACCAAGTTGTTTTCACTCCTTCTTTTTCTCCGTTTTCCTGAACAGTTAAATATTTTAATTCACATGGTTGGATGTTTTATATTTTTTAGTTATAGAGTAGTTGACTATGTATAGGAGGTGTATACCTTTTGATGCAACTGTTGTTGTGATAGCGTTTCTGGTTATCGGTTTTGTTGAAGTCTCTACTTGAGATTGACATATTTTTTTCTCTGATTTCATAATAATAGAAGTTTTGAAATGTAGTTATCTTGTTATTTAAATCAAAACTATTCAATACATCATTTGTGTTTACATAAATGATTACCTTTTGTATTTTGATACTTTCATTTCGCTTTGCGTATCTCATATATTTTTCTTGGTGGTTTTCTTGTTAATTTTGACATTTTAAACATTTATTATAAATAGTTCAAACATATTTGTGTTTACCTATAGGATGAACATAGATGTGTTTGTTTAATGGAACATGATTTATCGTTGATTTTTCTGTGACATGAATTTTTTTTTTCTGTTAGGTTGTCTTTAAATATTATAATACTGTTTAAAGAACTAGTTTTCACTAACTTGGTCTCTTTAGACGGAGTTTTTGCACTCTTTTCGATCTGTTTAAGGTTTTTGTGTCTTGATCTGTTGTTTTATACTTTCCTCTTAGGTGGTCAATGGAAATGTAATAGTTTTTAAGGAAAATAGAAATTCAATAAAACTGTATATTATTTTATGTAGAGTGAAGTACTATTTAATCAATATGTTTAAGTATTGTGTGTGATTATTACCATGTTACTAGAAGAATGAAAACTTTTGAGTTGTTGAGGATATTTTTACTTTTTTCCTCTGTGACCTTCTATTGATTATGCTGGAAGTAGTTCAAGTACTATAAATCAAATTTATTATTTCCATAAAATGCTTTGATAGACGTCATGTATTACTATCTCGTAATGGTCATGAACTATGTTTAATTATATTGAATATATTTCATTAATGAAGTAGACTATATATGTATTTTTCTATAATATGTTTAAGTGGTTTTACTTGAACGGTTAATCTTCTATTTTTTGTTTGTCCTACCGAAATTTGTCGTTTATGTCTTCAAGTTTTTACTTTTTCCTTTGTGATTTATACCACAACTTTAACGCTAGATATAACAGAAGTTTCTTCGACTTTAGAAGAATAGTTTAGTAATCTATAATAGAGCAAAAACACAGATATTAAACTCGAGTAGGATAACATCCTAAAATATCTTTCACAATTGAATTTTGTCAATCATACGCTCTTTATTACGTTTTATACTTCTAGAAAAACCGTTAAACTTTAAGAAGTCTACGATGACATTTGTAATTGTATGAATATTTCTTACATTTTCCAAATGTTTAATCAACAATTTTTATAGTGACTACTTTTGTTTATGTTACGGTTGATTTTTAATTAGGATTTTAAACAAAATGTAAAACAAATTTGATAGAAGATTAGAGAAGAATGTACTACTACTATTATTATTATTATTATTATTATTATTATTATTGTTATTATTATTATTATTATTATTATTATTATTATTATTATTATTATTATTATTATTATTATACCTTTTATATGAAACAGAGTCCAAAAATGGAATGTAGAATTAAAATCGATGAGTTTAACATGTAGATATAAAATCTAAAAGACTTGGAGATGTAGAAATTTAAATCAAAAACCAGTGAAAATGAAGTTGCTGCAAGGGGACATTTCTTTTTGGAGTTCTTTGTGTCCTCATCTTCAAAAGTAGGAGGTTTTTTCCCATTTTCAGTTTTGATGTTGCCATTGTTTGCACCTTTTGCATATGTGCTTGGGCCATCACCCTATATAGAACAGTAATACATTTAAACAGTGATAATTTTAAAAAATTTAATTATAAAAATTACCTTTCTTGGTTTGTTAGTAGCGTCTAAATCTTCAAATATGTTTTCTTTGATTACTCGAGTAGCAGTGAAAGCTTGGGAGGATGCTCGAAAGTTGTATTCACTGATCTTGATTTGAAATTCCATTGTTTTGCCAACAAATTTTGTAATGCATTTTGGAATGTCTTGTGTTAACACATATAATAATAAGATAAATAAATATATTATGATATTATTATTAATATAGTATGTAATAATTTTTGCATACCTCTGAAGTAGTAATCTCTTTAGTTGTTGTTTGAGTAAGTTTTCTTACGTCTTGATCAAATAAGACAAATTTGGTTGTGCTATCCCCACTTTCAACCTCTAATTCCACTCGAAACTTGTTTAATTATAACAGTATATTAAAATTTTGCTTTAATTTGTAGATAGTAGAAGATGTATATAGTTTACTTAGCAACTCTAGTTGTGGTGTTTGTGTTACAAGAGTTGCATATTAAAGATATGGAAGAGAGACCAAGCTTCTTTGAGCACTTAGCACAAGACAAATATTTCCATCCATTCTGACAAAACAAATATTTTTCCTGACATTGTATCAGATGAATTAATTAGTTAATAGAATTACATGTATATAACATATTGATTACAATAAATAATTAAATACATAGGATAATATCATAATACATGTGTCGCTCCACTATATATTTATTTGAATATTTGGCCAATAGTCCAAACTCCCAATTTGTTTTTCATGTTATTTGTGGAGGTTTTGCTTTGTCTTTTATTCCCATCATGTTTAAATATCTGAATAATATAAGCAATTGACTTATTAATATAATGAATGTTTGTAATTGTACGTATTTACTGTTTCATAAACTCTTGCACAGCTTCTAACTCATGTCTTTGTTGTTCCACTTGAGTTTAAATGCATTTTACCTGAATTGTTTTCCAAATTAAAACATAGGGTATGAAAAAAGGTATTCTTTAGATAAAAACGTTGTCAGTACCTGCAAACATTTTTGGATTCAAACATGTGCTTACTATGATACTGTTTACTCTTTTAGTTTGGAGGAATTGTTGACGAAAGTTTGATGCTTGTTCATCCCAAATTGTTACTCTTACTGATTCATTGTTGCACATATTATAAAAGTATATTAATTTGTACTATAAAAAATGTTAGAAATTACAAATAAATAACATTAGAAACTAACTCTTCTAGCAAGAGAAGGAGGATGATCCTTTCATTTGAGGTAGAATCTTACAAATTAGAATTTTGAACTTCTAATATTTTTCCACGACATCTAAATTTAAAGTGAATATAGAAATTAATAGTAATTAAAACAAAAGAGAATTAATTTGAAAATATAAACACGTACCGAATAAGTGAATATTGGTGCCCACAAATTTGTAAATTTCAGCATAATTGTGTAGCCTGAGCTTTTCAATCTTGATTGAACATATATCTTCAGAATCCTCGATAATCTTAGTCGTGTCCATAAATATGATAGTAAATGGATTGTCTGTCACTTTGTAAAAACCGTAGGTAGGAACAACTTCAAAATTGCTAATTAGATACATTTTCCCCTCTTTGAGATTGTCCTCAAATTTGCCAATTCGGCGATGAAAAATTGATCCTTGAATTGCATTTTCCTGCAAAGTTACACTTCTAAGAAATTCTATTTCCTAAATCTTCTTAATCAAAAGAGCTACTACATGTGAAAGGTTAAAACCAAAATACCTTTTCATCCAAAAATAGCATCTCCAGACTCATTAGTGCTCCGTTGAGTTTGAAGTTTCGTGCTTCCCACATACGCAGGATACGAACAGCCACATGCTGCATGATCTTCCCAATGACAAGATCATAAAGAGGTATCTTTTTGGATAGCAGAGTAGCTAAATCCGTTTTTTGTGAATCTATTGACCCTAAAAAAGCATGTAAAACAAAAATTAATGAGATAAATAGAATCGTAATATGAATAGAACCATGAAAATACCAACTAACTTACAAGATGAAAAAAAATCAATGTTAATGATTTAGCAGCTTGTAAACCAGATTGCAAAATAAGGTATATATATTTGTTGTGTGTTAACTGGAAGAGTCCTATAGGTTTTAATATCTTAGTTAACTGGAAGATTCCTATAGGAGAAATACAATTCACAATGATTTAATAACATGAATGTACACTTTTAGATGAATCATTGATTATACGTTTTTACATTATGTCGTTCAATCTCTTTTAGAAGCCTTTAAATCATTTTGATTCCACGTATATACAATTGTGTCGTTCAAAGTACGAAAACTAATTAACATGTTACTAATAATAATATTAGTTGAAGTTAGACATGCATCTGAGAGATGTAAAAAGAACATGAATTAACCTTGGGAAACTACTTATTAAAATCTTTGTAAACAATAATGAATGAATAATAATGTCCTCCCATAATTTTTTCAAACCATTAAAGTCCAAACCATGACAACTATAAATAGATCAGAAAGTGTAACCTTAAACCACAATTCTAAAGACAAATACAAAAAAAAAATTCATGAGTCCAAAGTGTTACAAACCGGTTCTGACCGATCTTTCTGATGATACATTATCAATCATTCTTTCCAAAGTAGGTGAATCATCTGCTGAAGATTTCAATCTTCGATCTTCACTTGCAAGACATTTCATCGAATTTCAAAATTTCCAGATATTTTGAAGAATCTAAATCTTGCGAAGTTTTCCCACCCCCATGGAAAAAGATTCCCAAAATTTTTATTTTTTTGGCTGAATGTGCTAAGGCTGGATATATGTATGCTATTTTTTTTTTGAGGTCTTACTGATTACTATTACATAAAGGATTACTATTACATAAAGGACATTTCTGCAGGCCTAGCTCAAATTTCTTATGCGGCTACTCATTTCTCGGCCATGTATGTTTACGGAATGGTTTTAATTGGGGAAGAGAAGTTTGAGAAAGGATCCAACTATGTTACACAACTTTGGAAGAATCAAGGCATGCAGGTCGTAAGACAATGCCAGCAAAATTTTTGTCATATCATTCTAGAGTTGAGTGTGAGGAAATACCGTGATTACAATCTACTCTTACTTGAGATTGAAGTTGGGGATACATGTGTTGTTAGAGAATTCGATGACGTATCCGACAATTGCTTTATATACAAGAAAATCTACCGCTTCATGGACTACACGCACTATGTTTAATGTTCAATTTATCTTATTCAGTATTTTAAATTCTAAGGCCACATTATGTAGCTACAAGTTATTTTAAATTACATTTTAATGTTCTATTTAAATTATTCGAGATTTTAAATTCTAAGACCACATTATGTAGCTACAAGTTATTATATTTCTTCAAAATTATTATATCTTATTAAAAAAATAAAGATTGAATTGGTTTAATTGAATTTATCTTATAGTCTGAAATTTGCATAACCACATACATTTGACTTAGCTTTCTCATCAAAGCTCATAAAATCAATGCACAAATCACTGTAAAAATAGCCATACTTGGAATATAAAACAAAAAGAAACAAAGATTCATCTTCAACAATTGAGTAAATACCTTGTTGACCACATGTTTGGTAATATATTTTTCTCGCTCGCTGCAATGAACAAGCAAAAGATCACTGTAAAAATTTACCATACTTGTAATATAGAACAATAAAACACAAAGATTCATCTTTAGAAATTAAGTAAATATCTTGTTAACATCTTTGATGTACATTTTTCTAGCTTGATGCAAAGAACAAGCAAAAGATCATAACAAAATTTAACTCAGCATATTGATAATTGACACACAAAACAAAGAACATGCAGTTCCTTGAATTGTTGATACTCAGATGAAATATAAAATCCAACACATATAAAGTCCTATACACATTACCGAAACACATATGATGCATGCACTATCTCAAATATCGAACTCTACAAATCAAAGTTTCTTAAATCAGTTATCTCTTTACCATTGAACGAACAAACTTAGAGTAAAAATAAATTTACGAACCATTTTTACGGAGGAAGGAGCAGCAGAGAAGATAGATCTGTAAGAGCTGAGACGAGCTGCAACTTAGATTCACTCAATAAACACATTGCTGCTTGAATTCATAATGCTACTCATGGTAGGCGATATGTGAAGATGCATCATTCATCGTGCAGGCCCAAAGTCAAAATCAGATCAATCAAATCGAATAAACCCCTAATTCCCCTAAATCACAAAGACCATGGAATAAATGGCGAGAAAAAAAAAGAAATCAACCATCGATTGATTGAACCCACAAATACAGTCAGACCTTGGAATAAACAGCAACAAAGAAGAAGAAGTAATCCATTGATTGTTTAAACGCATAGTCGACAATTGTATAAACGACAAGGAATAAGAAGAAATCGAGTAACGTTTCTCTCTTTTGTTTTGTCCACCTAGGAGTAAAAAATCTGATTTTTATTAATTGTTATAATTTGATTGGATATTTATTTTAACTGATGTGTCAGCCTTTGCTTCAATACAAAAGCTGAGGTGACATGCTCTGGTGAGAAACATGAAAGTTTTATTGTATTGATGGGACTGACGATCTATTCCCCCCCCCTCCCCCCGAGAACTATCATATCAAGCTAGGTAGAGCCCAAAATTTGACCTCGGTTGATATGTCTCCAATTTTTATTGTATTGATAGGGGTTTCCAAAATGGAGTGCTCACCCAAGATTTAGAGTTACCATGAGCAGGCATTCAAGTTCCATAAGTAATATAATTTTAAATTCAGGTTAAGTCCAATAATATAGAGATGCTACAATGTTCAAGCAAGTGTAACCTCGACCGAGATAGAGCCCAAAGTTTTATTGTTCTGATAGGGGTTTCCATATTTAAACCCACTCCTTATTTTCTTGCCCAGGAAGCCACAGACACTCACGACCCCAGACAGCGAGAGCTACTGAGAGAGAGAGAGAGAGAGAGAGAGAGAGAGAGTGATTTATACTTTTCAAGATTTGTTAGGATTTGATTTTTAATTCTTTTAACTACTCTTTCATTTGCGATTTATGTACTTTTATTACTTAAGTCTCCCTTTTAATTCAATGCAACTCTCATTCGTTTGTGTTTTTGTATCATTTAATATGAGATCTGTGTAGTGAATCAAAGTTTCAAGGGATGGGATAGGCGAGTAAGTGTTCTTGATCGATTAAGATGTCTTAGCTTGATTATTTTTATAAAAAATTCTTTCTAGATTAGTATGCTTAATGCTAGTTTCAGACCGAGAGGTTGAGATTAGATCTAGGGTGTTTTGCCATCGAGAGATGTTTATTGAAATGCTTGAATTAACTAATGCTAGAGATTTACTCACTTAGCCTAAGAGATTCGATGTGTAAGGAGTTTATTGACAATAATGAATCGGATTTTAGTGCCTGGTTAGTCATGTTTCTCCAACGAGAGTTGGGTAAGGAAGTGACTAAGGTTGATTGTTTATACCACGAGAGTGGATTTACAAGGTTTAGAGATTCATTGTCTAGGGAATATTTTGCTTGAGGCATGTGAGACATCCCAAATTGATCAGGAGAACTTATGAGTCAATTACGCTATCCATAAGAGCTTTCGTATTTGATTGTTTAAACTTTTATCTTAAACTCGACCCGTGACCCGAACTGGTACTCGATCACCAGCCTCGTGTATACCCTCAAGTTGTTCATCTTTGTGTTCTTGATTTCTCTGTTACCGACCACCCACTCGATCTGGCACTCAATTGCTTGCATCGTGTACTTAGGGCGAGTGGTTCTTGTTCTATTTCCTTTATTTTTGTTCACGTTAGGCTGTTAGATAAAACCCCTATTATTACTTGGCTTGACTTGAATTGTTCTGATCACATCTTATCTCCTAGCATAACAACCATTTGGATTGATAACCCTTTGTATTACAACTACATAGGGAATTGATACCATGGTGAAAATCATGTTATCAATTTGGCGTCGTTGCCATTTGGTTGACATTGTTTGTTACATTTAAGATTTTAGCACTTGCTAGATCAAGTTCTTTTATCTCATAATATTTGGTACAGAGTTGTTTACTATCGTGTTTGGTTGTTTTGCATTTCAGGTACGACCCAAGGCCCCACCCGATCAGTCACTCGATCACCAGGATCGAGTCGACCTTCGTGTACTCACTCAAATAACTAATTGTGAATGCAAACACGATCCAAGGGTAGCCAACATCTGAGTCCTTTCATCGTCAACATAGACAGACCAAGGCTACTCCGTCAGCAACAAGTACAACACCCACAACATACACCACTTGAGGAGGAAATGAATAATCAGAATGGCCCACCTACCCCTCAAGAGAGGACCAACATTGGAGCTGGAGATGCTCCATCTACTCATACTCAATGGCATGGTATTGTGCCTCTTGCTGTTCAAAACAACAATTTTGAGATCAAGAGTAGTCTCATCCAGATGATTTAGAGTTCAAGTTTTATGGACTGCCAGTAGATCATTTGTATGAGTTTGATAGGCTCCGTAGCCTCACAAAAATCAATGGAGTTAGCGAAGATGGATTCAAGCTCCCATTTTCTTTGGGTGATTAAGCACACGTTTGGGAGAAATCCCTACCTAAGCAGTCTGTCACCACATAATAAGCATGCAAGAAGGCGTTCCTCGCCAAATTCTTCTCCAACTCCAGAACTGCAAGGCTGCAGAATGACATCTCCAACTTTGTTCAGTAAAACAACAAAACGCTCAGTGAAGCCTGGGAACGTTTCAAGGGATATACAAGCAGATGCCCGCATCACGAATTCAACAATGCTTCATTGCTCAGCAGACTCTACAGCGGCGTAGTACCTAAAATACGAATATTGTTGGACACTGCAAGCAATGAAAGCTTTCTCAATAAGGATATTGATGATGGTTGGGACCTGGTGGACAACTTAGCCAAATCTGATGGGCATTATAATGAGGAGTAAAATCGGTCAATCCGCTCTTCTGGAGAGGATGATTCGAAGTAAAGGCGTGATATGAAGGCACTTAATGATAAACTGTACAAACTCCTAAGCCAGAAACAGCATGTCAACTCCATTTCCGAGGAAGAACAGTTCCACAAACAGGATGGGGAGAATATTACACCTGAACAACCGATTCGATGATCTCAATATTCTCTTACTGGCAAATTATCAGAAGCTGCATATCCACTTTGACGTTTTAAGCTCACGTATCTAGACGCTTACAGATAACTCCACTTCCACCTCCACCAGCCATGAGTCTGCTATTACCATAGCCCTACAGAGTGGACCCCTTTTGCCGACTCGTGAGGCACCACCACCCATTACTGAGGACAACCATGACTTCGATGGGGAGGATTTCTGTAATACCCGAACTCGATACCCGGAACTGGTCAACGGGTTGACTTCCTGGCCCGACCCGAAAACACTCTTTAAATGCAAAACCACCAACCAACCTTGCAAAAAGAACTCTTAGCTTAACCAACCTGCAAAAAGAGAGGAGTGGGTAATTAACATACTCAGTGAGGGAATGCCTCAGGGCTCCCGAAGTCTCCACACTCAATTACGCTTAGACAATCACAAAGTCTAAACCTAAGACAAGCAGCAATCAATGTGTCCTACATCCTGTGACACACAATCATATGCACACAACAAACAAATGGAACTATGTACGTCCCATGATACCACGTGTCAAGACACATAAACCCGTGCATTACCGGATTCCCTTATGCTTTCGCACTTCTTCCTGCACGTTGTGCATTACCGGATTCCTCATGCTTTTGCACTTCTTCCTGCACATTTTCACTTGTGTATCTGGATTCCTCGTGTTTCTCACACTTCTTCCACGCACAACAACGTGTTGGCTCATAAGCCAATCTAGATCTACCCGCATTCCGCTCCCGTAGACCACCACACAACTACAAGGAATTCACCTTGTATGACTCTCTCTGCGGCTCACCCGCATCTACATGCCCTTGGCACCTATCTCCTCACACACAAGCACTTATTTTACCACCACAACATGCATTCACGCAACCACATCAATATCAATCAACACACATTCATTTTCTATTCTCATATTTATTCTAGTTCTTATATTATATAATAAATATATATTTATATTCATATAAATAAGATATATGCTCACTCAAATATACATTACTTATATACTATGTAACATATAGGTATACCCAGTTTAACCTTAAACTATTATCCAAACATATTTGAATATGTAGAAGACACCAACTAGTCCTCACCTTGGCCACACGAATATAATCCTCGGTTTAGAACTACAACAGCAGGAATCCGCTTCAAAAACAATATTGGCCTGCAACGGTTTAGATTAACCGATCAAAGATTATATTCCAATAATAATCCTTGATTTAATCTAATAACCAAAATGATTTAATTATGTTGGTGCTTTTCCAATAATTAATTAAATGTAGTTTAATAATTAAATCAAACCAACAATCTTATAATTCATAACTCCACCATTTAGTCCACGATCACATGCTCTCGTTTTAATACTGATTCCTAAACCAGCCACAATACACGATTCACCAATATTAAATTAACCCAACGTTACGGAGCCAACACAGGTAACCATGCACGACACCACAAATAAACTCACAACTCATACACGTACGTTCGATAATCAAGTTTTGGTTTAGCTGGTTTATTCTTCCGGTTCAATAATGAACAAAACACAACAACAACAGCACGAGTCAAGGTGCAGCCGATTACCTTTCTCGACAATTACTCTCAACAGATCAGATCGGCGGCTTGACTTCGACACGGCCATTAAAGCTTACAGCGGTTACGTCCTCATGGCTCATCCGTGAAACAACAACAACAACAACAACAACAACAAACAAGGATTAGATCTACAACAACTTCAAAAACTTCCGGTCCAAGTTACAAAACAAATCTAGGGTTTCCTTACCCATAATGGCCTCATCGATGGCTACGGCTGCTCCGGTGACAGCGGCTGACATCTCCGGTGACACACGGTGGCTAACTGACCAATGATGGTGTTCGACGGTGACTAGCGAGAACTACGGGCCCGTACGGTAAGCTTCTCCTCCACGAGACTCATCACCACAACATCGTCTCTCCATCGTTTCCTTCTTACACCAATACAAGAACATAACTTAAGCTTTCCAAGACTCAACGATCGAGCTGCTGGTGTAGTTTTAGGGTTTATCGACTCTCCTCTCTTGCTGAAAAAGGACGGCGATATTAGTGTACACACGTTAACACAGTTACACACAATAACCCTTGTCGTTTTTGTGGCTTAGCTCTTCTTGGGCCTTAATGGGCTGAACTAGGGATCCATAATAGCATAATTTAAATTTCGGGATGTACAGTTCTCCCCACTTAAAATAAATTCGTCCTCGAATTTGCGAATCAGTTGCTCCCCCACTTAGCTTCCGTTCCAACTTGGAGTGTCCTTCTACGAAATTCTCGGTTTGACTTTTTCAAACTTTCCTAATCCACAACAAGTTACAAGTCACCACTTGGATAGGATCACACTCTAGTTTCCGTTAACTAGAAGTAATTTTTCTCTTCTTCTCATTTTCATCTTTTTAACCAACACAAATCCAATTCCTCCATTACTACAATTAGTTTCGAGGTTAAACAATATGACAACATGGGACGTCAAGTGTCATAGTTCCTTTTAACTTTCCATCGCTTAGTCATTATAGCACACATCTTTCAAATAGTTCCCAAAATTGAATAGAATACTCCAATTCAAACAAAAGGTTTTTCCATTACTTCTTGACCTTGATTTGTGGAAATAACCCATTTGCCAACATTCGACCTTGACTAACAATGTTTTGAAGTGTACACATTAACCGTGACCATTATGGTTTTTGCAACACGTAGTTACCTATCCACCAAGCTTCCCCTGCGCTCACTCAGTAAAGTTGACATCCCTCTGAAGGTTTCCTAATTTTAAAAATTAACATAGTGTTTCCCTAACACTCTTAGGATTTCTGTTCCTTTTAGGTTTCACGCTTCCATGCATTTTTTTCAATGTAGTACTTCTCATGTAATCCATCTTCTCCACATTATGTCCGTTCTGCATTCATCGAACACCAAATAGTAATGCCTCCTCCTCGTTCATTAATCTCCATTTCACTATCCTTAGTGGGTTCCTTTACCACATAATAAAATTAATGATTTCTGAACACTTCACCTTATCTTATTTCTTCAAACAATTTTTTTTTTCTCCGAAACAACATCTATTTTCTAAGACTCTTCCAAAGCCACAATATAGGAATTATCCATCTTCTTTTTTTTTCCTCTCATTTTCCGTCTTGACTCATCCAGCTCTACAACTACCCAAGTTGTCTCCTTACTGCTAGTCGTCGGTAGCAGTAAACCAGGCGGGGAGAAACAGAAAGAAAGATGATTCATTCCTCCACCTTACAAGCCGCCGCTGCCATTCCCTGGACGGTTTCGCAAAGAGCTTTGCATGCCTCTAATGGACACCTTCGCCCTGATACCACCTTACCAGAAATTCTTGAAGGATGCAATGATGGAAAGGATCAAACAAGTTCAAGGAATGTTCATACTCAGTCATGAGTGTAGTGCTGTCATCCAAAGAACAATCGCTCCCAAGAAGCTGAGCGACCCGAGATCATTTACCTTAACTTGCTGTATTGGACCATTGACATTCGGAAGATGCCTTTGTGATTTGGGAGCATCAGTCAGCCTAATGTCACTAATTGTAGCCAAACGACTTGGATTCGAGAAGTTCAAGCCCACCGACATACAATTAGTCCTAACAGACAGAACTACAAGGATGCCATATCGAGTGTTAGAAGACTTGCCGGTCAAAGTAGGATTTGTGGAAGTACCAACCGACTTCGTTGTTTTGGAGATGGATGTAGAACCGAAGGACCCTCTGATTTTGGGACGACTATTTTTAGCCACCGCAGGAGCAATGATAGATGTGAGGAACGAGAAGATTGATTTGAACCTTGGTGAGGATTTCACTATGCAGTTCGACATCCGGGGAACAATGAAAAAACCCACAATCGTGGGGAAAACCTTCTAGGTAGAAGAATTAGATAAACTGGGTGAGGAAGTATTTGAGGAGGTAAGAATCGGAGATTGCTTACAGGCGGCTATGACAATGGATAGTGAGGAGGGATTTATAAACCAGGAAACATGATTCCAACGAGCCATAATTAAGTGAGGATCCGAGGGAAGCTGAGGAGGAGAGAATGATTCTTGAGAAAAGGGACTTGAGAAACTCAGCAAAGGGCCCGCTCACCAAGTCAGTTGCCACCTCATGCGTAATGTCATGTAGCTTCTCGACACCAGCCTCTACAAAAACCATCCCGACCACTAACATGATCACCTCGCTAAGCAGGATGATCGGGCAGGACTTCGAGCTGCCAGTTTAAACCCCTGATGACATGTCCGAGTCAAAGGCACCAAAAGTAGAAATTAAACCTCTTCCGTCCGGGCTAAGGTATGCTTTCTTAGGACCTAATTCAACCTACCTAGTTATCCTCAATTCCAGCTTGCCATAAAAAGATCTGAAATTGCTCTACACTCAATTAAAAAATTATAGAAGGGCAATAATTTACACTCTAGATGACATCAAGGGAATATCACCTGATCTCTGCACCCATAGGATAAATCTATAAGATGTGTCATACTCTAGTGTGGAACCTCAGTGTAGGCTAAATCCAAATTTGAAAGAAGTGGTAAAAAAAGAAATTCTAAAACTGCTCGACGTTGGAGTTATATATCCTTTCTCTGATAGTACTTGGGTTTCTCCAGTGCACTGTGTTCCAAAGAAAGGAGGAATCACCGTTGTATTGACTATAGGAAGCTTAATGCAGCCTCCAGGAAAGATCATTTTCCTCTGCCTTTCATCAACCAGATGTTGGAAAGGCTTGCTAACCATCCTTAATACTGTTTCCTTGACGGGTATAGTGGGTTTTCCAAATCCCTATACACCCTGCTGACCAGGAAAAAACAACTTTTACCTGCCCTTATTGTACCTTTGCCTATAAGAGAATGTCTTTCGGTTTGTGCACCGCTCCTGCGACCTTTCAAAGATGCATGACGTCCATTTTCTCAGAATTAATAGAAGAGATGGTGGAGGTCTTCATTGGACGACTTTTCAGTGTATGGCGCCTCTTTCTCGTCCTGCCTTTCGAAACTTTGCCAAGTGCTAAAAAGGTGTGAAGAGACTAACCTAGTGTTAAATTGGGATAATTGCCACTTCATGGTTCAAGAGGGGATAATCCTCGGCCACAAGATTTCAGAGAAAGGGATAGAGGTTAATATGACTAAGATTGAGGTCATGGTTCAACTACAACCCCCGAGATCGGTGAAAGACGTTAGAAGCTTTCTGGGTCACGCGGGATTCTACAGGCGATTTATTAAAAATTTCACTAGGATTGCGCAACCGCTAACGCGACTCCTTTGTAAAGAAGCAGAATTTATTGTCGACAATGAATGTTTAGATGCATTTAATTAGATCAAGGATGTCTTGGTGAGCGCACCTAACTGGAACCATCCTTTCGAAATTATGTGTGATGCATCTGATTACGCTGTTGGAGCAGTACTGGGCCAAAGAATAGATAAAAGGTTCCATGTAATCTATTATGCCAGCAGAACCATGGACGAAGCACAGACGAGGTATGCGACGACGAAAAAGGAGCTGCTCGCTATAGTTTTCGCATTTAAAAAATTCCAGAGTTACTTAATCGGGTCAAAGATAATTGTTTACACAGATCACGCCGCCTGAAGGTACATTTATTCAAAGAAGGTCACCAAACATAGGCTTCTCAGATGGATCCTTCTTCTGCAAGAATTAGACATAGAAATTTGATACAAGACTCAGCGGTGAGACTTGTACCGGGATAGAGATGATGGCTTCACAAGCTGGCGGTCGCTTCTCTCTTGTGAAGGAAAGATGGTCGATGATGTAGATCTGACACGATGGCGGTCGCTTCTCTCGTGTGGGATCGGTAAAGGGAAGTGTTGGCGGAACGAAGTACACCACAGAGATGTGATTGGTCTCTGATACAGTATATGAACGTAGCCTTGTGGAATCTAACACACAAGAAAAAGAACAAGTTTATTCTCTTAAGAACACTTAAAGAGAAAAAGTAAGAAAATTCAGCGTTCATGAATATCAAAGATGAAAAATCGTACAACTGCTGCAGGGGGACTTTATAATAGTCCTTCAGCTAGCCCTAAGGCTGAAAATAAATGCAAAATAATGCAACAAAGGAAAGAAAATAAAATCAAACACAAAACCATTGTTTTTGGAAAGTAAATAAACTAATTAAAGAAAATACTAAAGTAGAATTGGTCTCTCTTGATAAGCACGCCTTCTAGCCGTTGTTGGGGTTGGCCTGCAAGGATTGAAAATATTGAATAGGACTTACCTGGATGCGATCTAAGCCCAATAGATGTTCTCTGAACCACTTCTTGTACTACTCGATGAATTATTTCAGGAGTCTTGTCTTGTACTTGTTTGTTGGCTTGTTTCTTGAAGTAGGAGTCTTCCTGGAGTTCCTTTAGATTATCTAGATGAGTCTCTTGACGCTCGTCCATGTCCTCTATGTCTTGGTCTTGATCTTCACTATCTTGATTGCTTTCGGAGGTGTAACTTGTATCACACGTCTCTTGCAGCTCTAATGTCTTCTCTTGGCTTCTTGAAGTTCCTTTACCTGCCAAAAGAGGTTTCATACCTGGGGAACTAGTTTGATCAAGGCTCATTTGGGTGAAGGCTTCAGCAAGCTCTTTCTCAGCAATGTGATCTAATTCGTTGTGGTGGCATGATGGTGGTACAGACCAGTTGACGTCCTTCAGCTCTAGGGAGCTTACGATGTCTTGAACAGCTAGGTTAAACCTCTTCCTTAGCTGTTTAGCCGTTGATCGTGTCACAAGGCCTTCTCGTATTTCTGGTACAGGATGTGGTACAGGATCTGGTTCAACGGTTTGGGTGGTAGGATCGATGTCCGCATCATTCCCTCCCTCTTCAGAAGGGTTTGTCCTCTAAACTGAATCTCCTGGATCATAAGCAGACAAGTCAGATACATTAAAAGTGTGAGAAAATTTTACCTTCTTTGGTAGCTCCAAACGGTATGCGTTGTCATCGATCTTCTCAAGGACTTTAAATGGACCATCGCCTCTTGGTGATAACTTAGAGGCTCATTGTGTTGGGAATCTCTCAGGCCTCATATGCAACCAGACCCAATCTCATGGATTGAATATCATCTCTTTTCTCCCTTAATCAGCCTTGCGTTTGTTGTCGGCGTTCTTCATTTCCAAATTCGCCTTAGCCTTGTCGTGCTACTTCTTGATGATTTCTCCTCTCCTTAGTCCATCTTGGCAAACCTGTTCTATTTGAGGCAAGGGTGCTAAATCTAATGGAGACAAAGGGTTAATTCCATAGACTATCTCGAAAGGAGATAGTTTTCTAGCTGAGTGGACAGCGCGATTATAAGCAAACTCGATAAAAGGAATGCAATCAACCCATGTTGCCATGTTTTTACCAAGAGTGGCTCTAAGTAAAGTAGAGAGAGTTCGGTTTACCACTGCAGTTTATCCATCCGTTTGGGGATGACAAGTCATAGAGAATAGAAGCTTGGTACCTAACTTTGTCCAAAGTGTCTTCCAAAAGTGACTCAAGAACTTCGTGTCATGATCGGAGACTATTGTCCTTGGAATTCCATGGAGGCGCACCACTTCCTTAAAGAACAAATTTGCGGTGTGAGTCGCATCATTGGTCTTGTCACATGGGATGAAGTGTGCCATCTTGGAGAACCTGTCCACGACAACAAAGATTGAATCCTTGTGTTTAATGTTTGGCAATCCTAAGACAAAGTCCATAGAAATATCTACCCAAGGGGCGGTAGGAATATGTAATGGCAAGTAAAGACCATGAGGATGTAACCTGGATTTTTCTTTGTGACAAACAATGCATCGAGCACAAAATCTCTCAACGTCTTTCTTAAGATGGGGCCAAAAGAAGTGTTCCATTACCACGGCCAAGGTTTTGTCGACACCAAAGTGACCCATCAAACCTCCACCATGTGCTTCAGTGAGTATCAATTCTCGTATGGAACCTTGAGGAATACACAACCGCTTATCTCTAAATAGAAACCCATCTTGCAGGTAGAATGCTTGGTATGCTCCTTTGCCATACTCCTTGTAGCATTCTCCTAATTCTGGATCATCTTTGTACAACTCCTTGATATGTTCAAATCCCATTACTTTAGCCTCCATAGTAGCTATAAGAGCATATCTCCTTGACAAAGCATCAGCAACCACATTCTCTTTGCCTTTCTTATACTTTATTACCTATGGGAACGTCTCAATGAACTCCAACCACTTCGCACGCCTCCTCTTGAGTGAAGTCTGACCCTTGAGGTGCTTCAGGGTTTCATGATCGGTGTGAATGATGAATTCCTTGGATAACATGTAATGTTGCCACGTTTCCAGTGCTCAAACTAAGGCATAAAGCTCCTTATCGTAGGCCGGATAGTTCAATGTAGCCTTACTCAACTTCTCGCTGAAGAAAGCCACGGGTCTTTTTCTCTGATGTAGTACAGCTCCAATTCCCAAGCCTGATGCATCACACTCTACTTCGAACATAACTTCAAAATCTGGGAGGGTTAAGACCGGTGCTTGTGTGAGCCTCTCTTTCAATGTGTCGAAGGACTCTTCTTGAGCTTCTCCCCATGAGAAAGGCACGTTTTTCTTGATCACGACAGTCATTGGTGCAGCCATTGTACTAAAATCCCTGACAAACCTCCTGTAGAAGCTTGTGAGACCATGAAAGCTGCAAACATGTCCAATCGATGTTGGAGTAGGCCATTCTCTTATTGCCTTAATCTTCTCCTCATCCACCTGTAGGTCCTGTTTACTCACTACAAAACATAAGAACACACACTTATCAGTACAAAAGGAGCACTTCTTTAGGTTAGCATAAAGGCCTTCCTTCCGAAGCGTTTTCAAAATTAACCCTAGATGTTTAATGTGATCAGAATGGCACTTACTGTAAATAAGTATGTCATCAAAATAAAAAATAACAAATTTACCAATAAATGACCTTAGAACCTGGTTCATTAGTCGCATGATGGTGCTTGGGGCGTTGGTTAACCCAAATGGCATGACAAGCCACTCATAGAGACCTTGCTTGGTTTTAAACGCGGTTTTCCACTCGTAGCCTTCCCTCATTCGGACCTGGTGATAGCCAGTCCTCAAGTAAATTTTGGAGAAGACGATTGCACCACTTAACTCATCCAACATGTCATCTAGCCTCGGAATAGAATGTCAATATTTGATGGTGATGTTGTTGATTGCTCGACAGTCTACACACATCCTCCATGTACCATCCTTATTTGGAACCAAAAGAACTGGTAATGCATACAGGCTGAGGCTCTCTCTGATGTACCCTTTATCCATGAGTTCACGCACTTGCTTCTCTAACTCCTTAGATTCCTCTAGATTCATTCTGTAAGCTGGTTTGTTAGGTAAAGCAGAACCTAGTACAAGATCGATCTGATGTTCATTGCCACGAATAGGGGGTAATCATGGGGGTATCTCCTCCGGAAAAACGTCTTTGTATTGATCTAGTACAGCTTGTACTTCAGCGGGTAGTTCAAGCTCACTTGTTCCTGTACTTAAACATTCTTTGAACAACATTAGTAGCACGGTGCCTTGGGCACTCATGGTTTTACAAATTTCATTGGATCTCAAATAAAGGTTAGAAGTCCTTACTTCGACCTCTTTGTTCATGTGTTTTTGCAACTCATAAACTTCAGAAGGACTTAGAGGGGCAAGGTTGAACTTACGGTCATTGTGCGTGAAAGTGTAATGGTTTGTTCGACCGTCGTGAGTTGTAGCTCGATCAAACTGCCATGGTCTTCCAAGAAGAAGATGTCCAGCCCTCTTTGGAACTACATCATAAATGACTTGATTTCGGTATTTCCTGACGCGGAATGATACAGTAACTTGTTCAACAATTTTCAGCTCGATGTCATCGTTAAGCCACCTAAGTTTGTATGGCCTCGGGTGCTTTGTTTTCTGAAGTCCTAACCTATCCACCATATACTTGCTAGCAACATTAGTACAAGAACCTCCATCAATAATCAAATTACATACCTTGTTCTTGATTATGCATCGAGTGTGGAATATATTTTCCCTTTGAACTTTCTCCTTGGGGTTGACAAGTACACTCAACATACACCCGATCACAAGGAGTACTCCTACGTCGGGGTACTCCATGTCATTCTCCGGATCAGTCTGGTACTCATCTTGCTCGTCTTGAGACTCATAGTCTCCACTAGGTGTGACAATCATCACCCTTTGCTTCGGACATTCTCTCGCCATGTGTCCCCTGCCTTGACATTTAAAACAAGTAATATCAAGGGTACGGGATTGACTAGTGTTTGGGAACTTATCTGGTTCGAGTTTAGAGGTTTTAGGTGCCTCACTAGAATTGTTCTTGAAACTAGAGTCATTGTCTACGGTTTTGCCTTTGTCCATGCTCCGGCTGTTGCTTGCATTCCAAGGCGTGTTGTTTCTAGTATGGTTCCTTAAAGACATCTTACGCTGGATTTGTTGCTCCACTTGTACAGCCTTGTGAAGTTGTTCATGTAGGCTGTTGTAGTTCGATGTCTCCACCTTTCGGGCTATAAGCTCTTGTAAGCCATCAATGAATTGAGCCATTAGGGACTCACTCGATTCTTCCAGCTCCAAAGAGTTCATGAGCTTCTCAAACTCCTCAAAATACTCATCCACAGTCCATGTTCCCTGAGACAATTTTCTAAAACGTTTTTGTATGTCTCGTTGATAATGATCAGGGACATACCTCAACCTCAAGAGATACTTCATATCTCCCCAACTGTTGATGGTAGCAAACCGCTGCCTCCTTCTATCGGCTACTGTCCTATCCCACCATGACAAGGCATTGTCGGTGAGTTGCGCCGATGCGAGGGCTACCTTTCGAGCTTCTCCATAGCCATAACATTGGAATATGTATTCCATACGTCTCTCCCAGTCCATGTAAACCTCTGGATTAGACTTTACTGCAAAAGTAGGAGGTATTAGTTTGACATCTTGGTTTTGTTCTCGTGGTTTTACCTCTCGAGCTTGGTTCCGCATCAAAGGATCTTCTCTAGGTAACTCTCATTTTTCTAAATGTAAATTTTCATCACTTCTCTTCCTATAAATACTCATTATCTTATTCTCTTAGTCTCTCACTCTTAAAGAAAAGAAAGTTCAAAACTTGTTGTAGCTCTGTGTGGTTTGATTAGTATTTGGGAAATTTCTAAATCTCTTGTGTTGTTGTGTAGAGGGGTTCAAGTATACCAGATGTTGCAGTTTTGAGGAGTTGGAGAGATCATCTTCCTCCTTGTGCTTCTTCTGTTGTCAAGCTTTCTCAGCTTACTGCTGTCAACAACAGAAACGAATCCTCTGTTTTCTCGTCTGGTGGATACAACTGGTATGTGATCTTGTTCTAAACTAAAAAATTCCATATCTTTCATCACTTTAAGTAAGAAAGTTTGGCTTTTTATAACCGATCTATCTCAAAACTATGAAAATCAGGAGATTGGTTGTATACCCTAAAGGAAATGAAGAAGACAATGGAAAAGGATTTGTCTCAATGTATGTGGAACTTGACAAGAGCTGCCTCTCACCCACATCAGCACCACCCACGGAGGTCTCTGCTTATCTCTCTTTCTTTGTCTTTAACAAGAAAGAGAATAAGTATTTTTCAGTTCAAGGTTCGTATGCGCATACCCTTGTATCTCTCTCTGTCGTTTGAACATATATTTTATGAATGCATCAGTGATATGTATATAACTTCTTAACGTATTAACATGCAGATGTGGAAGTAAAGAAATTCAGTCCTTCAAGAACGGTCTGGGGAGTTTCTCAAGTTCTTCCACTTGAGGTTTTCAGCGACCTTGCCAATGGATACATCTTGGAGGGAGAAGAACATGAGTTTGGTGCTCATGTGAAGATTGCTCCATCACCGGTCGCTGCTGCTGAAAACCTCCCTTTTCACAAGTTCTCTTGGAGTGTTAGGGATTTCTCTCTTCTGAAACAGAGTGATTACGTCTCAAAAACCTTCCAAATGGGAGAAAAAAGTGGTGAGTCTATGAATGTTTCTTTTTTCTTTTCTGATATAATTGGTGTATTAGTGGTAACTCTTTCTAACAACCGGACAAATAATGTTGTTTTGCAGGACTCTAACCGTTTATCCAAAGGGAGACTCTAGCGCAGAGGGCAAATTATCCAGCTATGTGCATTTAGCTGAAGGGGAAAACTTATTGACGGGTGAGCTGGTTATGGTGCGAGCACAGCTGCAGGTTCTAGACCCGCGTGGATCGAAAAACCTATCAGAATGCCGTAAGTAAAAAAATATTGCTTATTGTCCGTGCTTATGCATGGGATAGAATAGATGTGGATGACATTCTCATTAGGCGTTCTTAACTGATGATGTCAGATGTCCTACTATACATTGACTATAAACTATTGGTTTTAAGTTTATAACTAATGTGATGTACACACTTTGCTTGTTTCGTAGTTAAAAGTTTGGTCATGACCTCGAGCACAGGGAGGGGTCATCGTCAGTCCATGCCTTTAGCTAAAATTCAGGAGGGTTACTTGGACCATGAAGATACTTTGAATGTAGAGATGAAATGCGAAGTTGTTACCACCATCAAAAACCACCCCTTTTTTAGGGTTCTGTTTAGCTACCTATCACGGTCTGTATGACTTACCCTACTCTGTTTTATGCGTAGAGATTGAATGAAGTTAACGCTCTATCTAAGTTTAGGATAATCTAATTATCTACCATGCATGTATGACTACTCTGTTTTAATTATGCGTTTATTTATGACCTTATTGTAGTATTTAAATATTTGTTTCTTTCTAATATATCTGTTTTGATATGGTTTTGGTTTGGTTTATCTCCTACTTACCTGTTTATTAAGATGGGTGAACTTAATATTAAGTATTAACACACAGAGGACCGAACAATTAGAAATTTGGAACTGATAATTGAGTATTTATACTCTCTTCCTTCTTTTTATTTAAACCACATTTATCCTTTTTTATAGTTTTAATTACAAAATGCCATTCAAAACATTTCAACTTTAGTATTGCTAACAACACTGTTCATTCCAATATCCATATCTATGCCAATTATTGGCCGACAATATGCAAGCAAAGTTTTCCGAAGGGCTTCAAAGCAGACATAAAACCTATCTAACTTGACTATACCAGCATCATCAATCATTGTCCCAACGTCCACTGTTGAACCCGGATTTGATCTACAAAACAGTAATCAAATACATATTACCGAGTTACTCCAAAATTATAAGAAAAGCAAAGCAAAAAAGGCTTGACTTACTCTAAAAGATGTTCCATGTGATCATATATTCGAGCAAATTACTCATCAAATTGCTCTTGAATCATCTTAAATGCTTTTGCTCTAGCTGTCCAACACTAATCATAAGTAGCAACTATTGTGTAACGCTCCTCAATCGCATCTTGCATTGTCTTAGCCTTGAATGTCGGATCCTTCCTAATGTCATTCAAGAACAACTGAGCAAGGACTCCACTCTTGATCACTTTACTAAACCCCTCCTTTGTAAATGCATAAACATCATTGCATGTCTTCACCATGTACTTTCCAATTTTGTTTTCATAGGAGCAGTAGATCTTGAATTTGCAATTCCCTCCAATGGAACACCTTACTTCACTTCTCTTTGATCCCCATCTTGTAAACTTTATATTCTCTACATTTTAAGAGCATAGTCAATCAAAACTTCTTTAAACTCAGCTATACTATCAAAGACTTGCTCTAATCTGATTTCTCCACTACCTTTTTTGCACGCCATAGCCACTTTCAGCTTCTCAAATGCCCTTTGCGACTCACTACACCAAACAAACTGATCCTTCTTCAAGAGTTCAGTGAGAGGGTGAGCCAGAGAGCCGTAACCCTTCACAAAACGACGATAAAATCCTGTAAGCCCGAGAAAACCTTGCAACTCCTTAACAGTTATGGGGGTAGGCTAGTCCGACATTGCCTTGGTCTTAGCAGGATCTGTAGAAACGCCATCAACATTGATAATATGCCCCAAGTAATCAATCTGGCTCTGCGCAAACATGCACTTCTTCTTGTTAGCACACAGTTGGTGCTCTGCAAAAAGTTTCATCACCACCATAAGATGTTCCAAATGATCGTGCATAGTAGCACTATAAACCAAAATATCATCAAAAAAGACCAAGAAGAACTTCCTGAGAAAAGGGCGAAAGATAGAGTTCATCAGGGATTGGAATGTAGCAGGGGCATTAGTGAGGCCAAATGGCATCACCAAAAACTCGTAATGGCCATCATGGGTCCGGAAAGCGGTCTTCTCAACATCATCTTGCTTCATCCGAATTTGATGGTACCATGCTCGCAAATCCAATTTTGAGAACACCTGAGCTCCATTCAACTCATCCAAAAGCTGGTCAATAACTGGGATAGGAAATTTATCAATCACAGTAGCCCTATTCAACGCTCTATAATCAACACAGACACGCCAAGTGAGATCTTTCTTCTTGACCAATAACACGGGGCTAGACTAAGGGTTGTGACTCGGTTGAATGATGTTGGTTGACAACATCTCCTTCACCATGGACTCCATCACTTCCTTCTGAGCGTGGGGATACCTATACGGACGCACACTAACTGCTCCAACACCAGGTAAAAATGCAATAGCATGTTCATGGACACATATAGGTGGTAGTCCTGAAGGTGGAAGAAAGACATGTTCAAACTGCTACAACACTGTCTCCACCTCGCGAGGCCATTCTAGCAAGGGAGGACTATCCCCAGTTTGCTCCATCAAAGAAAACCCACAATCATCATCTTGCTCACTAAATGGAGTAGGTTTCACCGCTACACACGTTAATTGAGAATCAGACTCCCCAATCAACTTCACTCCACGACCTTGATAGAGAAATGTCATCTCGTGCGTCTCCCAATTTACTCTACAATCTCCCAAAGTTCTTAACCACTGAACTCCCAGGATGACATCCACCTGTCCCAACTCCAGAATGATAAAATCTGTGATAAAAGTAACCCCATGTACAGTGAAACTGACGCCCTTGCACACGCTAGAACCTTTGACGGTGACACTCGTGCCCAAGAGAATATCCAAATGAGCATTAGGTGTAGCATGAAGCTTCAATTTCTTTGCCAGTGTCGGTGTCAGGAAGTTGTGTGTAGCACCACTGTCTAGCATTATCAAACCAGCATCTTTGCTAACCAACTCCCGCATCTTAATAGTTCGAGGAGAAGAAATCCCCATGAACGAACTAAAAGACAGCTCCATACATTGACCCACAGGACTCTCAATCATCTCAACATCAGAATCCTCTTCTGTTCGATGCTCTTTCAACACTTCCACCACAAAATCATTCAACACTGTTAAAATCTGCAACTCTCTGTTGGGACACTCATGGCCTTTATACCACTTCCCTTGACACTTGAAACAAATACTTCTCCTTCGCATATCATCCAATTCAGCACTTGTTCTATGCCTCTAAGGACGAGGTAAAACAGGTGGGACTCCCTTGTCGACTGATTGTTTCTCCACCACCCTATTAGCATCACTGAATGTAGATTTTGACTTCCAACCAAGTAGCGGCGTAGGAACTGAAACTTTAGCAGCTGGAACCAACTGTTTCTGAGTTTCCATCGCCTTTGGTAATTCTCGCTGCATAACATACCGTAACGTGCTCGACTCCATAGACAACGCCACTGCGATCAATTCAGGTAAATCCTGAGGTGTCATCATGTATACCAGCTCCTGCATCTCCGGTTTTAACCCATTCAAAAAGATACCTTCTAACTTCACATCATCTAAACCTGAAACCTGCGCAGAAAGATCCTCAAACTTCCTCACGTATTCAGCCACTATACCTTCCTGCTTGATACAAAACAATCTCTGACTGGGTCCTTTCACTCGCAAATTGCCAAAGCGAAGAAGGAGGCGCTTCTTAAAGTGCATCCAATCGTCAAAGGGAACACGGTTGATCTCCCAATTAAACCAACCTAATGCATCACCAGTCAAATGTATTGAAACCAAATCCAACTTCTCCAGATCTGAGAATCCGCCTATGCGAAAATAACGTTCCACCAAAGACAACCAACCGTGATTATTCGCACCATCAAACACAGGCATATCCACATTCGTAAGCAATTTCTCGCGATAATCTGGACCAAAATTACTACGGCGAGGTTTCGAAGCACGAGGTGAAACCTGAGAAAGATCCTCGGGAAAAAATGATTGCGTAGTGCGACTCGGCCCTAGGGAATCACGATCGGCTCCCATCGGAGGCAGACGAAGCAATATCTGTTCCAACGAGTGCTGAATCAGGCGAGTCCGCTGGCGCTCTTCATGAAATTGCGAGTTCAGCGTGTTAATCCAATCAAAGAGCTCCGGAATCGGATCGGAATCATCTCCCGACGACACTTCTGACAGAATCAGAGAAAGCTTCGGGTCCAACGACTTCAAATTCTCCATCGAATTGATCGGTTGTCGCAACACACCAAATGATAAGAAGCAAACTCTCATACTTTTATTGAATAGAAGAAGGTTATACAAGAGCGGACCACTAGCACATCACTAGCTCACGCTTAATCTCACGCAGGAGAACTCAAATACAACTTTAAACATGAAAAATTCTCTAAACAATGAGAGGAAACATATATACTAATTTGAAATTCAAATCCAGATATTTTTAGAGTCTAAAAATATCTTCTTATTCTTTTGTTTGCCTAATGGCACAATCTTCAAATCCTCTCATGCGCTTCTTCAGAGGTCCCTTCACACGCGCGAGCCTTGGAACGCCTTACGTACACCTTCCGTAGCTTATCAGACGGTCGCAAATGATATACAAAGAGAGATGCCAATGGACAGTGACGGCGATATCCATCGTGGTCATGCTAAGGCTCTTGGTTATAAAGAGGTCGTGCAACTGATTCATCCTCATAACCCCATGTTTAAAAACCAAGTTGATGATAAGTACCAATACTCATGTGAGATCAAAGACAACAAGGTGCATGGTTGGATCTCAACTAAATCCCACGTTGGCTTTTGGATTATCTCACCTAGAGGCGAATACCGCTCTGGTGGACCGGTCAAACAGGAGCTCGCATCCCACACCGGTCCAACGGCCATCGCGAGCTTTATAAGCGGGCATTATCTTGGTACGGACATGGATATGCATTATGGTGAAGCGTGGAAAAAATTCTTAGGACCTGTTTTTATCTACTTTAACTCCAGAGATGATTTGCTATGGGAAGATGCTAAACGACAGTCTAAATAAGAAGTTAAAGCCTGACCATATGATTTTGTAGCATCCTCTGACTTCCCTTCTCGTCGAGAAATAGGAACCGTTACTGGTTGTCTTCTAGTCAACGACGGACTCTTAACGCCGGGAAGATTTGCATATGTCGGTTTAGCAGCACCGGGAGAAGCTGGTTCGTGGCAGACGAATACTAAAGGTTATCAGTTTTGGAAAAAGACGAACGAAACTGGTTATTTCAAGATAGCTAACTTTAGGCCTGGAATATAATCTCTATGGATGGGTTCCTGGTTTTATCGGAGAGTTTAGATACCAAAACCGTGTTAACGTAGCTAAACCATGACCTCGTCTACACAATTGGAGCTAGTAACTATAGCCAAGACTGGTTCTACGCACATGTCACAAGAAACAATGGTGATTCCACGTACAAACCAACGACATGGCAGATCGTGTTTCATCTTCCATACGTGAACATGAGAGGCAGCTACACATTACAACTAGCTTTAGCCTCAGCTGCACGGGCTAATCTACAAGTACGGTTCAATAACCAATACACTATGCCATTATTCTCAGCGGGCTATATCGGAAGGGATAATGCTATAGCAAGACATGGCACTACAAGAAAACAAGCCTTATGCGAGGACACGTTGCGACGGAGTACAGCTCTCGCAAATTTGCGGTAGATTTGCGAGGGATTTACGAGAAATAAAAAAACCCTAGCACATCCCTTGCAAAATTGCGAGGAACACAGTCGTCGCAAATCCGCTGCTCAATTGCGAGGCATTTACGACAAATTAGCTGGGAAGGTCCCCTCCCTCGCAAATCCATCGCATTATTGCGACGATTTTGCGAAAACATAGCCCATAGCAAATTTGCTATGGAATTGCGAGTGAATTGCGAAAGCCATAGCAAATCCATTGCAAAGTTAGGAAATAATTTTTTATAGATATTACAAAACTTAATATAATTATTCTGAAATACATTTGAATGTGTTCATAAGGTGAATTTACTAACTTTTAACATAATTTTGATGGTTTTTACAAATTAGATATTCAAGGTTTGCGACATATTGGCGACTGATTTGCTAGATCCATAGCAAATTCGTCGCAAATCCATCGCAAATTACTCAAAACATAGCAATTCCCTCGCAAATAAACCTTTAACCCTTAACCATAAACCCTAAAGACTAATTACATTATTATTAATGATTAAAAAGATGAATTCAAGACTTATAATCAAAGATAGCAGTGCAACACCAAATTGTTGGAGAATTGGACAATTTGGCAAATACTTATCTCAATGTAATGAACATATATGTGATATAGTGTAGAAGATCATCATGTTTAGAGTAAGATGCAAAATTGGACAATTTTGGAAAGTTTGATGATAAAAAAGAGTATGATGGCACCATTGAATATTATAATATACTTGAAAGTTAATTTGACTAATTTTTTAAAATTATTTTGATGGTTTTTACAAATTAGATATTTAAGGTTTGCGACAAATTTGTGACTGATTTGCTAGACCCAAAGCAAATTTGTTGCAAATCCATCACAAACTACTCAATACATAGCAATTCCCTCGCAAATAACAACCCTTAACCCTTAACTCTTAACTGTAAACCCTAAAGACTAATTACATTACTATTAATGATTAAAAAGATGAATCCAAGACTTATAATCAAAGATAGCAGTGCAACACAAAATTGTTGGAGAATTGGACAATTTGGCAAATATTTCTCTCAATGTAATGAGCATATATGTGATATAGTGTAGAAGATCATCATGTTTGGAGTAAGATGCAAAATTGGACAATTTTGGAAAGTTTGATGATAGAAAAGAGTATGATGGCACCATTGGACCTTATAATATACTTGAAAGTTTATTTGACTATTTTTTTAAAATTATTTTGATGGTTTTTACAAATTAGATATTCAAGGTTTACGACAAATTTGCGACTGATTTGCTAGACGCATAGCAAAATTAATCGCAAATCCATCACAAACTACTTAAAACATAGCAATTCCCTCGCAAATAAAAACTTTAAACCCTTGAACCTAAACCCTTAAGACTAATTGTATTACTATTAATGATTAAAATGATATCATTCAAGATTTATAATCAAAGATAGCGCACTAATGACAATTGCAAATCCTAAACCCTAAAGACTTTGCGAGGGATTTTCTACTTTACCTCGCAATTTGTTCGCAAAAACTCTATATATGAAAATTTATATTAATTAATGTTTACGATACTTTTGCGAGGGACTCTAGTAAATCCCTAGCAAATTTTGTGCTGGAGTATACTCCTCCTCTCATCCCTTCTCTGGCTAATCTCCTCCTCCTCTCTCTTCTTTTGTTGTTAGGGTTCTTATTAGATCGATCTGTGTAGGGTTTCGATTTAGGGTTTTTCGATTTAGGGTTTTTATTTCAATTTTAGGGTTTCAAATTCGATTTTGGTTTTAAAATTCGATTTTGGGTTTTGAATTCGATTTTGGGTGGATCCATGGAATCTACCGGCTTTATAGCATCAATGTGCCTGGAAGGTTGCTACGAACAGGGACCAACACGATTTATCTTCGACAAGCTAAAGCATCAGGACCGTTCGAAGGACTTATGTATGATTACATTCGTCTCAAAAAGCCTTCTAGAATTTGTTTTCGTTTTTTTTTTTTTCTTTAACATTGTTGGTTTAATTTAAAAGAAATGTGCCATTATTTTCTTCTATACGATTCTGTTTTCAATTAATCTATATTTTTTTCAAAGTTTATGGCAGTAAGTAAACCGACATTGAACCGGACCGGTTTTGAATCAATCGGTTAAGAGACATTAGGGTTAAATTGGTCATTTCATGTTTACGACCTCTTCTTCTAGCTTAAATAAATTTTATGCCAAGAGCGAAGTAAATCAATTTCTTCTCCTTCCTCTTTTCTCTTGAAATTCGAACTCTTACAGAAGCTTCGCCTCGAATTCGATCTATCTAGGGTTTGGTTTATGAGGTAAAGCTTCGTTTGATAGATTTAGATTCTGATGATGATGACGAATCTGTTTTGTTTGTTTCTCGTGAAAATTTCGAAATTAGGTCGTCTTGGGGGACACAGATCTCGCATCTTTTCTTCGATTTCGCATTCTTTTGAATTTGGTTTACGTATCTGTCTCGCTATTGATTCACTGTTCTTAGAGTTGTCTCGAACGAATCTATGAGAATTAGGGCTGAAAACGAGACTTGTTTGTTTCGGCTGCTAGGGTTTCTTATGTATTATCAATTTACAATTCTTCTCAAGACTTTTTTTTTTTTTTAAAACCTGCTAATCTTGTTTTATTGCTCTTTCTTTCTTGCAGCTCAAAGGAGAAACCCACTCTCGGGTATGTGCATTTTAAAGCTACATTTTTGTTTGTTGTTTGTAGTTTGACATTTTGGGCTATGTTATTAATTCTTTGTGATTCGTCCATGGAAGTTGAAAACGATGTTCTGATAATTATGTTATTGTCGTTTTAACCAAGTTAGTTCTGATATTTTCAAGTTGTTGATATTTTGGAAGTACTTTGAAATGATATATAATGTAAGAGAAGTCTTGCTCTGAACCTTGAGAGTTGAGACTTTTAATCGATCTCACTTGAGCCTTTCAATAAGTTTAGAATGGCTGTCTTGTATTATGACTTTTGGAATTACTTGTATTTTATATCTTGGTTCATTTTTTATGTGTAGAGGTACGCGGATTAAGACCCGCAAAAGGAATATTGCTGCTCCTCTCGACCCTGCAGCTTTTTCTGATGCTCTAGTGCAGATTTATCTGGATAGTGCTGGTGATCTGGTACCTTTTTCGTGTTTTAAATTTTTTAATTTATCTGTTTTATTTTTGCTTGTAAAATGTCGTGAACCTTAACTTGTGACTTTGCCTTTTCTTTTCTTAGGAACTTGTTGCCAAAAGTTTAGAGTCATCAGATCTTAATTTCTCAAGATACGGTGATATTTTCTTTGAGGTAATTCTACATATGTTGATTCTGCCTCTGCGGTCTTATATTGCTTATGTCTATTATATGTGTCTTCCTTAGAGATAATTTCTCATGTCCATGTGAAATTTTATATTCACCTGGTTTGGTCATCACTTTCCCACAATCTGTGTTTATATATATTCACTGAAGTTGGTGTAGTAATCTGTTCTTCACTATCTTGTGGATGTTTGATTTTCTTCAATATCATCGGATACTAGTTATATTACTTGTTCTTCCGAGATTATTAATTGATGGATCTCTCTTTATCATTTAAGGTTGTTTTCATTGGAGGACGTACACAAACTGGTTCAGTGAAATCTGATGAAGGGGAACGCCATCCCTACTCTATAATCGACTGTGAACCAACGCGTGAAGCGATTTTACCATCAGTTGTATACATACAGAAAATTTTGCGGAGGAAAGCCTTCCTTATAAAGAACCTTGAAAATGTTACGCGGAGATTTTTGCAGTCACTGGAGCTTTTTGAGGAAAATGAGAGGAAGAAGCTTGCAATATTCACAGCTCTCGCATTCTCCCAGAAGCTGTCAGGATTACCTGCAGATACTGTCTTCCAGCCAATGCTTAAGGATAATCTTGTTGCCAAAGGGATAGTGCTCACTTTTGTAACAGACTTCTTCAATGAGTATTTGGTTGAGAACAGTCTTGATGACTTGATTTCTATTCTGAGGCGTGGCAAGATGGAAGACAAACTCTTGGAGTTCCTGCCACCCACAAAGCGGACTACTGAAAGTTTTGCTGAGCATTTCACGTGAGTTTTTAAATTGCTTGAAATTTGCTGCATTCAATATTATTAAGTTGCTTCTTTTGTATTTTTTTGCTCTTCTGATTCCCTGTGTTTCTCTAAGTGAAAATGCTTCTGTATAGGTTACTTTTTTGTCGATAGTTTGTGGAGTTCAACAATTCCAAGGCCCTCTTCCTTCTGAATGCTTTTATTATTTCTCTGCTATGTTGTCTCTGCTTCTTAATGAGTAAATTTGATATTTTTTTCTTCTGATTTTAAGCAAGGCGGGATTGACAGCTCTGGTAGAGTACAATGAAAGGAAAATATTTGAGGTGAAGCTCAAGGAAATCAAAGCGGTCCTTACGAGCCAGGTGACAGAGGAAATAAACGTAGATGAAGTGATTGAAACTGTGAAGCAACAGGTGAAAGATGCAAAGCTCCCAGAGATTGAGGTTGTCCATGTGATCTGGGATGGGATAATGAATGCTGTTCAGTGGTCTGGGAAAAACCAGCAGCAAAATTCAAATGCTGTATTACGCCAAGTGAGTTTATTTTTGAGTTATTGTAAGTTTGGAGGAAGAATAAGTTGTTTGATCTTAAAGCTAAGCTAGTCGCTATATTGTGGTATAGGTGAAAACATGGGCGCCGCTTCTGAACTCGTTGTGCAGAAGTGGTAATATGGAGATGGAACTGATGTACAAAGTACAGATGCAATGCTATGAGGATGCAAAGCTGATGAAAGTGTTTCCTGAGGTAGTGAGGTCTCTGTATGAACTTGATGTGCTCGCTGAAGACACCATTCTCCACTGGTATCGCAAAGGGACCAACCCGAAGGGCAGGTACTATTTTTTGATTTTTTTGCACAAAAAGAAAGTTAATAACAGGATTCTTAGTAATATTAAAGGTAATAATGGTGTGTGTTGGGGTTTGCATTGTAGGCAAACGTTTGTGAAGGGATTGGAACCGTTTGTGAATTGGCTGGAAGAAGCCGAAGAAGAGGAGTGAGTGAGTGAGAGAGACGCTCTGCTTCTTTTTTTTTTTTTTCCTTTCACTCTGTTCTAATAAAACAAACACAATCTTTTGCTTCCCTTACCGCAAAGTTCAGATGCTTTTAAAGGTTTTGATTCCTACATTGTTGGTGTGATTTTTTTGAATGGATTAATTATTACTTCCTTTAGTTGATCGTTTGTTGGTTTATAGACAGCTTATGTCTTTTTAACCTCTTGTGTGGTAATACTGTATACAGTAATGTCATCTTGAAAAATACTTAATAAATAAAAACAAAGAGAGAATATAAAAAACCTTATCCAAAAGTTGGGTAATTTTGTTATTTAAAAGGGAACCACAAAAAAAGGAGGAAGGAAGAAGGCATTAAGCCGTTTGGCCACACAATCAGATAAGCATAATGGAAATAAACTCCGATGGCTACTACTTCTTCCTTCCTCCTCCCTGCGCCCCCTCTCTCCGCCGCCTCTCTCCGGCAGCGTTTCTTCCGCCGCTCTAGGCTTTCCTCTAAGATCCACCACCGTCTTCCCCGAGGTACATTACTACTACTCTTTCTCTGTTTCACATCTCACCACTTCTCTGATTTTTCTATATCTTTGGATTATTCTGGAATCTTCTTCTATTTTTATGTGATTTGTTAAGCCTTTGAATTAGGATTCCAGTTCTTGTTACTTTTAGGGTTTATGAGTGATTTCCAGCAACTTCTCAATTTGAGTGGTTTTTAAAAGTGATATATGAAGAATCTAAGTCGTAGTTCCAACTTGAATTTTCACATATATTTTCAAACTTGTGTTGTCTTCTAACTAAAGCCCTGGTTTATCTTACCGAGATCCATGATCTCACTTTATATTGTCAGCTTATCATCTTCTTCCTGTTTGGTTACTCTGCCTTATAACTTCCTTAAGCATTAGCAACTATAGTCTATGTATAAACCCAACGATATAAGATTTACTTTGATGTGCGTCTGAGTCCTGAGCACAAATGAATGCATGAACACTAAAAAAGAGAAAAGATCATGCCAGAAAATGGTTTTAAGAAACGCTTGGTACAATAAACTTCTAATATGATTCCATGTTTTATCCTTTTTTCACATGATTTTCACCCATACGTTCAAAATTGTAGTACTATTCTTATCTCATTGGTGTTTTGAGTTGAATGATACTTTTCTTTTTTATTTATTTCTTGATCCCTATTGATTGTATATCTCCCACTCTACTCTATCTTACTATGCATCTATCCTGTCCTTTTTTTTTGTCCCAGTTATGAATGATTCCACCAGGACTGAAGTATCCATTGATAAATCAGAAGTAGACAAGCTTGTTGATAGGATTGATTTTGGGGAATTATGCAATGATTTTGAGTGCACAAGTAGCCCGCAGGTAGAATCCACAGCCAGACAACTTGTTCGCGACATTCTTGAAATCAGGGAAGGAAATCGTGCCTTTGCATGCTATGCAGTTTCCGTTAAATATAAGGTACATTTCTCTGTCACATTGTAATTTACAATGTATATTGTTTTCAGATAGATTTGATTCAAGTAAATTTGGCACTAGTTAGTCCATTTTGCTCAAAATGGCTCTTGGATATGTATGCTTAAATGAGTAGTACTATTTATCTTGTGAGTGAATTATTCCAGCTTCAAGCAGTCTAGAACAAATTTGTAAGAACCTCTTGTCTTCCAGGCAGTTCATGCAACTGAATTAAATTTCTTACCTGTTTTGTGTAGCTTGGGCTATTTTTTGCGGTTAAAATGATGTCTAGTTCATGAACTAGACGAGATAGTTCTTACGAGTTGCTGTTGACATGGGAAGCAAATCATTATGTTTATAGTCAAAACACCATTAATTAAAGGGTTAAGGCTTTTTAGGTGAAAAGGCAGTATGACTAACAGGCTAATGGGTGAAGAATATATATTGTGTTTAGACATGGTCCAATAGAATTGATTTGCTTCAACGTTATTACTCTTTGTTCCATTATGTCTGCTGTGATGTTCAGATCGTTGGCAGTAAGTAAATACATCGTGATTGATAGTGATTGCAGGATCCGGTTAGAAGTTTTACAGGTCGTGAGAAGTATAAAAGACCATTGTGGATAACTAGTGGATTAGAGAATCCTACGGTGGTGAGAACCGATCTCAACCCTTAACTTTTTTTTGCATGTTCTAATCCTTTCCGGTTACAAGTAATGTGATTCTCTTCCTCTTATTTGTAGACGGTACAAGAGATGGTAATGTTGTCCACCAGCGTCTTGCGTATTAAATGGACAGTCAAAGGAAAACCCAAATCTTTTCTTGCTGCTGTAAGTGGAGATTTGATAATCAAAGTCAAATCTGAATTTACTCTTAACCAGATTAGTGGCCAAGCGATTGAGCATGAAGAGTCTTGGGACTTATCTTCATCGGCCCCTATTGCACAAGCCTATTTCTGGACATCACGCCGCCTCTTTGCTGCTTCTGAATCCGCAAAAGATTTGAGAGATGTCACAAAAGACTTGACCGCCAATTTGACAACTCGAAAAGAGGACACAGATATATATCGGGATCCAACCGATCCGAATAAGGTCAGTTTCTACTAACAGTATTGTAATCACATAGACAATGATAATGTTTGGTTCTGTCAACTGGTCAGTTTGATTGAAATCCTTAAAGCTGAAGCAATCCGAGACATGCTAGACATAAAGATACATAGTCGTATCTATGTACATATTGTAGTATTAGGTGTAAACTAAGAGAATGTTACTTGTGGTGATGCAGTTTTTCCAAAGAGACGACAGCTTTGAGAGAGATGGGTATCAGATTGCACTGTTTCTAGCCATTGTATACTTTGTTGTACAGTTCTTGAAGAACACCCTTTAATTGCTCCCTTCTCAATAACATATTTGTAAATTTCTATATATTTTTGTATATGATCTGTATAAAAACCCAACAAGCAAAGAGATATGTGTGTGTTGGAAGACTTCTAAAATTATTTCATCTTCTCTTAGCATCCTTCACCAAGACAAATGCACATATAACCAGATGAATGGTCTCTTTTGTTACTATGCTAATGAAGTAAAAGCCACTGCGACCAATGTCAACAAAACAGTAAGAAGCTTTGTTGTCATCAGCAAAGGAGGAGCCGATGAGAGATTGTCTGCTCCGACCGAGTAAACACCTCCTGATCCGTCTTTTACTTTGATGCTTGATGAACCTTCAACATATGAGACCCATATATTGGTATGACAAAGAAAGGAAAAAGAATCTGCTACTTCTTTTGGTTCTAGAGATACTTACAGTTATGATCTGCCCATCCGATCACCTCATTCTCCAGATCGTATACTACTAACTTGTTCGAGAGCACCAAATCTACATAACAGATAAGTCGTCAATGATTACACTACTTGTATTGTAACACATGGGAGACCAAAGTCATACACACAGTTGTGGTATGGTATGGTTAATCGTTATCGTCTAGAGTGAGCAATATCGAAAGAAAAATTATGAAGTTTACCTCCTAAGAGAATCACTTCTGACCTTTCATCAGTTGTCAGACCACCAGCTTGCCAACCGAAGCAATACAAGTCATCCTGTCATTGTAACTCGAAACATCCTACTGAAACATCGCCAATTCTTTTTGTTGGAATTTCGAAAGCAAATGCAAGTTGATTTACTTACCTCAAGTGTGAAAAGATAATCATGAGGATAAACTGTCAGTTTGACAGAGTCCTCAAACTCAAAATTTACTGGTGGGAAGGCCTCATCCACGCTGTGAGATTAAGGAGGAAAGAAATTTAGCATATAACACACTGACTGCAAGACGAAAACGCTAGCGGGCATGCAAATGTTGTAGATAATTTCAGAACAGCTAACAGATTTTGTTATACCGCAAAAAACTTACCAAGAGTGCATGACTGAAGCATGCTTATACAAAACACATAAAAAGTAATATATGAATACGCAATGATGAAGTCCAGCAATTGAATTGAGTATCTAAAACAAGAATGATTCGGAAATAAAACACCCTAAGGAAAAGAAACAAGCCGTCTTACTTTTTACTGAAGCTGAAACATTGAAAAGTTTCCTCTACTACGTGAAGTTTTACAGGTTGACGAGCAAGAATCTACACAGCCAGAACTCATGTCAGGATTGTGATTCATGCAAACTAGAAATAAACACTAACATGAGTCTATATGAGCAGAGAAGAAAGTTAATTACCGTTTCTATTAGGGAGTCATAAAGAACTTTTGGGAAGTAAGCCAAAGTTGTACCACTGTCAACAATGGTTCCTCCGTTCCTGACAATACTTGGTGGAAGGTCAAGAGCAGCTCCACCCACATCCATTCCCATCAACATAACATTGTAATGCATCCTAAAATTGTTCATCGCAACCACATGTTATAACAAGAATTAATATTCAAGAGCATCCCTAGTTATAGTTCTAAATAAGTATAATTAAAGCCGTCGATATAAGAAGCTCTTCCTACAACATCAACTACTCATACTCTAGCTTCTTGATTGAAAAGAATAAATGAACTGAGAAGAAAACAAGGCACGTACTGATTAGGTACCATAGGGGTTGTTTTAACTTTTGGAGAATCCACAACACCAACAGCAAAAATCCCACCTCCTTTAACATTATCCAAGCAATGCGAAAAAACTCTTTTCGCGTCCCCTGAGGCAGCTAGTTGTGAAAGGATAGAGGTGTTTGATTGTCCAAAACCCATAACACCATCAACTGCTGAATCACTATTCCCAAGTTGGCCAGATTGATCACTTCCACACCTGTCTCAAAGATAAGCCCTTATGAGCAAAGAAAAAAACTCACATCACAAGCCAAAACTCACACTAAGATATTATTATTAAGCTCACCCGAATACGACATCCTGGCCAAGTGGTCCGGTCTTAAGATCTCCAGTAACTTGTTCTAGTGTTAACTTGTCCCTTATAAAGTTCCCATCACTTGTGCTTTCGTCCGCATAGACAATGTGGTAACTACATCCAACAGCGGGCTGACAGCTATCCGATTGCGAAATAAAAGAGCAAAAATCATCTTCACAACCGACCTTCGTCGCGGTCGAGGAAGCATTCACATCAAACAATGATAAACGGAACTGCATTGGCAAAACAAAAAGAACAAAGATGATCTAAGCTAGCTGAGAACATTTCTCTGCAGTTACCATTAGACACACTAGGTGAATAAGAAAGAAGGAAGCATTACATTCAAGTTAGTTTTGGTCGGACATTTCGGACACGGCGCGCAATTAACCCAAAGTATATCACTACCTGTATCAACTTGTACATGATATTCCTTTGGTGGCGTCCCGAGCTTAATTCTAGTGAAATATAAACTGTGACACAAAAATCAAGAAAATGTAACTTCATTAGTACCTAAACGTACGCATTGTCCCAAACGATACGTAAACTATACCAAAAATATATATATATATATATATATATATATATGATTACAACCAGATCATGTTATAGTGATCAATTTTGCGATGTTACAACGTCTCACATCCAAAATTGTGGTTGTATCTAACATATTATATAACAAAACATGGATGCCAATTAGTTTTGAGTCGGAAGAGAGAGGGGGAAAAAGAGCAAAACCCGACAGAGTCTACGCGGCTGTCTCCACCGAGAGGGAGATCAACGGAAGCGAGCATACGAGAGTGGCGGCGCGTGTCGTGAGACTTGAAATGCTCGAGCTTTTTTTCTTTCCCTGCGAACTTGTGTTGTACCGTAAACACGAAGTTGCCTGATGCTAATCCGACCACGGTTACGAAAACTGCAACCACAATGCACAATTTTCTCCTCAGTTCCATCGCTATGATATCTCCGGAGGAGAAAAATTTTGAGATTTTATTTCGAATCTAATGGATGAAACTTTGGTGATTCATATTCAGACAAAGAAACGGCAAAGAAAATACAGAGACGCGTTTTCAAAGACGGATTTAGAAAATTGCCAAATTGTGATGTTTGAATTTTTTTTTTTTCTTAATACAAAAAAGAAAAACAGCTAAATTCTTGACTTTTCATTTATAACAAACCAATGCTTTTGTTTTTTTATTTCTTTTAAAACCAATGCTTATATTAGTAAAGCAAATCCATTTTGGGAACTATTGACAAATTTAAAAAAGAATCTTATACTAAAAAAGAATAAAGATAAAAAATGATAGAGGTGATTATGAATGGTACACAAATTTTTCACCATCATCTCTATTTTACCTTCTAGTAATTTTGAAGGATGGGATTTGCGGGAGAGAGCATATATACGTATAAGAATCATTTTATAAGTATAAAACTAAAAGGGGAAAATCATGTTTAAACGTTCAAAAGTGTCACTGGGTAACACTTTAAACCTCGAGAGAATTTTACTAACAATATAAACCTTTAAAATGATTTTACTAACACTTTGAATATTTAAATTGATTTTACTAATACTTTAAGATTTTACTAACACTTTTCATTTTTGTACCGCCATAAAAAATAACGGAATAATAGTATCCGTTAACGCGCAATAGTTAAACTATATTGGTTTAATTTAAATTTTAATTAGTTTTAGTTTTTATAAATAAAGAAAAAGATAAAAAATAAATTTGTGTTCATCTTCATTGTAGACAAAACTTTTACGACGCTACTCTTCACATTATTATTCTTTTTTAATAAATGCATCTTCACTGGATTCTGATTCAAATCGATTGACTTCTCATTGAAAACCAATGAATCTTCTAAATATATTGTCGTTTTCAATTTTACATTTGTTAAATGTTTTAACTTTACCTCTGATTCTTCATTTTTTTTTGCTTTGATGTATTTTTTTTTTATCAATCATCATAAATAATTAATTTAATTTAAATTAATTAAATAAGTATTTAAATCAAACCAGTATAGTTTAACTATTTCATGTTGACGGATATTACTGTTCTGTCATCGTTCGTGGCGGTACAAACAGGAAAATTAGTTTTAAGGTTTAAAGTTTTAGTGAAATCATTTTAAAGGTTTATAATGTTAGTGAAAATATCTCAAGGTTTAAAGTGCTACTCAATGACACTTTAAAGGTTTAAAATGTCCAAACTAAAAGTTTATCATTTTAAAAATAGAAACAGAATGAATAATTACTGAATTTCGTTTTCATTTGTTATCATTATTATTTTTTAATTATTGAAAATACTAAAAATCACAAAAAAACCAAAATTTCTGAAAATGTTACACCATCTGTTCCAAATTATAAGATCTTTTAGCCTTTTTATTTTCTGTCATTTTATATGCATCAGTTATCTTTATTAATATATTACTAGGTTCGGACCCGCGGTACACCAGGGGTCAAATGTTTTTTTATACTTTCTTGTTTTAAAATTTTAAAGTATTAGTCAAAGCCGTATAATATTGTTTTTTTTCTTTCACGTGATTGTATACTTTATAGTTCAAATAATAAATATGGATATAATTTGTAACTTAACTAATTCCAAACTATGTTTATAAATATATAATTTATGAAATAAGTTAAATAGTTTTATTGTTGCTTTAATCGTTCAAACCTGTCATGCTATAAACCCGTTACACAGCAGATTTAAAGATCTTTACGGTATATACAAAATATGTCTTTTTGATTGAAATATTTAGACCCGTAGTCTCATCTACCCAACTCACTTTAGTTTAACTAATAGGTCTCATGTAACCAAACAACTCATACTAATTAACCAAACCTGTCATGCTATTAACATCACTTTTCGGTTTAAACCATTTCAATGTTATACTATATTTTTAAAAAACAAAGATGATCATATATTTGGTTTTTAATATATTTGATGTTATTTACATTATTCACAAAGGATTGCATGTTCCTAAAACATCACTATGAAATATTCAGTGCATTTTTCATTAACTTATCATGCGTTGTGAAGATGCTAAAACCCATATCCAAATTTCTAGTTAAAAAAAAATATATATGTATCAAATACCTGGTGAAATTAGTTGATAAAAGCTGTGTTGACCCTTTGTTCGAGGTTCACCAAAATCAACCTCATCACCAGTCTCATACGGGAGAGGCTGACTATCACTTGAGACTCCCTTTCCATTACTCTCCATACTAACCTGAGATGGATATATTGTTCCGTTAATATCCCAACAATTTCTTTGAAAAATATAGATATGAGAGTGCCAAGATTAAGGAGACAAAAGGGAAACCCAATTCACATGCCTGTTGAATGTGTCGAGCGAATTTCTCAAGGGCTTGACAGTAATGTAAGATGGCCTGAGAAAAAAAGGGTGTTAGTGGAGGATGAACATCTTAATCTGAGATATAAATTTCAGCTTGATGTTAAAGGAGTCAGTTCTTACCCTGGCAGGATATCCAAGAAACGATACATTCCACAAACTCAACAACCCGCGATAGATTGTCAAGGGAGGAAGTACAAAGAAAAAAAAGAAACTTATATATGAAAGGGGGATATGGGAAGACGTCGATCGAAAGGAGAAAAAAGTAGTTTAGGTCATGTGTAATCAATTTTATGTCTTTAAATAGATTCTTACTTTTTACAGAATCTGGTTGAAGAACAAAATCGCGGAGCCCCATTTGAAAAACGGATAAACACGCGGACCTAATCCTTACTGGATCGGGTATTTGGTTTCAAATTATTTTATCACCAATTTACCCTTTTCAATTTCAAAAAATGTTTTCCTTTATGCATTAATTGAGTGGCAATTGATGTATATATAACCAACATTTCAGACAATTTTATAAATGTACTCCTCTTTTAATTATAAGAAGATGACCATTTGTATTTTCTAGTCTTTTTTGTCAATTGGTTAATTTTTTTGAATAAATTTTTAATCATATATTTTATATGTAAAAATAACAAAACATTTATGATTTCTTAAATCTTGTGCTTTTAGCTAGAAAAATCTTTAATACACTCCCTTTCCATTCCTATTTTACGCGAGCATTGAATAGTCAACAAGAACTGAATAATCCCATTTCGTCTACGAGTCGTGTGAGGTCTTGAATCCTCTGGTTCAATTGTTTTCAAAGTAAAGTATTTTTTTGTGTTTTTCTTTGGGTTTAGAGATGGGTTGGAGGGGGAGGAAGAGGAATACGAAGCAAACGTTAGCAGGAGGCAGAGGGGCAAAGTTGTTAGAAGAGCTGATCGAATGTTGCGATGGCAAATCCAATCCCATCAAATTCTTCTCTGCTGATGAGATCTTAAAAGCCACCGACAATTTCAGCAAGTCCAACCGTGTTTCTGAATTAGATGAGTCTCACTAGAGATGGTATTCAGGTAAAACCGAGAACCATCACAAAATTCTCATCAAGAGAGTTTTATTCAGGTCCAAATTTGCCGAGAACCGAGAGGAAATGTTTTGCCGGGACATAGCAGTATCAACGATGTTGAGTGGTGTCAAAAACTTTATGAAATTGGTTGGATGAGTCCGAATCTCCAGTCATGGTTTATTCTGGTGTTAAGAAATATGACAACTTAGAGATAAGTAAAGAGCCGTGGAAAAGGAGAATGAACATAGCAGAGGATATCGCCACTGCTTCACACAGCCTTTCCTAGGCCTTTCGTATATAGGTGTATGAGTCTTTGTGGATGAAGATGGCGTCGCTAAGCTGAATGATTTCTCTCACTGCGTCTTAATCCCAAAAGGAGAAACATTTGTCAAGGTTGATAATGTAATGTACGGGGAAGATTTGGTTACATTGACGAGAAATACTTTAGAGATCTCGTAGCCTCCGAGGAAACGAATGTCTTGGCCACTGGAATGTTAATGCTAACGTTTCTAATAGGAGAAGAAATATTACGGAATTTTAATGTTTATGGAAAAGAAGGAGAATCTGACGGTGAAGGGGATGATGATGATTATGATGATGATAATAACTCTTATCGGAGATCAATGATCGGAGAAGACAATTTTAAGAAGAAGCTGGTGGTGATGGTGAAAGGGATGATGATGACTATGCAACCATGTGGAGGACGGCTTATCCGTCTTATTTTAGATGGTTCAAATTCAGGGAAGAGCGAAGGATGGATGAGGTCGCAGATCCAGAAATGCTAGAAATGATGGGTGAAATTTCAGAGCATGAGCTTTCTCAAATGAAAGCCTTCATAATGCTCTCACTGAGATGCGTTGTTGCTTGTAGAGGAATTATGTTGAGCTGGTTTCGGTTTTATAGAAAAAAAAAATATATTTTAATGAAGAATTATGGTAAAGAGCTTGATCCTTACTGAGAATATTGAACTAATGGCTATATGAGTAATGTAATTTTCTATTAAATAACTATAATTAAAAATATATTTAATAATGAGTGAAACAGTATCAATGGAAAATTAAAATTAAAATACACAACTCTTAAGAACAAAATAAAATAAATTTTAAATATTAAAATAATTTTTAACGAAACGTTATGATAAATAGACACAACTGTAAATTCTATATTAAGTTTTATCAAATTTCTATATTACTATAATCATTTCTAAAATTTTAGTTAGATTATAGAATAACATTGAATATTAGATATTTAATATTCAAATTATTTAGATTTAACATAAAATGAAAAATTTGTTTCAACAAAAATGATTTGTTAGTTATTGATGAAGAGACAAATATATAGAGAGTTCAAAATATATGACTATTTAAATAGACACACCTATTAGAACGAAAAATTGTGATGAAAAAATATGAATAAAATATAGTGAAAAGACACAACTTTTTTTTTTGGTGAGGGAGGGGGAGACAAAGTCCCCCAGTATTATTAAACTTAAAAAGTGAAACTACAAGCGGGTGCATCGGGGGAACGTAGTCCCGCGAACATCATCCCTTACAATCAAAGCTACATCAGCCGGAGCAGAACCTAACAAATGTAAACCAAACGGTAAAGTAAAAGCATAGTTGGCCAACCCATCAGCTAGACAGTTAGCTTCCCTATAAACATGTGAAATCCGGACTATCCAGTCCCTTGATAAAAAGCCATGGCACATCCGCACCAGGAAGGACAGAGGGTGTGAATCACTAATCCTTGTCAATAAAAAATCTACCACAATCTCAGAGTCTACCTCCAGCTCCAACCTCCGAATATTCTTCCCCATGCTAAATATAACCCATGGTAAACTCCCCAAAGCTCTGCCAAAGGAGCGGAGCATATCCCAATTTTTTTTAGAGCAAAACCTCCGCACCACTCTCCACCTTGATTCCGCAGTACCCCTCCAGCTGTTGCCAATCCTGGATTACCATGAGAAGCCCCATCAGTATTTAGCTTCACCCATCCATAACACGGTCGTTTCGAAGCTACCAATCTCTCCACCCGTACAACCTTGTCAGGTCCCTCGCGGCTATGTGAATGAGGTTTACTAACCTCCTGCGACAGGTCCTTAACAAAGCGAATCTTATCCCTGCACCGACTATATTCCCCAAAGACACTCCCACACCGCCACTTCCAGCTCCACCACAACCCCATAGCGAACAAAGTCGACCATTCGCAACCTGCTACTACCTTCCCCATTTTCAAGTTTCCCGACAGCCACTCCAACAGAGAACTATTAAAGAACCGCTGTCGCAGCCGTCTTGGTACCACTCGTCGCCATAGACCAGCAATGGACGGACAATCTCGTAACACATGTATAATTGTTTCTACACCCCCCTTGCATACCTGACAAACATTCGTGTCACTCAAATGGCGGCGATGTCTCTCTGCATTCGTCATGATAACTTGATGAGCCACCAGCCATAAAAACACTTTTACCCTCTCGGGAGCTATAACCTTCCAAATACGAGCATAGAAGCTAGACATGTTTAGTCGAGGCCAGGAATCCGCCGCCAATAAAGAATATGCAGACGACACTGTAAATTTTCCATCGGCTGTCTCCTCCAGGACAGTCTATCTTGCGCACCAGACCCATTATCAACCACCAAAGCTGCTAAATCCAGTTGAATGTGTGGGAGCAAGAATGGCGACAGTCGCGACAGAGACCAGCCGGACTCATCACACCAAAATTCTTGGACACGTGCTACCCTAAGTGCANCCATAGCGAACAAAGTCGACCATTCGCAACCTGCTACTACCTTCCCCATTTTCAAGTTTCCCGACAGCCACTCCAATAGAGAACTATTAAAGAACCGCTGTCGCAGCCGTCTTGGTACCACTCGTCGCCATAGACCAGCAATGGACGGACAATCTCGTAACACATGTATAATTGTTTCTACACCCCCCTTGCATACCTGACAAACATTCGTGTCGCTCAAATGGCGGTGATGTCTCTCTGCATTCGTCATGATAACCTGATGAGCCACCAGCCATAAAAACATTTTTACCCTCTCGGGAGCGATAACCTTCCAAATATGAGCATAGAAGCTAGACATGTTTAGTCGAGGCCATGAATCTACCGCCAATAAAGAATATGCAGACGACAATGTAAATTTACCATCGGATGTCTCCCCCCAGGACAGTCTATCCTGCGCACCAGACCCATTATCAACCACCAAAGCTGCTAACTCTAGTTGAATGTGTGGGAGCAAGAATGGCGACAGTCGCGACAGCGACCAGCCATACTCATCACACCAAAATTCTTGGACACGTGCTACCCTAAGTGCAGGCAGGACATCTGTAATGGTATTCTCCAGTAGAGCTTTGTTCGATAACCATTTATCCTCCCAAAAGAAAATATCCCGAACATTCCCCACAATCCATCGGATACCACAGACAATCACATCACGTAACCTAACCTTCACGCTTTGTCAGGTGAGGACCCTGGTTTTTTTGCTCCCATCCAAGTGTGATCCCGAATACACTTGACATTATACTTTTGACGCAGTATCTTTGCCCACAAACTACTTTTATCTCCTAACAAACGCCAACCAACTTTAGCCAGAAGTGCTTTATTCATGTCATGTGACTTTCTGATCCCCAAGCCCCCTTCTGCTTTGGGCAAGCAAACCCGATCCCAAGCGATCAAATGATGCTTCCTCTTTCCCGGAGAACTGCCCCATAAAAAGTCCCGTGCTACTTTATCAAGGGCATCTAGCACTGATTTTGGTAACATGATAGTACTCATTGTGTGAACAGGGATCGACAACAGAACGGACTTCGTCAAAGTTAATCTGCCCGCCATACTTAGACACTTTCCTTTCCAACCTGCTAAACGCGATGTAACTCTTTGAAGCACCTCCCCAAAAGTGCCTTTGTTAATTCTCTTTTGCATAACAGGCATACCAAGATACTTCCCCAGATCCATGGTTGACTGAATCCCGCTTTCATCAGTTATTAACTTCCCCAAATCCCTTGAAACATTCCCTGAGAAGAATATTTTTGACTTCTCCAAACTCACCTTCTGCCCCGACGCTACACAGAACCTCTCCAACACCCGTCTGATCACTTTTACCTGAGAGACTGAAGCTTCCGCAAATAGTATTAAGTCATCGGCGAAGCATATATGAGATAACTTAGGGCCCCCACGCGACAAGCTAATAGGCTTCCAGTCACCAGCAATGATTGAGTTCTCTATCAAGTGACAAAGACGCTCCAAACATAAAACAAAGAGATATGGGGATAAAGGATCTCCCTGTCTAAGTCCCCTTGACGGTGTGAATGCCTCTGTTTGCTCACCATTCTAGAGTATAGACATTGAAGGTTGCTTAACACACCGGAGGATCCTATACACCAACCCCTCCTCCAAACCAGCAGCGTGTAAAGTATCTTCCAAGAAATCCCACATGATTCGATCATAAGCCTTCTCCAAGTCCAACTTGAAGAGCATCCAACCCTTCCTTCCTTTTTTCTTACGCATCGAATGGACTGCCTCTTGAAAAGACACAACTTTACAATGAACAAATACAACTGTTTGAGTTTTAAAAAAAAATCAAATAAAACCAATTTTTTACAAAAAAGTACTACAAAAAGTCTCAATTGTTGTTCTTATTTATTCAGATTGTTATTATTATTTTTAAATATTAAAATATTTTTTTAATGGAAAGTTAAGATAAATAGACACAACTGTAAATTTAAAATTAAATTGTATAAAATTTCTCTATTGCTATAATCATTTCTAAAATTTAAGTTAGATTATAGAATATATTCAATTATCTAGACTCAACATAAAATGGAAAATTTGTTTCAACGAACTTGTTAATTAGTGATGAAGAGACAAATATAAAGAGAGTTCAAAAAGCATGACTATTTAAATAGACATAACTCTTAAAACGAAAAGTTGTGATGAAAAAATATAAATAAAATATAGTGAAAAGACACAACTCTACAATGAACAGATACAACCGTTTGAATTTAAAAAAAACAAATAAAAACATTTTTTTACGAAAAGGTACTACGAAAAATTGCAACTGTTGTGTGTGCACTTGATTATACCTACGAACTCATATAAACTGCTTTTAAATAGAAGACATCTTTATTACAATATTCAAAAGTCAAATTCAAAAGCTTATTATATAATCCATTTAACTCTTCGAAAAAGACTCTAGGTATAAAATTAACTAAAAGTTGTAATTAGATTCATCATTCCAAAAATCTTTTGTTAAATCAATATTGGAGGAATCTTTTTACTTTTAAAATAATTAATGCTAGAGAATAATTTAGAGAGCCGTAAAAAACGTTGAGATTGAAATTTTATATTATTTGGTGTCATGGCAAAAAAATGAAAATAGTTCAAACAAAAAATATATATAGATTTCAAAAGATATGAATATTCGAATAGACACAACTCTACAATGAACATTTGCAACTTTACAAAAAACCGTTATAATGAACAATCGCAACTTTGTGAAAAACACACAATTTAATTTTTTACAGATTTTTTTGGAAAATTATCCAAAATGTACGATTGAAAAAACACAACTTTGGTGGCATTTATTCGGATTGCTATTATATATATATATGTATTTTCATTAATTTTTTATATAAAATTAACTAAAAGTTGTAAATTAGATTCATCATTCCAAAAATCTTTTGTTAAATCAAGAATTGAAGAAATTTCTTATTTTAAAAGAATGAATGCTAGAGAATAATCTAGAGATCTGTAAAAACCGTTGAGATTGAAATTTTATATTATTTTGTGTCATGACAAAAAAAATAAAAACAGTTCAAACAGACAAATATATAGATTTCAAAAGATATGAATATTCGAATAGAATCACAACTTTTTGTTAAACACATAATTTAAATCTTCTACAGATTTTTTGGAAGATTATCCAAAAGGTACAATCGAAAAACACAACCTTTGGTGGCATTTTTTCGGATTGTTACCATATTGAAAAGTCAAATCCAAAAACTCACTATGTAATTTATCTAACTATTGGAAAAACACTCTAGGTATTTTCATTAAACATTTATATTTAAAATTAACTAAAAGATGTAAATTAGATTCATCATTCCAAAAATCTTTTGTTAAATCAAGAATTAGAGGAATTTCTTGACTTTTAAAAGAATGAATGCTATAAAATAATTTAGAAAAATGTATAAATCGTTGAGATTGAAATTTAGTTGATTTTGTGTCATGGCAAAAAAAATGAAAACAATTCAAACAAACAAATATATATAGATTTCAAAAGATATGAATGTTTCAATCAACACAACTTTACAGTGAACAGTTGTAACTTTCCATAAAAAACTGTTTCAATGATTCATCACAACTTTTCAAAAAATATCCAAAAGGTACGATTGAAAAAACACAGCTGTTGGTCGTATTTATTCGGATTGTTATTATTATATAGATTAAGACATTCATTATGAAGCGCAAAGCTGGTATGGTACGCTTCTAAATTCGGGTGGGAATTGAAGCTACGAGGATTATGAATTTACTATAATAATAAGTAATCCATTTTCCAAATTAATGTATAACCTAGTAATCTATGACTTTGCAAGAAAATGGATGCTCTCCAAAAGTAATTTGGAAAATAGACGATTCAGTATTTACAATTTGTGAAATAGTCTACTTATGTGAAAACTTTTAGTGTATAACAAATAAATCCCTCCTATATCTTTGAATAATGTTGACACTTTGATAAAATAAAATATATATCATCGTTATATATGGTTGATATAAAAACATGAAGTAGAAAACAGAATGAATGTAATGAGGTGTGTAAGATCCTTAAACAAACTAAAACAGGATGTTTGTATTAACAGGTACGTTAAAGCTATTTTTTATGAGGATGTTTGTCACATAAATTTTGGATAACATTACTCGTACGGAATAAAAAAAGATGGGTTAGTAAATTCATTTCTTAAATTTTAAATAGTTTGGGTAAGAATTGACTATGTTATAGATAATGAACTACTCTGAGATGTGTATTTTGAGAATTTTGAATATTTTTGAAAATATTCAGAGAGTTTTTGAATTGTTTTAACTCAATTGATGAACCGAGACGGTTATGAGACTTAAAAATTCTAAGAGTAATATATACTAATTTGAGATGAAACAGGACAGCTATGAGACTTGAAAATTCTAAGAGCAATGTATACTAATTTGAATTTTTTTTACCCCAATTTACTATATATACATTTTCTAAGTACATTTGGAAAAAAACCTTGGAGTTTGAAGTTATTTGCAATCAATGTCATTCACATTTAATATTAAGTTTAGAAATTCATTAATTTTACCTAAATTCAATTTTTAAAATAAAAACTACAGTTATACATAAATTCAGTTTAATCGTTATAGAAGCAAATGCCGTAAATTTCGGTTTAAATGTTATACATAAATTCAAATTTTATTTTATAGAAACAATCAACTCTACCTAATTTTCTTATTAATCGCAATCAAACTAAAAATAATAATCAATATTTTATGAAAACATAAACTATAATATCTTAATTACACCTTCGATTCATAATCATTGATATATTAGAAGAATATTCACTAATGTAAATTAAATATTCAAATGGAGAATTCTTGTATTTTGTCTAAACATTTTAGCCAAATTTTTCTAATTAAAATTGTATTATAGGTTATTAATGAATTATTATAGAGAATGGTTATGAGAATTAAAAAGTTTTATGGGACAGGAATGAATGAGACGTGACAGACGAGATGAAATGGAACGGAACGGAACGTGATGAGACCAAACTAAAACCAAACTAAAATTCGATACACTTAATTTATGTATTACAAATAACAAATTTTAACTCACTTTAACAAATTTAAAATTTATATAAAAAAATTTGTTCCGTGTTGTAGTATGATGGACGAATGTTGTTGTAAAACAAAATTTAGAATAACAACAATATGCCCCAAATAATATATATATATATATATATATTTCGTTTAGTACAATATAGTATTTGGGATAAAAGCTTTTATTTTTTGTCTTCTTCAATTTATTTAGGAAATTAATTTTGTTTCGTGAAAACTCAAAAACTTGCAAAATTCGATCATCCGAGATTGACCTCGACATAAAAACCATACCCGAATACCCAACCTGGAACCCGATCCGAAAAACCGGATTCAGGTTGGGTACAAGTTTGCCTATAAAACCCTATTGGGTTCTATTTTCTAATACCCGTATGTTCGGGTTAGGATTGGGTAATACTCGGTACTCGTTTGGGTACCCATTAAACCCGAACATATAAATATATTTATAATATTTATCATTAATATAATGCAATTACCCCAAAATTATGATTATAATTTTGAATATTTCATTTAGTTTTATACCTAAATATCAAAAATAATCAAAATATCTAAAATATTTTGTTATGTTAGTCAAAATTTAACTAAATTTATTTAAATTTAATTATATTTTTTCGGGTACCCGGTAGTTCGGGTACTAATCGAGTTCTAAAATTTGTAATCCAAACCGATCCGAACCCGATAGTACCCAAACCGAACCAAACCCATATATCTAAAAATATCCAATGGGTTCTATTTTTCTAAACCCGTTATCCGAATCCGAATGGATAATACCCGAACCCGAACGAGTTACCCGAATGCCCGGCCCTAGTCCGAGATATATCGACTCCGCGACCCTCTTCTGATCTACGCACACAGAAGAAACCCTCCATCGCCGGAAACAATGGCGAAGCTCACACTTGTCTTCTTCCTCTCCTTTCTCATCTTCTCTTCATCCATCGCTTTCCAATCAGACGAGCTCCTCGTTGACGACGATGAATTTGGTCTTGAAGGAGCAAAGCCCCGCTCCACCGATCTTTACACCTCTTCTTCTTCGCCGCAGCAGCAGCAGCAACAGTCTCCCACTATCCGGAGAAGGTACTCAGATCCTACCGATTTGGATTCCAAAGTCCAATTTACTCTCGAACATGCCTTCGGCGACTCTGATTTCTCCCCCGCCGGTACTTTCTCCGCTCGCCTCAAAACCTGGAGCCATGGCGGAAAGGTAACCTTGTGATTGCTTTTTGATTTTTTTGATTTTTAAATCGCATCGTTCCAGATTCGGTTTATTGATATTAGGATTTTGGATCGATCGTATTCAGTTTAACCTGCAAATTCTGGGAATTGGCTTTTGCTCTGAAGTGAATTTGATCTATAGATCGCTTCAAGCAAGTTGAAGATATAATCTCATTAAGATTAAGATAATGAGTAGAGAGAGCACATCTTACTTAATTCACTAATTAACTACTTTTGATATGTGTGGATGCAGACATTAACAAAGCTGCGCTTCTCAAGGAACGATTTTTCTGCTGAAGAGAAAGATGCATTCAAGGTAATGTTCTAATGTTGTTTTTGTATCTTCAATTGTTTCTCTAATTTCCTTGGAATAGAGAGAGATGTAATGCTTTTTTTGTTGGAACCTATGTGTAGAATCTGCTGAAAGGAGATGACTTTTATCGGATTCGGCTTCCATCTAATGTGGTCTCTCCACCGGGGAGAGAGTTTGTGGTTGCATCAGTGAGAGCTGTAAGTCAATGTCAACCTTTTTTTTTTTTTTTTTCCTACTTTTTACAAAAGGACTCTTTGTAACCACGGTGGCTGCTCTTAGATTAAAGATTAGTTTATGTAGTTTCACTCATTGAACTCCTAGTAGGCTACAGCTTTCTAGTAATAATCTACTCTTTCGAGATTGGTTATTTGTAGAATTGGTTTCGAATGAAATGACTAGTCGTTCTCTATAACAAATCTAAATTTGTTATTACAAAGACAACCTAGACTTGTTTAGATTTGTTAAAGTCTCTGTGTTCTGTATTTGGTTTTCTTTTTGTTTCCCGCTTTTCTGTCAGATTATGTGTTTGGTTTTAAAACAATATATATATGTCTGATTACAGAGATGCCTACCACGGGATGGCTTGGATGAGCATTTCATTATACACATGGTAATGCTTTTTGTTTTTCATATAAACATTTGTGAGCTCAGTTTTGTTCGCACCTTAAATGCTACTCTGTGAATTACAGAGAAAGTTGGGACTATGAATATGGTTCAAATCTGTGATTGGCTCGGTTAGTTTACTTGCTATACTGTCTCTGCTTGCAGGAAGGTGCCAACATCTTGGCAGTCAGTTATGGTTCTCCTGGGGCGTGTCAATATCCTAGACAGTTCAAACTTGTAAGTGAAGTCTATTATCACAACTTCTCTTTTTATTTTAAAATCTAACTGCGATTAAATAGGACACAGACTAATCCCTTCTTGCCTTCGGTCTAGATTCTGATGTAATGATAATTTATGAATGCAGATACTATAATAAAGTCATTAGTTTTTTGTTTGCCACTTCTTTCTGGGATTGAACATAATTTGAGTCATATTCTAGATACAGTATTGCACCCTCTTATGTATTTTCAACTGAAGTGGACTCTTTATTTGCGTTCTATAATATGTGATAGATCTACAGACACTTTCTTGAGGAAATACCATTAGAAGATAAGATATGTGAGAATATGGTCTTATGATAATTGAAACATTACATAATAGTGTGACTTTGGGTGTGGTTTTGAGTGAGGAATGTTGTGAGTTTGTTTGTGTGTTTCTAATTGACTTTCCGCATAGTCTAAATCCCTTTTGTAAGCTTGTGCCCTATATATGAGGGTAAGCGTCCTTCCATGGAAGGATAGTCTTTTGTTGTGGATTGATTCGAGCTAACTGTTTCCTTTAATAAACAAAGTAGGCGATTTGCTGATCTCTCTAGGCATCCCTAATAGTGATATTTTCTGATAGAATCCAACCTTGGGTTCTATTACATCTCTTGTCTACTTGAATTCTAAAACCCTATATTTATGATGGAAGAAGGTTACATTTCGTAACAACTTCTAACTTCGATTATCTATGCGATCTAATCTATGTTTCCCTTTTTTTTCTTTTTTTCTTACTGTAGCCAGCAAAATGGTCGTTTAATTCACACACAATTCTGAAAAGCAGTGAGCAGGCGCCAAGGTAGACCAATTATTGTAGTTTTTTTGCAATAAATGGCTTAACTTTGCATGAGGCTGCAGATTTGTATTCGACATGTGTTCTAGATACCATAAATCTTTTTGTCAGTTCATAAAGTTATATCAATAAATATCTTTGCTTCCACCGCAGCAGCGCTTAGCCCAATAACTAATATTCTAGCTTATCTTCACCTGACTATTCCGCAGAACTCCAATATTCACTGAGGAGATCCTAGGCAGTGAGAATGCAGAGGGAGAAGTTGAACCACCACCAGAGAGATCATTTTGGGCGAAATATGTGAGTACAATAAAGATCTTTTGATGGATCCTTTTGTTTCAGTTCAAGTCTTGATGTAAATTTCATATGATACGCAGTGGATGTATTTGATACCACTGGGACTGGTTGTGATGAACGCCGTAACCCAAGCATCAAACATGGCTGAAGAACCAACGGGTGGACAGGCCGGAGGCGCACAAGTGCAACAACCTGCCAGGAGAAGATGATTCCACTTTTACTTCTTCTCCCATAGCAATCAAAGGTAGACCTCGACGCATTTACGATTAACAAATTTCTTTTAAACCGAGAAGTCTTTAAAGCCTATGATCCCAGGAGGATACATTTATGTATATGTTAGGCTATCTTTGCAGCTGTGGATTTATACTATTTGGTTATAACTTATAAGTCACACGGATTTGAATCAGGAATTTATGATGATAATGATATCTACAAGGTTTAGAGAGAGATAAATGTGTTTTGACGTGAGTTATGGATTGGAGTCTGATTGTTAGCTTATGTTGTTGTAGCTGCAGCTGATAAGAGATGATAATTCAACAGATCTTCATGTAAGCCATCTTTTCATCATTTGGTAACTTTTAATTTTAATCCTCAGTCGGTGTTTTCTTATGCAACAAATGAAAATAAAAAATCCTCGAACTTGGTAGCATCTTTGTTAACTAGAGGCTTCATGACATCCCAAGAACAAAATCATTGAGAAGCATCATATCTTGTTTTGATCACTTTTGACATGTGCTATCATGTGTTTGTCAATTTGATTTTTGAATTTTGTTAGTAAAATGTAAGGAAAAGGCCATGAAAGAAATCGTCTTCAAACGAAGATTTAAGAGCGTGTGTAAGAAACTTGATTAAGTATTAGTTCAATAAACGTGTAAACATGTATTAGACAGTAGATAATGAAACAATGGTTTATGATACTACTAGGTAAACTTTAGAATATGTAATAGTTATACGACTTGAGTTATATGTCTATATAAATATTATCGATACGAGACTCACATGTATCATCATAACATCTCTTGATAACATTAATGAAACGTGAAAACAAAGGGATCAATCAAACCCAAAACACACGTACACAAAGCACTAACGGGGAGATGTGACAAAAGTAAAAGAAAAGCTCTGGGCGCTTGTTAATGAATGTCTTAATAAATACAAACATGAATGTAACTAATTTACAGCACATTCTTGGATTTAGTTTGAAGAACCGAAAGCAGTTCAACATTTGGTGAAATACCTTACCATGCAACAATACTTGTTAGCAAAATGCCTTTATGTTAGGGAGAAACGTCTTAGGGAGAGTCAGAACTGAGTTACATCTGAAGGAGAAGAAGAGTCGTTTTGAAGAAATATTTGGATTTTGTTTAGTTCTTTGACCACTTCAACAGCCGTTGGTACTTCCCCTTTAAGACCAATGCTTCTCAGTGAGAGCATTAGGAAAGCTTTCATTTGAGAAAGCTCTACCTCTGAAATATCACCCATCTCTTCTAGCATCTTTGGGATCTGCAATCTCTTCCATTCCGGCTCTCTTTTCCATGAATTTGAAAAGCCTAAATTGAAAAGGTCATCATCTTCATTCTCCTTCACCGTCAGCTTCTTTTTTACCTAAATCTTCCAAAGTCTGTCTTCTCCGACTAGAAGGTGTTGCATCAACATTCCTAAGGCAACAAAGACGTCCGTTTTCTCGGAGACGACACTAGTTTTTAGGTATTCAGATTCCATGGAACCAAATATTGGCATTCCCTTCCACCTGTACAAATGTTTCTGCTTGTGGGATTGAGTTGAGACACACAGAGAGAAATCATTCAGCTTAGTAACGCCATCTTCATCCAACAATATTTTCCAAGGACACAAAAGAATCTATATACGAAAGGCCTAGGGAAGGCGGTGTGAAGCCGTGAAGGTAAGCTAAAGCAGTGGCGGGCGATATCCTCTGCTATCTTCATTCTCCTTTTCCACGTCTGCTCACTTATGTCTAATTTGTAATGTTTCTTTACACCATGATAAACCAAGACTGGATCTTTAAGCTCAACACAGCATCCAACCAACTTCATGAAGTTTTTTGTGACCACTCACCACCGATGAAACTGCTGTGTCGCGGCAAAATGGTTTCTTCTCCGTTGACATGTTTTTCTTGATGAGTATCATCATGTGATTGTTCTTGGTTTTACCAGAATACCATTTGTTGTAATACTCATCTAATTAAGAAATATGATTATATTAGACTGCCTTCTGAAATTGTCAGTGGCTTTGAGGATCTCGTCAGCAGAGAAGAACTTGATGGAATTGGATTTGCCATCGCAACATTCTATCAGATTCTAACAACTTCGCCCCACTTCTACTACGTACAGAAATAAGTGCATGGACTATCTTACTAATTAGCTTTTTATTAAGAGATTTGACTTGAGGATTTGGACCAACTCGCTTGTCGAATCAAATACACAACACATGAATATAAGATGTAAATTTAACGATTTTGTTTTCTTTTGTTTTTTTAATAGTTTTTATTTTCTTTGTTGGTATATTATTTTAGCTTTAAGGAACTTGAATAGTAGAAGAAAGCCTATGGAGTATGCATTAGTAGTGTTTAGTGATAAAGGCATAAAGCAATGATATATACTTCTTCTTTTTCCCCTACAATGAAATACATTTTTTTGAAGAGTCATAATAGTAGATACAAAAAATTAGATTCATTCTCTTCCCCAAGAAGGTAAGGTTCAGAAAATATTTGTTTATAGTCTTTTTCTGCATTTATTCTATGTTATATGTTAATGGATACTTTTAACGGTTTTATAGTCGATTTAATATCACTTCTTGAGTTTTTTCTAATGAGGATTTGTCTGTTTTTTATATTTTTATGTATATTTAGGTTTGTAAAACAGTTGGGGCAAAATAAGGTATTCTGAAAGAGAAATTGAATAAAATGCGTCTACTAAATAAATGAATGAAGATGAAGATCGACCAGTACACTTTTTTGGTGAAGAGTACACTTTGTATACTAGTCGGTACTAAAGGCGCTTGAAACCGGTCGATATTACTACCACACGGGTCAGTTATGAATATGTAAAGTTTATGTTTTTCTTAGCCTTGAGCACCATGTCAATATAGTCTCTATATATAGAGACGTTTGACGCAAAAACATATAGAATTTTTAATAAAGTTTTCGTTCAAAAGTTGATTTAAGTAATTTTCTATTTTATTAATTTAGTTAGATTCTGAAAAACCCTTAAAGGTCCCTCCATGAAAACCAAATTTAGGTTTGCAAAATGTTGGTTTATTACTCATATGTATAAATCTTCTAAATATTATTCAAATGTTTAGTGTATCTTCAAAATATTATTCAAATGTTTAGTGTCCTGTATATAATTACAATTTACATTTTGGATTTAATTTTTCGATTTTAAATAAAAAAATAAAAAAAATACACATTAACAAATTAAAATACACCTCGTTTTTTTTTACCACATCACTAAAGAGTTTTTACCACATCAGTTGTTGTTTATATCAAAGAGAGGTTAACTGAAAAGGTTCTACTGTTCATAACCCGGAGAAAGAAAAAAACTGGGAGATCCGACGGCGACGGATCCAGGTAGCCAGAATCGCCGGTGGAGGTGAGCAAGACTCATCTGATCCCGCCTTTGAAATCAGATACAGCCGTGAGAGTCAGAGTTACAGCTACCATCAGGTACTTATTTATATATGTAATTTTCTCTCTAGTTTTTCTTTTTTTTTTTTTTTTTTTTT
>NC_025691.1:13667830-13670869 GCF_000633955.1 Camelina sativa
AGGTGCATTTATCAGTTCTAGATGCTCATAGTGAGTCTTCCTTGAACAATATTGTGGAGGGTTCAAGAACTGTTGGTAAACAAGTCAATGTACTTTTAGTGTTTTAGCATCATGTTTTAGTCTTTACAACATAAATTTTTAAACACAGTTTGGTTATGAGTTGGCTTTTTCTGTTTGGTTACATATTTTAAGCGCATTAATATGGTGTCCATATGACATGATGTCCATAACACTCAGGCCCATGAGTGCTGGAGCTTGTTGGAGCTCATTGCCATCTAAGCTCTGCCATGAACATGCTTCTATCATCATATGCTCTAAGGAAGATGATAACCATTACGATAGTGACTTTTCCAGTGGATCGTCTGCTTACAAAGAGTTTCTTGACCAGAATCAGATTTAAAATAGAATTCAAAAATTTTGTTTCCTATAAATTTTGCAAAGCATTGCACATTATTATGATACCATCACATTTACACTCTTTAAAGATAGTTCGTGACTATGCTCAGTTCAAGATGAATTGTACTTGGGTATGTAAAACATTGATTTGTTTATTTTCAAAGTTATGGCTGATTTACGGTTAAGTTACGGCTGAGTTATATACTTCACACGGCTGAGTTATGAATTACGGAGTTATGAGATATTAGTATGTATTCTTCTTTCTTTCATGAGTCTTTCGTTTTGTCAGATTTCTAATAAATTATCTAATTAAAACGTCTCTCGATATCACAAAAAGTGTTGTTAGGGAATCGCAAAAAATCACTAATTATGTGCCTGCTCAGATCCACACATAATAAATACATAAAGTTAGCTTTTCTCACAATATATTATTCAAATTAATTAAAAAATTTGAATTCGAATTGTGAATAAAAGAAATAAAAGTATTTCTCAAACAATTGACTGATATGGCTGAGTTATCGACATAAATGGCTGACTTATGAAATATTTGTAAATTAGAATTATTATAATTCAAAATTAAAATATAGAATTAAAAAATAAATATTACAATCATTATAAGCAATGAAAAGTAATAATTATAAACAAAGATTGATTTTTACACAGTCTGATCAAAATGTGTAAAACATTCAAAACATGACATTTAGGGGTTATGGTTAGGGTTAGGGTTTGAGGTGTAGGATTCATATTTCCAACATTATGGGTTTTAATATAACAGTTTGGTTTTGGTTATATTGTGTTTAGTTTAAGGTGGTAATTTGGATATACTAATATGATAACCATTTGAAAATTGAATTTTTTTTGAAATTACTTTTCAGTTATTTCCGGTTATGGGTTAGTTAGATGATTATATAACTATAAATAATTCAAATGTTATCCAAATTAGGTCGATTAACTTAATATAACCTATAGCAAGACGAATATAACCGTAATTAACCGAAAATAATGGAAAAAATAGTTTACGGTTCGGTTCGGTTTGGTCGGTTATTTAGTCATTCTAATTTGAGGGTTGGCTGAGTTATGGTAAAGTTATGGCTGAGTTATGCAACGGATATATTAATTTATTATATACATTCTCGAGAATACAAAAAGTGTTGTTGGGGAGACGCAAACAATAATTATGTTTATTGTTAAGAACCACACGCGTAATAAATGAGATTTTAGCGATTTTTTATTTAACAGGAATTCAAAATTTGAATTTGAATTTTTAATTTTTTTTTAATAAAAGTATTTCTCAAACAATTGACTGATATGGCTGAGTTATCGACATAAACGGCTGACTTATGAAATATTTGTAAATTAGAATTATTATAACTCAAAATTAAAATATAGAATGAAAAAATGAATATTACAATCATTATAAGCAATAAAAAGTAATAATTATAGACAAAGATTGATGTTTACACAGTCTGATCGAAATGTGTAAAACATTCGAAACATGACATTTGGGGGTTAGTGTTAGGGTAAGGGTAAGAGTTTGAGGTTTAGGGTTCATATTTCCAACATTATGGGTTTTAATATAACAGTTTGGTTTTGGTTATATTGTGTTTGGTTTAAAGTGGTAATTTGAATATACTAATATGATAACCATTTGAAAATTGAAATTTTTTTGAAATTACGTTTTGGTTATTTCTGGTTATGGGTCGGTTAGATGAATATATAACCATAAATAATCCAAATGTTATCCAAATTAGGTCGATTAACTTAATATAACTGATAGCAAGCCGAATATAACCGTAATTAACCGAAAATAATGGAAAAAATAGTTTCCGGTTCGGTTCGGTTTGGTCAATTATTTAGTCATTCTAATTTGAGGGTTGACTGAGTTATAGTTTATGACGGCTGAGTTATCGTTTAGGGTCTTCTCAATAATATGAAAACGATTCTTCTTTCTTTCCTGGGTCTTTTGTTCTGTTAGATTCCTAATAAGTATTAAAACGTCTCTCGATGTTACAAAAAGTGTTGTTAGGAAAGCGCGAAAAATCACTAATTCTGTGGCTACTCAAATCCACACTCATAATAAATTCAAAAAGTGAGCTTTTTATCACAAGATATTATTGCAAATAATTAAATAATTATTATTCGAATTTAGAATTTTATTTTTCTAAAAGTATTTTTCCAACAATTGAATATTAAAATTATTATAACTCAAAATTTAAATTTAGAATGGAAATATGAATATTACTATCATTAAAACCAATAAAAAGGGTTATTTATAGACTTAGAGTGATTTTTACACATTCTAATTTGAGGGTTGGCTGAGTTATCGTTATTCAGACTGAGTTATGTAAATAATTAAGATAAAGTGATGGATGAGTTATCAAATATTGTGGTTGACTTATCGAACTTTATGGTTGAGTTATCATTCCGTAATGGCTGAGATATCGAAATAACGACTGATTTATAATAATATGAAGGTACAACATAAACGAAATAAAATAAACAAAAAACACAAAATCATAGTTCGTAGTTCATAGTTCATGTAGAAGACGACACAAAAGTACAATGAAAATCACTTTTTGAAACCGATGTAATCTGAGCCAAATTCTTCAAACATATCGACCAAATCATTTCAAACTATGCTAG
>NC_025691.1:13670929-13683085 GCF_000633955.1 Camelina sativa
TGAAAGGTTTGTTTACTTGTTACTTACTACTAAGCGTTGTTTTGCTTACTTGGGTTTACTTGCTACTTACTACTAAACCTCGTTTGCTTAGCTCTGTTGCAGATAAGGCTTAACAATATGGTAGAGAGACTTTCACACCTATTGCTCCTTGGTTTGCTTAGCTCTGTTGCAGATAAGGAAGAGATGATGATCCATGGCTCTGTTGCAGAGATGTTATTGGTCTTTTTGCTGCAGGTATGGTTTGGTCGTTGTTTAATTTCGGATCTGATTTTATAAGGACGTTTTCTCTTCTTTCTTTTGAGTTAGCTTTTCGTTGCTTCTTATGCTTATGATGATTTCTTCCTTTTTTGTGATTTCATGTTTTCAAGAGCTGATTCAAAAGGAATTTATGGGTATGTGGAATCAGAATTAAAAAGGTTAGTTTACTTGTTACTTACTACTACTAAAACTTGTTTCTACTAAACCTTGTTTTGCTTAGCTATGTTGCAGATCAGGCAAACCTTGTTATAGAGTTTCTGGAAAACAAATTGGTAGACTTTCACACCTCTTGCTCCTTTTTTTTTGCTTAGCTCTGTTGTTGCAGATATGTTCCTCTTCAAGGATCTTGTTCAATACTGGATTTCATACCTTGAGAATTGAACGATGTTGGGTTTATTTTGCAGGCTTGGCTTGGTCACTGTTTAATCTCGGTTCTGATTTTGTAAGGTCGTTAATTGTCTCTTAATATTTCTTTTGAGTTAGCTTTTCGTTGGTTCTTTTTCTTTAATATGATATCTTCTTGTTATGTGATTTCAGGTTGGTTAAGAGTTAACTTTTTCTATTTGCTTCAACTGTTTTCAGGTTCATCCATCTCAATGTAGCTACTTGGCACACGAACTCATTGTTTGGTATCAGGGACAAGAAGTTTCAATGGTTTCTGGATTAGGTGAAGGCACATCCCGTAGAGCTCATTGCCAGCTAGGTTCTCCCATTACAAAGGTAACTCCGGTTATTGTGTGTTAAAGACTGTGTTTGATATCTTACTCTCTGTCGTGAAGCTTATTGATCACATACTGACCTGTTTTTCACTACTGTTTCTTCAACTTGTATCACTCACTCTTTGGTTTGGTCTTTCAAATTCTCGTTGCAGGTTATTCTTAATATTCATCCTACTGGATTGTAAATTCCTGTTTGAGCTTTCCGGTCTCCACATGCGCGCTACTATAATAATGTAAGTGACTTTTGTTTTCTTTTCTTTTTTGCTCTACCACTTACTTTATTTTTGAATTTGTTGTCATCTTTCTTTGTCCTAAAGCACGATACTATTGCTTATTTGCAGGTCTTCCATGGCTGTAATGACCAAACTGATATTGGTATGTTTATAATTGCAATCACTAATGATTAGTGTATAAACGATTAAACCCTTGTTTGTTTTCATGATTACAACTTGGTCCCTTCAATTAACAAATATTTTAAATTCATCCCTTTTTTTTTTATTTTGGTGTGTTTCTATTTGCGTATAGACGACGTAACGGTAACATGCTGCTGAATGGCTAAGGGATTTCTCATCAGCCACGAACATGATTAGGTTAGTCTGACTCTTATTTATCATTTTTCTTGATTAACTTGGTTCCCTTTAGCTGATATTTTAAATGTGCTTTTGACTAATCTAATCAGATTTTCTTTTTTTTCTTTGCTGTTATAGGTGCATTTATCAGTTCTAGATGCTCATAGTGAGTCTTCCTTGAACAATATTGTGGAGGGTTCAAGAACTGTTGGTAAACAAGTCAATGTACTTTTAGTGTTTTAGCATCATGTTTTAGTCTTTACAACATAAATTTTTAAACACAGTTTGGTTATGAGTTGGCTTTTTCTGTTTGGTTACATATTTTAAGCGCATTAATATGGTGTCCATATGACATGATGTCCATAACACTCAGGCCCATGAGTGCTGGAGCTTGTTGGAGCTCATTGCCATCTAAGCTCTGCCATGAACATGCTTCTATCATCATATGCTCTAAGGAAGATGATAACCATTACGATAGTGACTTTTCCAGTGGATCGTCTGCTTACAAAGAGTTTCTTGACCAGAATCAGATTTAAAATAGAATTCAAAAATTTTGTTTCCTATAAATTTTGCAAAGCATTGCACATTATTATGATACCATCACATTTACACTCTTTAAAGATAGTTCGTGACTATGCTCAGTTCAAGATGAATTGTACTTGGGTATGTAAAACATTGATTTGTTTATTTTCAAAGTTATGGCTGATTTACGGTTAAGTTACGGCTGAGTTATATACTTCACACGGCTGAGTTATGAATTACGGAGTTATGAGATATTAGTATGTATTCTTCTTTCTTTCATGAGTCTTTCGTTTTGTCAGATTTCTAATAAATTATCTAATTAAAACGTCTCTCGATATCACAAAAAGTGTTGTTAGGGAATCGCAAAAAATCACTAATTATGTGCCTGCTCAGATCCACACATAATAAATACATAAAGTTAGCTTTTCTCACAATATATTATTCAAATTAATTAAAAAATTTGAATTCGAATTGTGAATAAAAGAAATAAAAGTATTTCTCAAACAATTGACTGATATGGCTGAGTTATCGACATAAATGGCTGACTTATGAAATATTTGTAAATTAGAATTATTATAATTCAAAATTAAAATATAGAATTAAAAAATAAATATTACAATCATTATAAGCAATGAAAAGTAATAATTATAAACAAAGATTGATTTTTACACAGTCTGATCAAAATGTGTAAAACATTCAAAACATGACATTTAGGGGTTATGGTTAGGGTTAGGGTTTGAGGTGTAGGATTCATATTTCCAACATTATGGGTTTTAATATAACAGTTTGGTTTTGGTTATATTGTGTTTAGTTTAAGGTGGTAATTTGGATATACTAATATGATAACCATTTGAAAATTGAATTTTTTTTGAAATTACTTTTCAGTTATTTCCGGTTATGGGTTAGTTAGATGATTATATAACTATAAATAATTCAAATGTTATCCAAATTAGGTCGATTAACTTAATATAACCTATAGCAAGACGAATATAACCGTAATTAACCGAAAATAATGGAAAAAATAGTTTACGGTTCGGTTCGGTTTGGTCGGTTATTTAGTCATTCTAATTTGAGGGTTGGCTGAGTTATGGTAAAGTTATGGCTGAGTTATGCAACGGATATATTAATTTATTATATACATTCTCGAGAATACAAAAAGTGTTGTTGGGGAGACGCAAACAATAATTATGTTTATTGTTAAGAACCACACGCGTAATAAATGAGATTTTAGCGATTTTTTATTTAACAGGAATTCAAAATTTGAATTTGAATTTTTAATTTTTTTTTAATAAAAGTATTTCTCAAACAATTGACTGATATGGCTGAGTTATCGACATAAACGGCTGACTTATGAAATATTTGTAAATTAGAATTATTATAACTCAAAATTAAAATATAGAATGAAAAAATGAATATTACAATCATTATAAGCAATAAAAAGTAATAATTATAGACAAAGATTGATGTTTACACAGTCTGATCGAAATGTGTAAAACATTCGAAACATGACATTTGGGGGTTAGTGTTAGGGTAAGGGTAAGAGTTTGAGGTTTAGGGTTCATATTTCCAACATTATGGGTTTTAATATAACAGTTTGGTTTTGGTTATATTGTGTTTGGTTTAAAGTGGTAATTTGAATATACTAATATGATAACCATTTGAAAATTGAAATTTTTTTGAAATTACGTTTTGGTTATTTCTGGTTATGGGTCGGTTAGATGAATATATAACCATAAATAATCCAAATGTTATCCAAATTAGGTCGATTAACTTAATATAACTGATAGCAAGCCGAATATAACCGTAATTAACCGAAAATAATGGAAAAAATAGTTTCCGGTTCGGTTCGGTTTGGTCAATTATTTAGTCATTCTAATTTGAGGGTTGACTGAGTTATAGTTTATGACGGCTGAGTTATCGTTTAGGGTCTTCTCAATAATATGAAAACGATTCTTCTTTCTTTCCTGGGTCTTTTGTTCTGTTAGATTCCTAATAAGTATTAAAACGTCTCTCGATGTTACAAAAAGTGTTGTTAGGAAAGCGCGAAAAATCACTAATTCTGTGGCTACTCAAATCCACACTCATAATAAATTCAAAAAGTGAGCTTTTTATCACAAGATATTATTGCAAATAATTAAATAATTATTATTCGAATTTAGAATTTTATTTTTCTAAAAGTATTTTTCCAACAATTGAATATTAAAATTATTATAACTCAAAATTTAAATTTAGAATGGAAATATGAATATTACTATCATTAAAACCAATAAAAAGGGATATTTATAGACTTAGAGTGATTTTTACACATTCTAATTTGAGGGTTGGCTGAGTTATCGTTATTCAGACTGAGTTATGTAAATAATTAAGATAAAGTGATGGATGAGTTATCAAATATTGTGGTTGACTTATCGAACTTTATGGTTGAGTTATCATTCCGTAATGGCTGAGATATCGAAATAACGACTGATTTATAATAATATGAAGGTACAACATAAACGAAATAAAATAAACAAAAAACACAAAATCATAGTTCGTAGTTCATAGTTCATGTAGAAGACGACACAAAAGTACAATGAAAATCACTTTTTGAAACCGATGTAATCTGAGCCAAATTCTTCAAACATATCGACCAAATCATTTCAAACTATGCTAGTCAGCATCTCGGGTTTATTGCCACCACTCGCCCATATCCTCTTGAGAGCACGCATCTGGGATCTGAATAACGTTCTAGCCACCAAATTAAACTGCGTCCAGACCGTTAAAGTGTGCTTTGGATCCCACGTGTATTACGCTACAATTAAAGGAAATAAACGATAAGAGTATAGAATAATATCAATATGGTGGTTTGTTTTAGTGATCTTACCGCGAGGAGGAGAAACCACTGTCTCTTAAAGTGGAAGGGAATCAAGCGGTACGTTGGCCACACATGGTGCCAGTTGTGTTGAAGTATTCCTCCAATCGCGATAGAGAGAACATGAAGGAACTTGAACCACGTAACAGTGGTTTTGTCAACCCAGGAACCCACACCAGGGTTTAGAACCGGAATATTCTCCAGACCAGTGGCGCAAATGATCGCTTCGACATTTCTAAAAAACTGTCCATCGATATGAGGAACAACTTCCATGTCGATAGGAAGATGTAACAGATAGGCAGATCTGTGATTTAGGAGTAGATATGAGAAACGAAGAATGAGATGAAAGAGAGTCAGACATATGAATGAGGAGAATATAAAGGAAAAACAATAGGAAAACGAAAGCTCACGTCTAGTATTAGGTTAACTGATGGTTTTCCGCCAAAATATCGCTTTACGGCTGAGTTATAATCATTACGGGAAAACGAAAGGTCATGTGATGGCTGAGTTATAGTGAGTTATGGCTGAGTTATCACAAGAAACAATCTGAAAGTAAATGGATGATATATATGACTTTACGGCTGAGTTATAATATTTACGGGAAAATGAAAGGTCATGAGACGGCTGAGTTATAGTGAGTTATGGCTGAGTTATCACAAGAAACAATCTGAAAGTAAATGGATGATATATATGACTTCACGGCTGAGTTATAATATTTACGGGAAAACGAAAGGTCATGTGACGGCTGAGTTATAGTGAGTTATGGTTGAGTTATCACAAGAAACAATTTGAAAGTAAATGAATGATATATATGACTTGACGGCTGAGTTATAATATTTACGGGAAAACGAAAGGTCTCGTCGATTCATGTGACGGCTGAGTTATAGTGATTTATAAATCCTTAATGGCTGATATATCGGAGTTGTCGAAAAAATCAAATCGGCTTGAAAATTCATCGTCTTCTTCTTCGTCAGATGCTACTTCGACAACTTCTTCTTCTTTTTCGTTTTCTTTGTCAACGATCTTACCATAATCAAAACAAGTGCCTTCAAATCCCCCATCGTACACTTCGTATGTAGATTCTAATTTCGATTCACTGCTTGGCCTAATCATACTTCCTCTAGCTCCACTAGTTTCTGTAGACTCTTTCGCCGAAAACTCTACACAGAGACGTAGCTGATTGGTTTTCCATAGCTCCAAAAAACATTGCAACTGTCGATCATTGGAGACAAAAACTGGTAGAGTATCATGCGCCATTAGTTTCAGTGCCTTGTTCGAGAACATGTAGCTCAACTTTAGCTCCTGGCTAAACGCGTCCAATCCGTAGTCTTCAAGAACAAGCTCCACAAGCTTGTCGTGTGTTGTGCCACCATCTATCTGCACAACTATACACCCTCTATCGTCGGTGTTAAATACATATCTCTGTTTCTTTACCCAATTATCAGAAACGATTAGTACCGGAACTGGATCCATGAAAGAAAATGAAGAACAAGGTGAAGAAGAAGTAGAAAGAACTAGGTGAAGAAGAAAAGTGAAGAAGAAGTATAAGAAAAAAGTGAAGAAGAAGATAAATAGTTCACTTATTTACCAGTTGAAGAACAAGAGTTGAACGAAGTTTCGTATTTCCGGAGGAAAAAAAAAAGATGATATGGAATGCTGACATGGATGCTGCGTCCGACGTGGCAAGTCAGCCATCAAACAATTGATAACTCAGTCTATATAAAACTCAGCCATCAAACAAATTATAACTCAGTCACAACATGAAAAACATTACAGTAATTAAAAAGCAAAAAAAAATTGCTGCCAAATTCAGCCGCTTCATCAACTGAAAATATGTAACTCAGCCGTATCGTTTAATAAGTCAGCCGTAACTGAATAACATTCTAGTAATTAATATTTTGCTACTAAGTCAGCCATCGAATGGCTGAGTTGTACGATAAGTCAGCCCATCACGGCTGAGTTGTACGATAAGTCAGCCTATAACGGCTGAGTTGTACGATAAGTCAGCCTATCACAGCTGAGTTGTACAATAACTCAGCAAGTCGGAAAATGGTAACTCAGCCGTGTTGTAGTGATAACTCAGCCAAAATTTAAACAACTCAACCATCGGGTGAAAACTCAGCCGTAAGGGCGGCTGAGTTAGAGCGTAACTCAGCCAGATTTTGATAAGTCAGCCGTAACGCTTGGCTGAATTATGCTCTAACTCAGCCAGATTTTGATAAGTCAGCGAGATTTTGATAAGTCAGCCGTAACACTTGACTGAGTTATGCTCTAACTCAACCGTCCGCTCTTACTCAAATGTTTTTTTCCATAACACAGCCGGAATATACCTATAACTCAGCCGTAACATACCTTTGTAATGCGTTATGACTGAGTTATTGTTACACGTCAGCGTTTTTGACATGGCGTCTGACGTGGCAATGTCATTTTTGTAATTACGTTTTTTCCGGTAACATAAAACAAGGGCACGCTGGGTATTTTGAAAATATCCGAAATATTTTAGTAATAAAATCTTTGTTTGTAGATTCTCGTAATATTACCTAATTTGGATAACATTTGAGTAAATTACCCCAAAAAAAAAGATGAAAACAAAATCTCAACTTTCACGTTTGCAAATTTTCTGAACCCAATTTTGCGTTGTCAAAGCAAACTTGAGAAACTAATTTGCAAGGGTTGCCGCTATATTACAATGTTAATTTATACATTTTTTTTATTTAACATTGGTTTTTTTAAGGTTTCAGTTTATGTAGTCATTTAAACTTGGGAAATTAATCTGAGTAAACGATAGTTGATGAACTAACATTGTAACAAGAGTTTCCTCCCGGACCACCATAAGTGAAAAAGAAACCAAGTATTTTTACTTTACCAATTCGTAACCAGTAAAATTTTGGACTATCTAACAACGTCTCTAGAGGAAAATAATCAATTCTACGATGTTCATAGTTGGAATTCACGACTTTAACATCTGCAAACAATGCTGAATCTCTAGTGCCTCCATCCGGGAATTTACCATTACCCATCAGAGGGCTTGAACCCTGACGAGAAGCCTGAACTGCACCTCCAACTCCAACCATATTTGCACCAGTATCCATGAGATCAAATAACTCTTTTGGCCAATATCCAATATCTATGTTAGGTACTTTTGGTATCAATTTTGTAATCCACCAATTTCCTGTTCGTTTATCCTTTGAATGAGAGAGAAAACAAATCAAAAATTTTAATTAGAAAAGTTTGATTATGAAATTATGTTCTAATATAATTTTTTTAAATGGTAAATTTTTAGACATAGGAGGTTAGTCAATACATCGATCATTAATTTCAAGATTCAATCCTCCACAACTAATTGGGAATGACAAGATAATTTAAAAATTGCATTGGTTCTTTTTTTTTATAGCATATCTAACTTTTTTTAAAAAAAATCTAAAATATTACAGATTTTCGATAACATTTTTCAATGTTAAGAAACTTCATTGGATACCAGACTATAAACAATTTAACTGGTAACACAAATGATACAAAATTTCAAGAATACAAAATATCAGACAAATTGATTTTTTTCATAATATGTTAAAAACGAAACAAAAAAAAGCAGATAAAAATTATTGAAAAAAAAGAATGGAAGAAGTATTTAAAAAATAGATAAATACTTGATGGATAGAGTAATGCAATACATCTTCCCCTGGTTGGTCCAAGGGTTGTGCTATTGGTACCTCCTGTGATATTTGAACAAACCCAGGACATGCCGTATTGTAACATCCTTTTCCATCTTTACTCTATTAATAAAATATTTTATATTTGTGTAATTTGATTTAAGGGGTTCAACATATATATGGAAACAAAAATAATTTTTTACATGTGCAGACACCTTCCAAAATCCGTATGACCAATGATTAGTCTCGCCAAATACACTTGGGTTTATCTATAAACAATTACTATACTTTAAGACTATCTAAAGTTTTCTAAATAGATTTTAAAAAACAACAAATTAATTAAGTATAAGATTTACCATCCAACCTGCTTGGATAAAATTAACTTGGTTATTCAATCCACTGCCTATAGGATAAAATTAACTTGGTTATTCAATCCACTGCCTATATATATTTGAGTATATGAAGCTTGATCTCTTCCAATGTTATAGTTATGTAAACTAAACCAACCTTCTACACCACGATATGGACCATCACGTGATCTTACTCCGGCAATCTACCAAAAGTGGGTTACAATAACATTTTTATTAACATCTGAAATAAGCATGTAAAATGTTATTAGATCTAAGGAATTAAGAGAAAATTATTCTTACATGTGTTCCATGACTATCACCTGTAAGTGGATGGAAATATTTCTCGGTGTAAAGTTTTGTGTTGTTGATGTATTCTTTTGAATTTCTCAATATAAGAACAGTTCCATCTGGACATCCCATTTTTCTCTTATATGTTTTATTGTTGCCAGTTTGATTCTTCAATTCAGGTTTTGAAACTGATGGTTTCAGCTTTTCAAAAAATAAATAATATATTCAAATTCAATATCATTTATATCATAATAAAATGTGCGTATGAGATGCATTATGAAACATTTATGCACCTGAATTGTATGATCTTTGAGCAAGGGATGATCAAGTCCTGGCTGCTTATAAATGTTAATGCAATCATATGTTACATTTTCACTTATCTGCTAATAACAAATAATGATTAAGATTATAAATGAAGTTAAGCTGAGTCCATAAACCATATTAGACTATAAAATATGATGATGTTAAACTAATTAAGTATATCGGAAAAAAAATTTGGTTATATTTTAAAGCTAACCTTGAAGGTTTTGAGAGGCACAACATTTTGATCTGAATGAATTGGGGTTGCTGAAAACAAAAGATGTAAGAAAACCATTACAAGAGGCATCCTAACTCTTGTAGACATTTTATGAGTTCTTAATTCTAGAAACAATAATTTTACTATAAATAGTACACTGATGTAAATAAGAGAAAAGGAAACGCATTAAGCACACTGAAATGTTTGACTGACAAAGGAAATATAATGTTTGACCGAAATATTATGGAAAGGTTGTGAAAGAAAGTTAGAGAAAACTCAAATATTATATATAAACAAAATTGGCAAAAAGTAGAAGATCATTAAATGGGAGATGGTAGAACTTTGACTATAAACAAAATAAGGCATATGTGCTCTGTAAAACCCAGAAAAGTCTGTGTGTAATATTGATAAACATAAGATATATATAGGTACAATAGACGTGATCCCCAAGTAGAGAATATTGACATAATATATAATAGCTAAACAATAGGAAACTATCCTTTATTCTAACATGCTCTCAACTATTTTTTATCCAAGGTATAAATTTCCTATGCAGTTGTAGTACAAAAGGTTATCAATCCAAATGGTTGTTTATGTTAGCAAGAAGGATGCAATCAGAACAATGCAAGTCAAGCCAAGCAATAATGGGGTTTCGTCTAACAATCCTAAAATAATAAAAAAAAAGAATTTAAACAAGAAACCACACGACCTAAGCACTCGATGCAAGCATTCGAGTACATGATCGGGTGGGGTGATCGAGTAAGCAAAGAAGGTATGAACAACTCGAGGGGTTACTCGAAGCAGGTGATCGTGTACCTGCTCGGGTAAGGGATCGAGTGATGAATAGAAATGCAAGCAACTAAAATACAAAAGCTTCTAAAGATGGGGTAATCGAATCCTAAGTATTCCTAACCAGTACAAATGTCTTACATGTCTCAAGCAAATATTTCCTAGACAATGAGTCTCTAAAATCTTGTTAAAACACTCTTGTGATAAAAACAATCAACCTTGATCACTCCCCTACCCAACTCTCGTTGGAGAAACATGACCAAACAGGCATTAAGATCCGATTCATTATTGTCAGTAAACCCCTTACTCATCTAATCTCTTAGGCTAAGTGAGTAAACCTCTAGCATTTGTTGATTCAAGCATCTCATCTACACCTCTCAGTGGTAAAACACCTTAGATCTAATCTCACCCTCTCGGTTTGTTGATAGCATTAAGAACACCAATCTAGAAGGAAATCTATTAAACATATACAATCAACTAAGACATCCTAACCGATCAAGAACACAAAATCATCTATCCCATCCCTAGAAACTTTACTACACTATTCGGAAATCATAGCAGGAAACATCAAAGCAAATATAAACGAAAATTGCATTATATTAAACGATAAAGTAGAGGGATAAGAGTACAAGATAGAAATCTAAAGAAATGATAAAAAGTTATGAAATAAAATCTAAAACAAAAGGAAAAAGTGTTTGAGTCGCTCAGTTCTCTCACAGAAGCTCTCGCTCTCTGGTTTGAGGGTCTGCGGCGTGCTCGTTTGCGAGGAAGGAGAGGAGGGATTTATATATGGAAACCCCTTTGACCTAGCTTCCCAGACCTGCCCAAGGGTCTACTCGATGGGGTACACGAGGATGAGGTCGAGTTAGTCCTCGGGTAGATCTTCGGGTTGGTCTTCATGCTCTTGGATCCTCCTTGATTGTGTTGGGGTTCGGATTCTTTCTTCTAGCTCGATGGCTCCTTCGGGTACATCTTCAGGTTTGTCTTTGTTTTTCCCCATTTTAGGCTCTTAAGGGCCTGTTTTCATCCAAAATATGCAAATGCAAAAATGCAACACCCTAAATGGCCTAAAAGTGAATTCCTACAATTAATGACCTAAAAATGCTAAGTTAAGGGTATGAATAATGCAAAATACGGACAAAAAGGGTGCTAAAAACATGTAAATTAGAGAGTTATCAGACCCCCAAACTTAAATCTTGCTAGTCTTCTAGCAAGGAAGTAGGAGAGTGCGGTTTGAAAATGGGGACTCATAACCTTTATATACTAAGCGAAGGATTCAAGCTATAGTCCTTAAAGATAGTTTAATGGTGATAAAATCAATCAACATACTTACAAATATTTTTCTATGCTTATTACCATGCATCAATCTAGTTCAACCTCCAACTTAAAGTAGAGAACATTTCTTTCACATTCAATTAAGTGTTTGGCGAATTCTTGCAAATGGAAGGTGAATCAAGCTCAATCGGTTTCAAGGGCAAGGATTTTTAGTAAGGTGGTTTCAAGCAAATTCTTTGGGTAGTTTTCTCTCAAAAGAAAGAATGCTAGACAGTTGTGAAAACTATCTAAGATTGAGATCAATTTGGGCATATAAAGCTTAACTCTTGATAATCTACCCTTTTCTCATTCACTTTCTTTTTTTTTAT
>NC_025691.1:13683832-13705007 GCF_000633955.1 Camelina sativa
TTTTTTTTTTTTTTTTTTTTTTTTTTTTTTGCTAAACGCCTAATATGTATATATATATATTTTTTCTTTTTTTCTAGGAGACTATAGCAAGATCATTTTTTTTTTTTACTTAGAGACTTAGAGCTAATTGATTATAACCTTAGAGACTTCTTTTTTTTCTATTCCTCAACCCAACCCCAAATAAACATACTAACCACCTATCTTTCAAAACCAAATCTATTAGCTAGTTCAAATTCTAACTTAGCTAAATCAAAAGGCAGTTCTTTGTCGTTCTCAATACTCTCAAGGTTTCACAACCTATAGCACAATGAAAAAGGTCTGACTCAACAATTCACAACAAGGTTTGAAAGAAAGGTTTGGGTTCATGGGTAGGACAAACAAATCGGGTTAAACGAAAAAGATTGGTGAAATGGAGTGCTAACCCGAATTTAGAGTTACCATGAGCAAGTATTCAAATTCCATAAGCAAGACAATTTAAGTTCAAATTAAGTCCAATAATATAGAGATGTTCCAATGTTCAAGCAAGTGGAGGAAGCATTTAAAAGACACAAGGTTCTAAGCAAAGATTTTTCATTTTTTTTCCAAAGATTGATCTAGCAACAATGAACTGTGACTAAGTGCTATAACTTCAATCCTAAGATTTGATTTTAAACAAAGTAGTTTTAATCATTGTCCCCTAAGATGCATATGCAAAAATCCTATATGAAACAAATTAGACTCAATCCTAATATGTAAATGCAACTACATGAACACTCTTTTTATTATTATTTTTTTTTAAAAAAATTTTCAATTTTTTTTTTTTTTGGGTTTTTCAATGCACATAGATGCGGCCTCAAATGAATAAAACTAGCATGCAAAGATTTGAAATAAGAAAATTAAGAAAATAAAACACAAAGTTAAAAATATTCTGGACCCTCCCCCAAACTTAAATTACACAGTCTCTGTGTAAATAAAAGTTGGAAAAAGAATCCAAAAATCACACAAAATGAAATAAACTAAATGCAATGTTATTTACAAAGATTGGATGAAAGTGGTACCTCATGGGTTGGTGAAGAAGGAGGTTGCAGCAGCCTCCATACTCGCCAACGTGTAGCCAGGGTCGTCTCCGTCTTCAGCAGGTGCCGGTGTTTGCTCGTCAGAGAGCTCGATGATATGCACGGACGACTTACTCGAACCAGCATCCTAGGGGTTGATCGAGGGGGGTATCGCGTAGCTCATCGGGTAGGGCAAAAGGACTTAAGAGAGAAAAGACTTTAAAATGTAAATTATATTTACAAACCTGCCTTTGGGATTTCCTCCCAAGTGAGGTTGTTTATAGTCTCTAAGCTTGACTTTCAGTTCATCTCAGACTGGCGCGGCATCGACGAGACGCAGAGATAATCCCACCTCTGTGCTCTCATTTGCCATGTATTTCTTCACTCTCTGCCCATTCACAATAAATTCAGTCTCATCCTTACCTAGCAAAGTCACTGCTCCATAGGGCAGAACCTCTTTAATTTTGAAGGGTCCTGACCATCTTGACTTGAGCTTCCCAGGAAATAGCCAAAGCTTTGAGTTGAACAAAAGGACTTTGTCTCCAGCTTTCAAATCTTTGTGTCGGATCTTCTTGTCATGAAAAGCTTTGGTTCTTTCATTGTAGATCCTCGAATTATCATAAGCCTCCAGCCGTATCTCATCGAGTTCGTGGAGATCCATTGCTCTCTTCTCTTGAGCAGTCTTTATGTCTAAATTCAGCAGCTTGGTCGCCCACATTGCTTTGTATTCAACCTCGACCGGAAGGTGACCGTTTTTTCCGTAAAGAAGCTGGAAAGGGGTCCGCCCAATCGGTGTTTTATAAGGGGTCATGTAAGACCATAACACATCATCTGGCTTGAATTCCCAATCCTTTTTTGTGATTCCCACGATTCTGGCTAATATCGCTTTGATCTCTTTGTTGATTACTTCCACTTGTCCATTGTTTTGTGGGTGATAAGCTGTTGCGACTTTATGCTTGACTCCGTGCTTTCTCAACAAGCCATCAAAAACCCTGTTAATGAAGTGGGTTCCTCCATCACTGATCACTACTCTTGGGATTCCAAATCTTGGGAAAATGATGTTTTTGAACATCTTCATTACGACCTTGTGATCATTTGTCGGGCTGGCGATTGCTTCTACCCATTTCGAGACATAGTCGACTGCCACTACGATGTACATGTTTCCATTCGAGGGTGGGTTGAAAGGTCCCATGAAATCTATTCCCCAGACATCGAAAACTTCGACTTCTAAGATTGGCTGCTGAGGCATTTCATTTCTTCGACCTATGTTATCCATCTTCTCGCACGAATCACATTTTGCTATGAAGAGCTGTGCGTCCTTGAACATGGTTGGCTACCAAAGACCAGCTTGGAGTATCTTTTGGACTGTTTTGAAGGTGGCAAAATGTCCTCCATAGGCGGACCCATGACAATGCTCTAATACTCCTCGGACTTCCTCCTCTGCTATACACCGTCTGAACAGGCCATCCGTCCCTTTTTTGTAAAGATAAGGTTCATCCCAGTAGTAGTTGTTGACATCCCTGAAGAACTTCTTCTTTCTATGAGCGTCATAGTCCTTAGGAACTTTCCCGCACACCATGTAGTTCACGAAATCTGAGTACCATGGTAGCTCAGCCGACTCGATTGCCATCAACTCGATCGACCTGGTTGATTCGGGGGTCGAGTAAGCTATCATGTGTCCGATCGTGTGGCTCATTTCTTCCAAGAAGGCGATGTGCATCAGTCTTTCTTCGGGCATTGAGTCATCTATTGGGAGTGGATCTTCGATTCTCATTCAGGACAGATGGTCTGCTACCCAGTTTTCAATTCCTTTTTTATCCAGGACCTCTATGTCAAATTCTTGCAGAAGAAGGATCCATCTGAGGAGCCTAGGTTTGGTGTCCTTTTTTGAGTAAATGTACCGCAGAGCAGCATGGTCCGTGTAGACAATCACCTTCGAACCGACTAAGTAGCTTCTGAACTTCTCGAACGCGAAAACCACAGCAAGGAGCTCCTTTTCAGTTTTCACATACCTCGTCTGGGCATCGTCCATGGTTCTACTGGCGTAGTAGATCACATGGAGCTTTTTATCTATCCTTTGACCCAGTACTGCTCCCACAGCATAATCTGACGTGTCACACATAATCTCGAAGGGATAGTCCCAATTAGGTGCTTGAACTATTGGCGTACTCACCAAAGCCTCCTTTATCTTGTTGAAGGCGTCTAAACAGTCCTTGTCGACAATAAACTTTGCTTCCTTGTAAAGGAGCCGCGTTAACGGTCGTGCGATCTTAGAGAAGTCTTTAAAGAATCGCCTGTAGAACCCTGCGTGCCCTAAAAAGCTCCTGACATCTCTCACCGATTTAGGAGGTTGCAGCTGAACCATTACCTCGATCTTAGCCTTGTCGACCTCTATACCCTTTTCTGAGATCTTGTGCCCTAAAACTATTCCCTCCTAGACCATAAAGTGGCACTTTTCCCAGTTTAACACTAGGTTGGTTTCTTCACACCTTTTCAGCACCTTGCAGAGGTTTGACAGACAAGACGAGAAAGAAGCTCCATATACTGAAAANAAGATAAGGTTCATCCCAGTAGTAGTTGTTGACATCCCTGAAGAACTTCTTCTTTCTATGAGCGTCATAGTCCTTAGGAACTTTCCCGCACACCATGTAGTTCACGAAATCTGAGTACCATGGTAGCTCAGCCGACTCGATTGCCATCAACTCGATCGACCTGGTTGATTCGGGGGTCGAGTAAGCTATCATGTGTCCGATCGTGTGGCTCATTTCTTCCAAGAAGGCGATGTGCATCAGTCTTTCTTCGGGCATTGAGTCATCTATTGGGAGTGGATCTTCGATTCTCATTCAGGACAGATGGTCTGCTACCCAGTTTTCAATTCCTTTTTTATCCAGGACCTCTATGTCAAATTCTTGCAGAAGAAGGATCCATCTGAGGAGCCTAGGTTTGGTGTCCTTTTTTGAGTAAATGTACCGCAGAGCAGCATGGTCCGTGTAGACAATCACCTTCGAACCGACTAAGTAGCTTCTGAACTTCTCGAACGCGAAAACCACAGCAAGGAGCTCCTTTTCAGTTTTCACATACCTCGTCTGGGCATCGTCCATGGTTCTACTGGCGTAGTAGATCACATGGAGCTTTTTATCTATCCTTTGACCCAGTACTGCTCCCACAGCATAATCTGACGTGTCACACATAATCTCGAAGGGATAGTCCCAATTAGGTGCTTGAACTATTGGCGTACTCACCAAAGCCTCCTTTATCTTGTTGAAGGCGTCTAAACAGTCCTTGTCGACAATAAACTTTGCTTCCTTGTAAAGGAGCCGCGTTAACGGTCGTGCGATCTTAGAGAAGTCTTTAAAGAATCGCCTGTAGAACCCTGCGTGCCCTAAAAAGCTCCTGACATCTCTCACCGATTTAGGAGGTTGCAGCTGAACCATTACCTCGATCTTAGCCTTGTCGACCTCTATACCCTTTTCTGAGATCTTGTGCCCTAAAACTATTCCCTCCTAGACCATAAAGTGGCACTTTTCCCAGTTTAACACTAGGTTGGTTTCTTCACACCTTTTCAGCACCTTGCAGAGGTTTGACAGACAAGACGAGAAAGAAGCTCCATATACTGAAAAATCATCCATGAAAACCTCCAACATTTCTTCGATTAAATCCGAGAAGATGAATGTCATGCACCTTTGGAAAGTCGCGGGATTGTTGTACAGGTCAAAAGGCATCCTCTTATAGGCAAAAGTGCTATAAGGGCAAGTGAATGTCGTTTTCTTCTGGTTAGCAGGGTGTATGGGTATTTGGAAAAATCCACTATACCCATCAAGGAAGCAATAACACGGGTGGTTAGTGAGTCATTCCAGCATCTGGTCAATGAAAGGCAGGGGGAAATGATCTTTCCTCGAGGCCGCGTTAAGCTTCCTATAGTCAATACACATTCGATGACCGGTTATTGTCCTTGTGGGAATTAGCTCGNAGGACAGATGGTCTGCTACCCAGTTTTCAATTCCTTTTTTATCCAGGACCTCTATGTCAAATTCTTGCAGAAGAAGGATCCATCTGAGGAGCCTAGGTTTGGTGTCCTTTTTTGAGTAAATGTACCGCAGAGCAGCATGGTCCGTGTAGACAATCACCTTCGAACCGACTAAGTAGCTTCTGAACTTCTCGAACGCGAAAACCACAGCAAGGAGCTCCTTTTCAGTTTTCACATACCTCGTCTGGGCATCGTCCATGGTTCTACTGGCGTAGTAGATCACATGGAGCTTTTTATCTATCCTTTGACCCAGTACTGCTCCCACAGCATAATCTGACGTGTCACACATAATCTCGAAGGGATAGTCCCAATTAGGTGCTTGAACTATTGGCGTACTCACCAAAGCCTCCTTTATCTTGTTGAAGGCGTCTAAACAGTCCTTGTCGACAATAAACTTTGCTTCCTTGTAAAGGAGCCGCGTTAACGGTCGTGCGATCTTAGAGAAGTCTTTAAAGAATCGCCTGTAGAACCCTGCGTGCCCTAAAAAGCTCCTGACATCTCTCACCGATTTAGGAGGTTGCAGCTGAACCATTACCTCGATCTTAGCCTTGTCGACCTCTATACCCTTTTCTGAGATCTTGTGCCCTAAAACTATTCCCTCCTAGACCATAAAGTGGCACTTTTCCCAGTTTAACACTAGGTTGGTTTCTTCACACCTTTTCAGCACCTTGCAGAGGTTTGACAGACAAGACGAGAAAGAAGCTCCATATACTGAAAAATCATCCATGAAAACCTCCAACATTTCTTCGATTAAATCCGAGAAGATGAATGTCATGCACCTTTGGAAAGTCGCGGGATTGTTGTACAGGTCAAAAGGCATCCTCTTATAGGCAAAAGTGCTATAAGGGCAAGTGAATGTCGTTTTCTTCTGGTTAGCAGGGTGTATGGGTATTTGGAAAAATCCACTATACCCATCAAGGAAGCAATAACACGGGTGGTTAGTGAGTCATTCCAGCATCTGGTCAATGAAAGGCAGGGGGAAATGATCTTTCCTCGAGGCCGCGTTAAGCTTCCTATAGTCAATACACATTCGATGACCGGTTATTGTCCTTGTGGGAATTAGCTCGTCTTTCTCGTTTTTAAAGACAGTGATTCCTCCTTTCTTCGGGACGCAGTGCACCGGAGACACCCAAGTGCTATCAGAGATGGGGTAGATAACTCCAGCATCAAGCAACTTCAGAATTTCCTTTTTCACCATTTCTTTCAAGTTCGGATTTAGCCGATGGGTGCAGAGATCAGGGGATATACCCTTGATATCATCTAGAGTATAGCCTATTGCTCTCCTATAGTTTCTTAATTGCGTGCAAAGCAATTTCAATTCCTTTTCTGGCAGGCTAGAATTGACGATCACTGGATAGGTTAAATTAGGTCCTAAGCGTACCTTAGCCCAGATGGAAGAGATTTGAGTACCACTTTAGACGCTTTAGACTCAAAACAATCATCAGTGGTTTGGAGTTGCTGCTCGAGGTTGTGCTCGATCATCCTACTCCATGGGGCGATCGTGTTAGCGTACGGGTGGGCTGGTGTTTAGAAACTGCATGACATGACGTAGGAGGTGACTACTGACTTGTCCAAACTTCTGTTGTCGAGCATCACTCCCTCTCTTTCAGCTTCCCTCATGTCCTCACTTAGTTCTGGTTCGATGACTTCTCGATAAGTATCAAGCAGCTCCTTGTAGAGCTCTGTTTCTTGATGCACAAATCCCTCCTTACCATCATTTGTCAGTGCTGTTTGTAAGCAATCTCCGATTGCAATCTCCTCAAATGCCTCCTCCCGCAGTTTGTCTAACTCCACTATCCAGAAGGTTCGACCAGCTATTGTAGGTTTTTTCATAGTTTCCCGAATGTCAAACTGCATAGTGAGGTCTTCCCCGAGCTTCAGATCGATCTTCCCATTTCTTACATCAATCATTGCCCTTGCAGTGGCTAAGAATGGTTGTCCTAAGATAAGCGGATCCCTTGGCTCCACATCCATTTCCAAAACCATGAAGTCGGTTGGTACATCTACTGACCCTACCTTGACCGGCAAGTCTTCCAAAACTCCGCTTGGCAACCTCGTAGCTCTATCTGCCAAAACCAGTTGGACGTCAGTAGGCTTGAATTTCTCGAATCCAAGACGTTTGGCTACAGTTAGTGGCATCAGGCTATCATATGCCCACAAATCGTAAAGGTATCTTCCAAACTTCAATGGTCCGATCGAGCAAGGTAAGGTAAANGTTAAGCTTCCTATAGTCAATACACATTCGATGACCGGTTATTGTCCTTGTGGGAATTAGCTCGTCTTTCTCGTTTTTAAAGACAGTGATTCCTCCTTTCTTCGGGACGCAGTGCACCGGAGACACCCAAGTGCTATCAGAGATGGGGTAGATAACTCCAGCATCAAGCAACTTCAGAATTTCCTTTTTCACCATTTCTTTCAAGTTCGGATTTAGCCGATGGGTGCAGAGATCAGGGGATATACCCTTGATATCATCTAGAGTATAGCCTATTGCTCTCCTATAGTTTCTTAATTGCGTGCAAAGCAATTTCAATTCCTTTTCTGGCAGGCTAGAATTGACGATCACTGGATAGGTTAAATTAGGTCCTAAGCGTACCTTAGCCCAGATGGAAGAGATTTGAGTACCACTTTAGACGCTTTAGACTCAAAACAATCATCAGTGGTTTGGAGTTGCTGCTCGAGGTTGTGCTCGATCATCCTACTCCATGGGGCGATCGTGTTAGCGTACGGGTGGGCTGGTGTTTAGAAACTGCATGACATGACGTAGGAGGTGACTACTGACTTGTCCAAACTTCTGTTGTCGAGCATCACTCCCTCTCTTTCAGCTTCCCTCATGTCCTCACTTAGTTCTGGTTCGATGACTTCTCGATAAGTATCAAGCAGCTCCTTGTAGAGCTCTGTTTCTTGATGCACAAATCCCTCCTTACCATCATTTGTCAGTGCTGTTTGTAAGCAATCTCCGATTGCAATCTCCTCAAATGCCTCCTCCCGCAGTTTGTCTAACTCCACTATCCAGAAGGTTCGACCAGCTATTGTAGGTTTTTTCATAGTTTCCCGAATGTCAAACTGCATAGTGAGGTCTTCCCCGAGCTTCAGATCGATCTTCCCATTTCTTACATCAATCATTGCCCTTGCAGTGGCTAAGAATGGTTGTCCTAAGATAAGCGGATCCCTTGGCTCCACATCCATTTCCAAAACCATGAAGTCGGTTGGTACATCTACTGACCCTACCTTGACCGGCAAGTCTTCCAAAACTCCGCTTGGCAACCTCGTAGCTCTATCTGCCAAAACCAGTTGGACGTCAGTAGGCTTGAATTTCTCGAATCCAAGACGTTTGGCTACAGTTAGTGGCATCAGGCTATCATATGCCCACAAATCGTAAAGGTATCTTCCAAACTTCAATGGTCCGATCGAGCAAGGTAAGGTAAACGATCCCGGGTCGCTCAACTTCTTAGGTGCAACAGTCCTCTGGAGTATGGCACTGCACTCATGATTGAGTATGACCATCCCTTGTACTTGCTTGATCCGCTCCATCATTGCGTCCTTCAGGAATTCCTGGTAAGGAGGTATCAGAGTGAAAGCGTCCATTAGAGGCATGCGGAGTTCGAGTTCTTGCATTTGTTTCTCGAACAATGCCTTGTACTTCTCCAGAAGTTCCTTGCGAAATCGTCCAGGGAATGGCAATGGTGGCTTGTAGGGTGGAGGGATGAATTTTCTTTCTTTCTGTTTCTCTCCTCCCAGTTTGCCTGTAGGAGACAGAGTTACCAGAGTATCAATCTGATCATCTATTCGAGTAGTGTGGTCGGGTGCAGGGTCGGGTTGTTCTGGGGAGTGGATTGGTGGTTCAGCAGTAGTGGCCGGTTCACGGAGATCCTCCCCATCTAAATCATTACTGTCCTCAGTGATGTTCAGTGGTGCCATTCGAGGTGGTAGTTGTCGTCCACTCCGTAGGGCTATTGCGAGTGCAGACTCCGTAGGGCTATTGCGAGTGCAGACTCCGTAGGGCTTTTTGAGGTGGAATCCGAGTTATCTGTGAGCACTTGAATTTGAGATCCCAATTTATCAAACTTGTTATGTAGTTCTTTGAAGTTGGCGGATATACGGCAGGCGAGATCATCGAATCTTGTATTAATGTGTATTGTGTCGGTCTTCTGATTGGATTGGACTGTGTGCATCAGTGATATGAATTCCACCGATGATGAACTAGATGGAAGCATTGGGCTATGCATCCGGTTTCGGTAGGACAAGCCTGGCTTCGGCTTGTAGTTGTTTTACCCTTTGTTGTAACCTCCTTGGTTGTTGATGTAGTTAACATCCTCTATCCGTACAGTCTCCCCATCTTGTTGTAGAAAATGCTCTTCCTCTGATATTGCATGAACATGCTGCTGTTGGTTGAGGAGCTTATCGAGCTTGTCATTGAGGGCTTTCATGTCCCTCTTGTACTTGGCATCTTCCTCTCCTGTAGATCACACAATACGATCGTATTCCTCATTATAATGCCCATCAGATTAAGCCAAGTTCTCCACTGGGTCCCAACCTTCATCAACATCCTTGTTGAGGAAGTTACCATGGCTTGCGGTGTCCAGCAACATCCGAATCTTGGGGACCACTCCTCTGTAAAGTGTGCTCAGCAATGAAGCATTGCTGAAGCCGTGATGTGGACATCGGGTAGTGTATCCCTTGAAACGTTCCCAAGCTTCATTGAACGTTTCATTGTTCTTCTGAACAAAGCCGGAAATATCATTTCTCAGCCTTGCCATTCTGGAGTTGGAGAAGAATTTGGCCAGGAATGCCTTCTTGCATGCTTCCCAAGTAGTGATGGACTCCTTGGGGAGTTATTTCTCCCATATGTGTGCTTTGTCTCCCAAAGAGAATGGGAAAAGCCTGAGTTTGAATCCATCCTCACTAACTCCATTGATCTTAGTGAGGCTACAGAGCCTATCAAATTCATCCAGATGATCCAATGGGTCCTCCATTGGCAATCCATGAAACTTGTTGCTTTGTATCATCTGGATGAGACTACTCTTGATCTCGAAATTGTTGTTATGGACAGCAGGTGGCACAATGCCATTCCTTCAAGTGTGAGTAGATGGAGCATCCCCTGCTCCTATGTAGGTCCTTGCTTGAGGAGCTGGTGGACCGTCTTGATTGTTCATTGTCTCCTCAATTGTGGGTGGTTGCGGTTGTGGAACTTGTTGTNAGTGATGGACTCCTTGGGGAGTTATTTCTCCCATATGTGTGCTTTGTCTCCCAAAGAGAATGGGAAAAGCCTGAGTTTGAATCCATCCTCACTAACTCCATTGATCTTAGTGAGGCTACAGAGCCTATCAAATTCATCCAGATGATCCAATGGGTCCTCCATTGGCAATCCATGAAACTTGTTGCTTTGTATCATCTGGATGAGACTACTCTTGATCTCGAAATTGTTGTTATGGACAGCAGGTGGCACAATGCCATTCCTTCAAGTGTGAGTAGATGGAGCATCCCCTGCTCCTATGTAGGTCCTTGCTTGAGGAGCTGGTGGACCGTCTTGATTGTTCATTGTCTCCTCAATTGTGGGTGGTTGCGGTTGTGGAACTTGTTGTTGACGAAGTAACCTTGGTTTGTCGATGTTGTCGATGAATGGACTCAAGTTGCGGCTACCTTTGGATCGTGTTTGCATGCACAAGTAGGTGGCCGAGGGTGTACACGAGGGTCAACTCGATCCAGGTGATCGAGTGACGGGTCGGGTAGGTACACGAGTTGTACTTGAAATGCAAAACGAACAAAAACGAAAGCAAACAAGTAAGATTCCGAACCAACGTAGATAAGAGAACTTGATCTAGCAAGTGCTGAAATCCTAAACGTAGCAAAATTAAATTCAACCAAATGGCAACGACGCCAAATTGATAACAGGTTTTTCACCCAGGATATCAATTCCCTATGCAGATGTAGGACAAAGGGTTATCAGTCCAAATGGTTTTTTTATGCTAGCAGGAAGGAGGCAATCAGAACAATGCAAGTCAAGCCAAGCAATAATGGGGTTTTGTCTAACAATCCTAAAATAATAAAAGAAAAGAATATAAACAAGGAACCACACGACCTAAGCACTCGATGCAAGCATTCGAGTACATGATCGGGTGGGGTGATCGAGTAAGCAAAGAAGGTATGAACAACTCGAGGGGTTACTCGAAGCAGGTGATCGTGTACCTGCTCGGGTAAGGGATCGAGTGATGAATAGAAATGCAAGCAACTAAAATACAAAAGCTTCTAAAGATGGGGTAATCGAATCCTAAGTATTCCTAACCAGTACAAATGTCTTACATGTCTCAAGCAAATATTTCCTAGACAATGAGTCTCTAAAATCTTGTTAAAACACTCTTGTGATAAAAACAATCAACCTTGATCACTCCCCTACCCAACTCTCGTTGGAGAAACATGACCAAACAGGCATTAAGATCCGATTCATTATTGTCAGTAAACCCCTTACTCATCTAATCTCTTAGGCTAAGTGAGTAAACCTCTAGCATTTGTTGATTCAAGCATCTCATCTACACCTCTCAGTGGTAAAACACCTTAGATCTAATCTCACCCTCTCGGTTTGTTGATAGCATTAAGAACACCAATCTAGAAGGAAATCTATTAAACATATACAATCAACTAAGACATCCTAACCGATCAAGAACACAAAATCATCTATCCCATCCCTAGAAACTTTACTACACTATTCGGAAATCATAGCAGGAAACATCAAAGCAAATATAAACAAAAATTGCATTATATTAAACGATAAAGTAGAGGGATAAGAGTACAAGATAGAAATCTAAAGAAATGATAAAAAGTTATGAAATAAAATCTAAAACAAAAGGGAAAAGTGTTTGAGTCGCTCAGTTCTCTCACAGAAGCTCTCGCTCTCTGGTTTGAGGGTCTGCGGCGTGCTCGTTTGCGAGGAAGGAGAGGAGGGATTTATATATGGAAACCCCTTTGACCTAGCTTTCCAGACCTGCGCGAGGGTCTACTCGATGGGGTACACGAGGATGAGGTCGAGTTAGTCCTCGGGTAGATCTTCGGGTTGGTCTTCATGCTCTTGGATCCTCCTTGATCGTGTTGGGGTTCAGACTCGTTCTTCCAGCTCGATGGCTCCTTCGGGTACATCTTCGGGTTTGTCTTTGTTTTTCCCCATTTTAGGCTCTTAAGCACCTGTTTTCATCCAAATTATGCAAATGCAAAAATGCAACACCCTAAATGGCCTAAAAGTGAATTCATACAGTTAATGACCTAAAAATGCTAAGTTAATGGTATGAATAATGCAAAATATGGACAAAAAGGGATGCTAAAAACATGTGAATTAGAGAGTTATCAACAAGTCATGGCCATAGCCTGATATTCAGCTTCAGCCGAGGAGAGAGACACACGTGATTATTTCTTATTCTTCCAAATGAGAGGAGAGTCACCAAGCATAACAATATAACCAGTGAGAGAACGACGAGTAGTTGGACACTTAATATAGTCCGAATCATAGTAGGCATTAATCTGAAGAAGAGAAGTAGAAGAGAGAACAATTCCTTGGCCCAGCGAGGATTTTAAGTAACGAACCAAATGCAGAGCAGAGTCCCAATGATCCATAAGCGGAGTTTGCATGAACTGGCCAGAATGTTCACCGCATAGCTCAACTCAGGACGAGTATGCGTAAGGTACACAAGTCGCCCAACAAGGCGACGATATTGATCAGGTGCGGAGAAAGGTTTACTCGTAGATGACAACAATTTATGATTCTTCTCTAATGGAGTATTAGCAGGCTGAGAACCCGTGAGACCGCATTCATCAATCATATCAAGAAAGTATTTCCGCTGAGAGAGAAAAATTCCGTCAGGTCCACGAGCGACTTCGATGCCAAGGAAATACTTCATAGCACCAAGGTCTTTCATCTTGGAGCAACGACTCAAATAATCTTTAAAGGACGAGAGGAGCGTAGAGTCATTACCAGAGACAATTCAGTCATCCACATAAACAAGGACATGAAGAACAACATACCCGCGAGTGTAAGAGAAAAGTGAGTTGTCTTTATGAGAACGAACAAACCCATAGTCAAGAAGTGCGGTAGAAAGCTTGGAAAACCAGCAGCATGGAGCTTGGCGGAGACCATAAATAGACTTCTTAAGCTTACACACAAGAGAAGGATCATCGGGAAGAAACCCCGGAGGTGGTTTCATGTAAATGTCTTCGTCGAGGTCTCCATGTAAGAAGGCATTATGCACATCCATTTGGTGAAGCTCCCAATTCTTAACGGCAGCCACTCCAAGCAACGTGTGAACCGTTTGTAGCTTAGCAACAGGAGCAAATGTATCCGTAAAATCAACACCCTCTTTCTGATGGTTACCAAGAGCAACCAATCGAGCCTTATACCGTTCAAGTGTACCATCAGAGTGAAATTTAAAATGATACACCCATTTCGAACCGAGAGCTTTTACACCAGGTGGTAAACGTGTAAGTGTCCATGTCTCATTAAGTTCTAAAGCGTCAATCTCCCTGCGTATAGTTTCGCGCCATTCGAGGATTTGAACAGCCTGCTTATAAGTTACAGGTTCATCGACCATAGTGACAGCCGCAAGAAACCACTGATGAGCAGAACTAAACCTGTCACAAGATACATAGTGTGCTATAGGATAGAAACAAGTACCTGAAGATGTTGGAGAGGATGCAGGCTTGAGAGAGATGAGAGTTTCATCATGACGTGCAGAGTAAGTAACATACAGTTTAAGACGAGTAGACCTCTGTTGTTTTCTATGACCGCGACCAAGCGGTTCAGTACCAATATCACAACCCGCAGAAGTATCACCAGATTCTGCATCGGAAGCATCAACATTAATATCAAGAGGAACAGTGGATTCATCAACAGGAGAAGGAGGAGAAATTGGAGCAGGAGATGAACCCGGAGAGGGCAATACGATGCTCCTCCTGTTTATGACGTCGGGTGGTGTGACCTCATTAAGAAGCTCGTCATCAGCAAGAACCAGAGCTGGCATAATCGGAGAAGGAGGCGTCAAAGAGGATACTTGCGCCTTTGCAAATGGAAAAACGTCCTCATTAAAGATAAAATCCCGGGAAACAAAAAAATAGTGAGTCTCCATATCATAGACTCACCAGCCTTTTTGAGTATGAGGATAACCCATAGAGATACACTTGCGTCCTCATTCTTCAAATTTATCATGACGGGATGAATGACGTTTGGCAAAGCACAAGCAGCCAAACACACGAAGATGAGCATACATGGGAGAAGTAGAGTGAAGAATCTCATACGGTGTCTTACCATTAAGTAATGGAGTAGGTTTACGATTGATTAGATACGCAACGGTGAGGATACTTTCACCTTAAAACTTAGTGGGTAAGTCAAACTGAAAGAGAAGAGAACACGCCATGTTGAGGATGTGGCGATGTTTGCGTTCAACCCCACCGTTTTGTTGAGGAGTGTATACGTAAGAGGTTTGATGTTGAATGCCATGATCCTTGAAGAAAGAGTGTAGACTCATAAACTCACTACCATTGTCACTACGAACAACTTTTATCTTTTTACCAAACTATTGCGAAGCCATAGCTACAAATTGCTTAAGATGAGTGGCAACTTCACTTTTGGCTATGAGAAGATAAGTCCATACAGCCCGAGAATGATCATCCACAATAGTTAGAAAATAGTGAGCTCCACAAGTAGAAGCAAGTTTGTTAATGACCCCACACATCACAATGTATCAAAGAAAAAATCTTTTGTGCTTTATTAGAACTATGAGGAAAAACTGATCTTGTTTGTTTAGCTTGAATACAAACTTCGCAAAAACCATTAATATCACTACTGGGAGGTGCAAGATCTGGATATGTAGAAAAAAAACTAGAAAGGATCTTCGAAGACGGATGCCCCAAACACTCATGTCAGAGAGACTGTGTAGATGTCGTGACATGATGAGTCTTTGTGGAAACTGCCCCACAAAAATGATAAACTCCATCTCTCTTCACCGGCGCCAATCAGCATCTTCGAAGTGCGGTCCTGTATAGCACAAAATGCATAAGTGAACACAGCATAACAAGATAGTTCACGTAAAAGTCGCGCCAAAGAGATGAGAGTGCAAGAAAGATCGGGAACATTGAGGACACGGTTAAGTTGGACATGATCACCAAGGAGCATTGTCCCTTCTTTAGTAGCGAATGTGTGCTTCCCATTGGGAAGAACAATAACGCTACGAGGAATATCATGAATCTCCACAAGTAGTTCATCATCACCGGTCATGTGATGAGATGCTCCAGAGTCAAGTAAAAATTCAACACAGGTAGACTTACCAGAAAGTTTGTCATTGCCAGTTGATTGATCGGATTTCAACAAGTTCACGATCACAGACAATGTCTCTTTACTCACACCGGGAATATCCGAGAGGTCATCAGCAGGAGAGACGTGAGCTTGAGCATTATTAACATGGTAAGAAGAAGAAGACAAACGACCACGACTGCGACCTCTGTACGAACCACGACCCCGACCACAAGTAGACTCGTTATGGAAACCACCATGAGAATCACCATGCTTCTCGATCCACCAATCGGGTAATCCATGAAGTTCAAAGCATGTCTCAACCGAGTGATTAGTGCGGCCGCAATGAGTACATGGTCCTTGATTTAGACGAGTAAAAGATGCAATAGCATTCACACCTGATTTAACAGCAAAACCAATAACATCAATGCGTTCTTCCTTAGATTGTGCAACAATGAGATGTCGTTCTTCCGCAATAACTTCAAAATAAACATGATCAAGTGTCATGTCGGTATCGCGGTTAAGACGACTAAGTATGTTGGTACGCGTAGTACCAAACCGAGAAGCATCAAGACCCATGATAAATTGATGAATACAAGATCGCGACGAACTTGTTGCTTGAGACGTTGAGGACACGACAAAGAGCTACAACAGCAGTCTAGAAGGGGCTCAAAATCGTCGAGATCATCCCACATCACCTTGAGCTTCCCGAAATAGTCAGCAACGGTTTGTCCATCTTTAGCACAACGAGCGATGGAAGACTTAATTTGATTGATGAACACGGGAAGCGTTACCAATAGAGTATCGAACACGCAAGGTGTCCCAAAGAACCTGTGCATTGTCAACAAAGGAGATCACCTTCTGAACTTGAGGATCTAAACTCGCATAGAGCCAGTCACAGAGCATCGAGTTGAGCTGTTGCTGGTTTCATGTTTTATGACTCTGTTGGTTTGAATTATTGGTTATTGGTTATTGGTTTAAGATCTATTGGTTATTGGTTTAATGGTATTTTGTTGGTTATGTTCCGCTGTTTCATTGTTTGTGGTTAGATGGCTAGTGGGTATGAGACCACTAGTTAATTAGTTAATTACTATTATTCTTATTATTATAAAAAATGGGTCGGGTCGTTTCTATTCTTGTAAGTTTAAGTACTCTCACTTTATGAGCTGTTTTAAGTTTCTAACATGTTTAAAATATAATGATACATGATTTGTTTGATTTGGATGATGTCCCAGATTATATGGAAGACGGAAAGTCGGCTTTGCGTATGTATTTAGAAGAACAAAAATTAGAAATGAAAAGTCATCCTCAATTGAATGTTTTGCATTATTGGAGAGAGAACAAACATCGTTTTGGTGTGTTAACATACATGGCCTTGGACATTCTTAGCATTATGATAACTAGTAGCTGGTAAGTCTTCCTTTAGTATTGAAGCTCATTTGATTTTGAATCAACTTGGTCTTTTTTTATTATTCTTCCATAAGCCCATTTGCGGATTGCAAACTTATCCGTTTTTCACCTCGTATTCTCAAACTCTCACGAAGCTCTTTATACTCGACCACTTCAATACTGGTTTCTCCTATTTTAGGTTCCATTGATAATACATGAACTTTTTTTTCTTTGCCTGAAAAATACATAATTTTCCATTTCTTATTTTTCCATTAACAATGTTAGAGATCAAAACTCATAATTTTTTCTGCTCTCTTGAACTTCATACAAGTTTTCACTACTATTTACGATAACTAAATTCAAGAACAAAAATATACAATTAGATTAACCGATTCCAAATTTCTCAATTAGTGTTGTTTTTGGATTTATACCGACTTTACAAAATTTGAAACTTCATCAACGTAACACTTAAATTCTAAAATTTCATGAGATCTCCACCTTCATAGACCTTTGTATACCTTTCATACTCCATTTGCACATGTGATAGAGTCAACAAATACCTGATCATTGTTGTTGTCACCTACTCCATCTGCGTCTGAGATATGGTGGTTTTCACCAAGTGAAGATGAAGAATGGCTTTATTTGATTTACAAAGATGTAGATCTCATGAAATTTTAGAGTTTAAGTGTTGATTAATTTAATTGTGTATTTTTGTTCTTGAATTTAGTTATCCTAAATAGTAGTGAAAACTTATATGAAGTTCAAAAGAACAGAGAAAATTATGAGTTATGATCTCTAACATTTTTAATGGAAAAATAAGAAATGGAAAATTATATATTTTTTAGGCAAAGAAAAAAAAGTTAATGTATTTTTCTGGCAAAAAAATAGTTTGTGTTTTTTTCTAAAAAACATTTCAAAAAATAGTAACACTGTCATAATGCCGTTAACGGTCGTAACAGAGAGGAGAAAAAATTAAAAAAAGATAATGTATTTTTCATCAACTAAAAATAGTCTATATATTTTTCGGGCAACGAAAAAAATTCATGTTTTTTCTGGAAAATATTAAATAGCTGGCGTTTTTTTTTGAAATTTTCCCTATTGACATCCGGAAGACATATGCCACCTTCTTTAGTTATGGATCCTTAGTGAAAGTTCCATGCACAATGGGAGATTTTGATCCAACATAATTCATTTGACAATCTTCAAAAAATTTTAATTCATTTGATCAATAAGTTAAGTAGAGATTTTGATCCAACATAATTCATTTGACAATCTTCAAAAAATTTTAATTCATTTGATCAATAAGTTAAGTAGATTTCATGCTTATAAGTGGAACCTCTATAGATTATTAATTAATAGAAATAACTTTTTTTTTGTAGTCCTGAGTCGGAGCAGGATAATAATTAACCCAATTCGATAGTCACACTTCTAAGCTCCTAAACTCAATTATTTCTAGTATCCCAAAATTATAACGATCGTAATTTATAAACCGCTTCATATGGATGTTATTATGGGCCTAAACGGGCTTAGCGTTGAAAAATAGCCCATAACATGCAAAATAAATGGGTTTAATTTTCATTTTCGTTTAAACGACGCAGTTTCTTGTGTCGCCGATCTTAGCTCATCTCTTCTTTCCACAAGCAGAAGACCTAAAGACGAACAAAGATACGGTTAGGACGGAGTACACATATCCTAGGTTAATTCTCCACCGGAAAAGTTAATTCTCGTTCTCAACGGTGCCGGAAGAGTAGAGGAAAGGTAATAGACAGGTCAATAGTTAACTTTCTCGTTTCAATTTTGTGATTGGGGGTTTATAGGTTGAAATCTGATTTCAGGGTGATCGAAACAAAATGGGTAAGCATAGGAAGAGAGATGCTGATTTGGAAGACGATACTCCATCTTCAGCATCGTCGTCTTCGTCTTTCTCGTCCGACGAGTCTGATTCGTCTTCTAGAAAACGGAGGGAGAAGCAAAGGGGGCGGCGGAAAAGTGACGGAGGAAGTTATGAGAGAGAGAAGCGGAGGAAGAGAGAGAAGGAGAAGGAGAAAAAGTGGAAGAAGATGGAGAGGAGGGAGAGAAAGAGGAGAGATATGAAGAAGAAGAGGAGGAGCAAGAAGCGTGATTATGAGTCTGATTCTGAGTCACAGTCTGGTTCTGATGATCCCATCTCTGATGAAGAGAGTTCACAGGATGAGCCTGAAACTGTGGTAAAAGAGATGCTTTTGGAGTTTCCTAATGTTGGCAGTGATTTGAAACAGGTAATGTGATACTTCTTTACTCTGGATAGGTTTCGTTTATGAGTAGTAGGTGAACCTGAAATCATTGTCCAATATCTCTGTATGTGCTGAGATTTCGAATTTCATGACCTTTTTGTGTAGCTGGTGAAAATGATACGTCTTTCCCCGAACTAGATTTAGTTATGAGTAGTAGTATTTTATGGTGAATCTGAATAATTGCTAGTGCTATGCGTCCAATGTCTTTTGTTTTGCTTTGATATTTTAAGTTTATGTCCTTTTTTTGTAGCTTTTGAAAATGATAGATGATGGGCAAGCGGTTGATATTAAGGGTATTTCCGAGAGCGCTTTGAAGAAGCGGTTGAAGAAGCTGTTTCTTTCTTTGAAGCTTAAGGAACGTGGTGATAGAGTCTTTTTATTACCACCAGGTGCTTCTCCTTCTTTAGATTTGGTGGGGCATCTTATAAAAGGCGGAGAAGAAGAAGTTGAGAAAAACTGTGATGATTCTGTCCCATTAAAGAAGACTGAAAAGGTTTTGGCAGATGAGAACGATTTAGGATCGAATTCAGCTGATGATGATGTTGCTGGTCCAAAGAAAAGGTGATTCACGCTTTCTCTTTGTGGTTCTTTCTAGTGTGCTTCATATTAAATAGTTATCCTATTAGATCTTAATGTGGGTCTAGACTCTAGAGGATAAAATATGATGGTGTTATAATTTGATTATAGGGTGATTGGACCTGCAATGCCATCCGCGGAGTTACTTGCTGCTGCAGCAAAGCTAACAGAAGCTCAAGCTGAACTTAGGTACTTTTAATTGATTATTAGCTCTAAGATTATCTTTTTTTTTTTAATTATTTTTTATGTTTATTAAACCGTTTAATAAATATTTATTAATATACCTCAGAGAAGCTGAGCTAGCAGAAGATTCAGAATATTTCATTGGACCTGCTCCACCAGCTGTTGTTGCTGAAGTTGCATCATCTAACGAGGCAGAGCGATTTGAAGAGGTTCATAGTTTTCCTTCTGGCAATATAGATACAATTCTTTGTTTTCAAATTTTATGGATAATTCGTTAGAGTAGCATCTTATACTCCTTATGTAAGCAGGTGACCCGGATTATGGAAGCTGAACCTGATAGTCCATACGATGTCTTAGGAGTAAATCACAATATGGCTGCTGATAATATGAAAAAGAGGTATGGATTCTGTTACACTTTTGGAATCAAGAAAAATGGTTATTAGTCACTAAATAACTGCGCTCAATCATTTTACACAATTTTACGCAATCAGTTGCATAATTTGATATAGACAATTATGGTTTGTAGGTACTGGAAGCTGTCTCTTCTTGTTCACCCAGACAAATGTTCTCATCCCCAAGCCCAGGAAGCTTTCATTTTACTGAATAAAGCTTTCAAGGAATTACAAGATCCAGAAAAGGTGAGATAATGAATCATCTACTGTCTGGTTGTTTTTCTATATGCTCTCAGAGACTTACTGAATCATGTGGCCACTCAACATTTATTTATGTATATTCCCTTAATACCATCTCTTTTGTTGCCCTTTGTTTTATATCTCTAATGTATTACCGACACTGTCTACAGAGAAAAGCAATGGATGACAAGATTAAACTTAAGGAGGAACAAGAGGCATTTAAGGTTTGTAATTCTGCCTGATTGATCTATGCAATCTTTTGGGATAAAATCTGTATGTCTGGCTTACAAAGACACGGTATTCTTGCTCTGCAGGCTGAATTACGTTCAATGCAAGAAGCAGCACAATGGAGAAGATCTCAAGGTGATGAGGAATCACTGTGTTATGCAGCTCCCTAATCTCTTTGCCTTTATTACGGTATGAAAATTTAATGCTGTTTTTCTTGGGTTTTCAGGCATATCAATGGAAGGTGATGCAGAGCTGCTGGCAGCAACTGAGGTTAAACCTATACCTAAAAGAGATGAGTGGATGACCACCCTTCCTCCTGAAAGAAAGGTGAGAGATCGACAATTACCCATTGGTAGAAAAAGGTTTTTAACTATTGGTTAGGGTAAAAATTTATATGTATCTCGGGTTCTTCTGCAGGTTGGGGTGGCCGTGCAACAATCAACAACATTTAGCAGAAATGCTAGAGAAGGACGCGGAGACACTACAGCTTGGACAGATACTCCTATGGACAAAGCTGAAAGAGCAAAGATGAAGTAAGTTAACGCCAATTTTGTCAACCTTTC
>NC_025691.1:13705577-13711795 GCF_000633955.1 Camelina sativa
ACCCTTCCTCCTGAAAGAAAGGTGAGAGATCGACAATTACCCATTGGTAGAAAAAGGTTTTTAACTATTGGTTAGGGTAAAAATTTATATGTATCTCGGGTTCTTCTGCAGGTTGGGGTGGCCGTGCAACAATCAACAACATTTAGCAGAAATGCTAGAGAAGGACGCGGAGACACTACAGCTTGGACAGATACTCCTATGGACAAAGCTGAAAGAGCAAAGATGAAGTAAGTTAACGCCAATTTTGTCAACCTTTCGCTAGCATTTGTTAACGACATTTCACGAGGTTGTTTTGTAATAAAAGCAAAAATCACATTGGTTCTATTTGAAGAAGTTCAGCTGCTCATAGTTAAGCTATAGGTCTACTATAACTAGCCTAGATCTGAATGCAGCGGATTGTAGCTGTTGTGAGTTGGTAAAAGAACAGTTAGCTAGGGATGGATTTATAAGGCTGTCTCTGCAGATTGTTGAAGGGGAGTTGATTTTTAAGGGTTTGGTCATTTGGTTGAGTGTAAAGAGCCCTCTCAGAAATTAGATCTCTCTGTTTTGCGATTGTAGGAATTATGGAGTTTCATAGCTTTGTTCTTATTTTTGTTCTCTTCTGGTGTTCTTATCAGTTACTTGGAAGCATACAACAAGGCGAGTGCGCTAGCATCAAACGAAGGGGAAAATATGAAAAGAAGCATGGATGCTGAGCTTGTGGACAAGTATAACAAAGAGAAAAGAGCAAAGTCTCTGGTAGAGAAGCACAGAGAAGAGTCGACTTCTTCTTCAAGCCGTCTGAAGAAGAAGACGAAGTTGTCTTCATCGAAAGAGAAAACCGAAAAGGACGAGTGGGTGGGGAAACATCCGTGGAAGCCATGGGACCGTGAGAACGACCTCACTGCCGGGAGACAGAAGGTGAAACTTGATGCTGAGGGTATGGCTGAAGGTTTGGCGTCCAAGTTTTCTTCTGGGAATTTCCAAAGAAGCTTTCTTTGAAGTGAAAAGCTTGTTGCATGTAACTTGTTGACCATATATATATGTATAATGTATCTAATGAAGTTTTTCTTTAAACTGAAAACTTTACCCAGAAATATTTTTTCTCATTTGCAAACTTCTACATGTGAACATGATTGGACACATGCTTAATAGTTAATACAAATTGGTAAGATTATAAAATCTGAGTCAATGTTGCATAGTTATTACTTTTTAATATTTATACGTTCCATATATTTCTCTGAATAATAATAACATAAAAAGGAAAAGTTGGCCAGTAAATTTTTTTTTTTAATTGACCAATTAAAAATGAGGATGGCTAGAGTGTTTCGTATATTTCCTACAAGTACGACCAAGAAAATCCTTCTTCCCACATGATATCAAACTTTTAACACTTGAAAAAGTAAATCCTTTAGTCAATTTTACTGAATTTTTGTTTCTCTACTGCTCTATACATTCTTTATATATGAAGGGTGAAGTAGCACTATTACTCTTTTTTAATTTCAATCTTGGATTTCTTAACTATTATCAATTTCGTTTATGTAAACCGGTTGGTTTGATAAACCGTTTACGACCATCAACACTAGAATATTTCGTCATGCTGAGCTCACAGCTAAAATTCCAGAAACGGAAACACCGAACCCGAAGAATCCGCTCAAGGCGTCAAGAGATGTAACAAAGTGGTAGGCGTTAAAGTTGTTCTTCTCGTTAAGCTTTACAAGAATATATATACAATCACAAGAACCCTAAGAGAATATTCTAGACTTGAGTACCAAGACTCTTTACAATAGAAAATATAACATAAGTGTAGATATTTATAGATATTTATACAATAGTCCCTAATACTCCCCCTCAAATTGGCGCATGAAGATCCCGAATGTCCAACTTGCGTAGAAGATAAGAAAATTGCGGACCGCCAAGAGACTTAGTGAAAATATCAGCAAACTGGTTGGAAGTGTGTATCTTGAAGGTCGCAATAAGCCCAACCTTGAGTGCATCACGTACAAAATGACAATCAGCTTCAATGTGCTTAGTATGCTCATGGAAAACAGGGTTTGCGGCAATATGTAGAGCAACTTGATTATCACAGAAAAGTGATATAGGAGTATCATGCTGAACCCCAAAGCAGGATAGAAGTTCACGTTCCCACTTCAATTCACCCGTCGTGTAACGCATCGCCCGATACTCCGCTTCAGCAGAAGAGATTGAAACCGTCTTCTGCTTCTTTGTTTTCCACGCAATAGGAGACCCACCTAGAAGTATAACATAGCCAGACAACGAGCGACGAGTAAGAGGACAAGTCTGGTAATCAGCATCACAATAGGCAGAGAGTGTAAGATCAGTATTAGCAGTCAACAAAATCCCTTGTCCAGGACAGCCTTTAAGATAATGAACCACCCGAAGTGCTGCTTCCCAATGTTTGACCTGCGGTTGCTTGAGAAACTGTGCAAGAATATGAATAACATAAATAAGATCAGGACGTGTAACCGTGAGATACACTAAGCGTTCGACAAGACGACGATATCGCCCTAGATCAGCATAAGGACCTTCTTCAATGACTTGCAACTGATGATTCTCTTCCATTGGACTCGCAAATGGCCGGGAGGCTAACAATCCACATTCGTCAATAATATCCAAAGTATATTTGCGTTGAGACAAATAGATACCCTGCGGAGATCTTGCAACCTCGATACCCAGAAAGTATTTGAGATGACCCAAATCTTTCATTTTAAAACATTCACTCAAATACTCCTTAAACTGAGAAATAGTTCTCGAATCATTGCCACCAATCAACAGATCATCAACATAGACCAAAACGTATAGCCTCATATCTCCACGTTCAAGTAAAATAATGAGTAATCAGGATATGTCTGAACAAAACCATACTCGAGTAAAGCATTTGTTAGTTTGGCAAACCAACAACCGGGTGCCTGGCGCAATCCGTACAAAGACTTGCGAAGGCGTAAAACTTTATTTTGACCCGATCCTCGATAACCTGGAGGTAATGTCATGTAGACCTCTTCCTCTAAGTCACCATGAAGAAATGCATTGTGAACATCCATTTGATGCACCTCCCAATTCTTTGCAGCCACCACTTTAAGAAACATTCGAATCGTAGTCATCTTGGCAACAGGAGCAAAAGTTTCTTCATAATCTTTCCCTGCAATATGTCGATCCCCTCGAATAACCAGACATGCTTTATAGCGTTCGATAGAACCATCAGAACGATGCTTAATGGTGTAAACCCAATGACACCCAAGTGCTTTCTTTCCCGGGGGTAGATTGGTTTCATACCATGTATTAAGCAATTCAAGAGCATCAACCTCAAAACCCATTGCCTCGCACCAAACCTTTATTTGAACAGCTTCAGCGTATGTCTTTGGTGCCACTGCAGCAGTAACTGCCGCAAGAAAAGCCCTGTGCTTATCCGAGAAACGATCACATGTAACATAATTTGAAATCGGATAGAGGACCGTACCTGGAGAAGAAGATGCTGAAGTGGGAGTGCGTGGTGAGGGATCAGTTATACATTGCGTTGTGTTCAGGATATAGTCATTCAACTTCACTGGAGGTTGCTTTCGACGTTTGCCAATTCCCAACTCTGGTTGAACATCAGAAACCAACAGAGGTTGGTTAATCTCCCCCTAAGATCGATCATTCTCCCTCGTAAATCGATCAGTCTCCCCCTTAGATTGATCAGTCTCCTCTGTCACTGTGGCATGTGACGGAGCTGTAAGTGAGTCTCTAGATACTGCAAATGGAAATACATGTTCATGGAAGATAACGTCGCGAGATACAAAATATTCCTCCTTCTCGATATCAAAGACTCGCTATCCTTTCTGACCATACGGATACCCCACAAACACACACTTGTGACCCCGTTCTCCAAACATATCCTTATCATGTGACTTGTTATGAGCAAAACATAAGCATCCAAACACCTTGAGACGATCAAACAGAGGTGCCGATCCATATAGTAATTCATAAGGTGTTTTTCCATGAAGGATAGTAGATGGCATTTGATTGATCAAGTGTGCAGCCGTCATAACACATTCTCCCCAAAATTGAATTGGTAAGCTTGCTTGAAACATGAGAGATCGAGACACGTTCAAGATATGACGGTGCTTGCGCTCGACACATCCATTTTGCTGAGGCGTATAAACACAAGATGTTTGGTGAAGAATTCCTTCATGCTCAAAAAATGCCCTTAAGAACATAAATTCAGATCCATTGTCACTCCGCACAACACGGACTTTTTTGTCAAATTTCTAGCAACCATCGCACAAAATTTATTAATGGAATTGGCCACTTCTCGTTTTTCGTGAAAAAGATAAATCCAAACAGCTCGGGAGTAGTCTTCCACGATAGTAAGGAAATATGAAGCGCCCGAAGAAGAAAGAGTACAATAAGGTCCCCAAACATCAAAATGAATCAAATCGAATAACTCGGCAGCTTTATTAGAACTTTCATGAAAGCAATCACGAGTTTGTTTAGCTCGAAAACATACGTCACAAATAACTTCTGACTCCGCAGTTTTTCCAACTTCAACAGACCCCCACAAAAATGATAACACCCTACTAGATGGATGTCCTAAACGGTGATGCCATAAGTCTCTTGCTCCTGAACTGGATGCTGCCTGAGCTTGAGTCCCCATAACACCATGCAAAACATAGACTCCTCCGCACTCTTCACCGCCAATCAGCATCTTCAAAGTAAGATCCTGCAACACACATAAATCTTCAGTAAACGTCATTGAAACCTTTGTCAATTTAAGTAACTTAGCAACAAATATCAAAGAGCATTGCAATTGTGGAGAGTATAAAACTCCCCGAAGCCACAAATCTCCCCCTAAACAAATATCCCCTTGTTTAACAGCAATTGCTCTATCACCATCTGGTAATCTAATCGAGCATGGATATATATCACAAACATTGCTCAAAAGGTCCAACTTCCATGTCATGTGGTGAGAAGCTCCTGTATCGATAATAAAATCTACATTATCTCTCTTACTGGTCAGTTTGTCAACAGAATCTTGCTTAGTTGTGTTGACAAATTTTCAAACCGCACGCCACTGGTCATCCGTTAATTGTGGGAAAGCACTCTGATCAAGCTCCACTTTCCTCGTCCCAACATGAGTTGCTTGAACAGCATTCGACTGTGGTGCTTGTGTGGAATTCACACGACCTCCATTGCCTCTTCCGCGGCCAGAGCCTCCAAACGCTCCACCACCACGACCAAACCTCCCACGAGCACCACCTCCTCTACCACGACCACCAAATTCACGCCCTCTCTCTCCCCACCATTCGGGATAACCTTTCAACTGGAAACAATTGGCTGATGCATGCCCATACTTCCCACAATGAGTGCATGTTACATCTTTTTCACGAAAAGGTTCACGGTTAGTACGACTGCCATGTGGTCCAGCGGCCACCGAGAACCCGACAACATCTGTGGTGCTTGTCTCCCTATTTCGTATCACTGTTTGTTGTCTCTCCTCCCAGATGATACGTTGATAAACTTGAGAAAACTTAGGTAGAGGGTCTAAGCTCGTAATTGTAGAACGTATTGTTCCAAAGCGAGCATCATCGTAATTGTAGAACGTATTGTTCCAAAGCGGGTACGTATTAGAAGTGTATATATATTAAACATAAAATTATATTAATAAAATATTGAGACATACAAATTAAAATTTTTATTACCTTCTAAACATTTATCTAACAACTAATACATATTTAAATTAATTAATAATTGAAAGGTAAAAAAAATAAAGAAAAAAATAAACACTAACTAGAGGGGGGGGGTATTCAACTTGATGTTTTAAGGATTTGGTAGGATTTTAATATTTTAGAATTTTGAAAGATTTCAGAGATTTTTAGGAGATTTGATTGTATTTTAGATTTGTTTTTATTTTTATTTTTAGAAAATGAAATGTGATTCTATAAGATTCTATGATATTTTATTGGTAAACTTTGTGTGATTTTAGAATATTTTGCAATACAAAAAAAAAGAAAGAAAATCTGTCGAAAAAGAAAGAAAGAAGTTGTGGGAGATGAAGACGTAAACTTGTCGAGACACCACCACAGAGCCTAAATTATGCAAGAAAGAAAAAGAAGCTTTAAGTGAAATGAAGAACAGAGGAAGAAGATGAGCAAAAGGGAGAAGAAGAAGGTGGAAGACACATGAGGAGAAGAAGGAACAAGTCAATAAGGAAGTTGGGCTTAGTAGTTTTGTGTGTGTGT
>NC_025691.1:13714224-13714897 GCF_000633955.1 Camelina sativa
AGCCTAAATTATGCAAGAAAGAAAAAGAAGCTTTAAGTGAAATGAAGAACAGAGGAAGAAGATGAGCAAAAGGGAGAAGAAGAAGGTGGAAGACACATGAGGAGAAGAAGGAACAAGTCAATAAGGAAGTTGGGCTTAGTAGTTTTGTGTGTGTGTTGTAAGAAAAAATCCACGTGATCCTATATTTCAATTGTTCTCTATAGACAATAACCAAAACAGCAGAGTAAAGGGACAAAGAGAGAGAGAAGCAAACATGAATAGAAAAAAAAAAAAAACAAACGTGAAACAAAAAAATGTCGTGTGATGAGATACAACTTGAGGAAGAAGATGATGTGGCCATAGTTTCAGTATTAAATAGTTTCAGCATTCTCTATTGTGTAATCGGACATGAGAGAAAATTGTCATAAGTTACTTGTGTTCTGTTCTAATTTTCATTGTTAAACACTTGATTATCCCATAATTGTGACCTATCATCGTGAATGTGTTTCTACGAACAGAGATGGTCTGCGGAGAGTTGTCGGAGTTATCTGCGGAGAAAGCTTACAGAACAAAGATGGTGGTTGTTTTAGGACTGTGTTTTTTTTGTTTTTTTTTTTAATGAAATCCTTTAAAATTCCACCTCAAAGGGTATGATTTTGAGAGGAGTATTTTTTAACTAAAAAGCAAAGAAAAA
>NC_025691.1:13716984-13750693 GCF_000633955.1 Camelina sativa
CATGGTGCAAAGTAATAAACAAATGTTTGTTTCATCTATAAGCCGAAAACTATTTCATCTTTTCCGATTTAACACCACGACGCTTCTAACCACCTTATTTTGGGAATCGCAAAAAATTGGTATTGGTGTAATAGGTGAGAATCAAACTGTGGTTAAGGGGTCAATTTAGAGGGAGACGAACCAACTGTGCTACTGATAATTATCTGATTTATATGCAAAAACAACCATTTTATTATTTTAGGGGGTCAATTACCCCTACCTCCTACATAGGTCCGTCACCGTATAGAGTCATCATAAACTAATAACATAATAATTCAATTCATTAACAATTTTAGATTCTTTTGTTTTAGTTGAATAACAATAAACTTTAAAATGATTTATTAAAATTTAATAACTTTTTACAAATCACAAACTAATGTCACCAAACTTTAAAAAGATTTAACAAAATTCCAATTGAATAACAATAGATTTTACGTAACATTGAAAATCATTAAAACTTTATTGAAATCACAAACCAATAACAATGAAAATACGCTTGAAGAATATAAATGACCGCAAGTCACCTCGAGCGAGCAACATCAATTACTAACATTTTTGTAGCATATTGCATATATAAATGTTTGGTCCAAAGTCTTTCTAAAAAACATGACCACCTTCAAGTCCCTCCAAGCTAGCTATTATGCACCTCACATGGAAAATTATGCAGATCCAGTCTAGTCTGAATTCTATTACTATCACAAAAACTTAATTTATGATTATATTTCTTGTGGAAGTTACTACTATTTTTAGTATCTTAATAGACAAAGTTCATTGTAGATGTATACCTTCTTAATATTATCACATAGGTCGTTTTTGCCTCGGATGACTCTAAGGTTCCCTCTTTTCATAGTTTGATCACGTGGAAATCCGTTTTTGTCCATTCTGCCATGTCCAGAATATATCAACCACTAAAGATCCTTGGTTTCATGATCATAATGTGATGATGTTACCATACTTGTTGCAAGAGTATATGTTGAGCCATCTTTAGTTGTCATATACTCAATGTCGGTGACCGTATGTTTGTAAAGTCCGACTAAGCTCATTTCACCTCATTAATAGAATATATCGCCTACTTGTACTCTAGGAACTGTAAAAGACCTCTTTTTCATAGTAGTTTGGACCTCCATAAACCTACAATTAGCGTCCGCAGTTGTAATAATGTCTTTCGAGAGTTTTAGTTGGCATAATTCTTCGTTAAACCATGTCAAACTGCATAAAAACCGACTCTACTATCTCATGGTTTCCGGTTTCTCTCTCTGTTTTAGTCATTCTTGAATCAAAAATTTTAACGTCTGCAACCGTTCTGCTATTGGGATCTTCTGTCTTACAACCGCAGAACGGTTGCAGATGTTAAAATTTTTGATCCAAGGATAACTGAAGCAGAGAGAAACCGGAAACTACGAGATAGTGGAATCGGTTTTGATGCGGATTGATGCGGTTAGATGAAGATAATGCCGAATAAAACTCTCGAAAGGCATCCTTACAACCGCGAAAGCCAATTGCAAATTTATGAGGGGTCTAAACTAATATGAAGAAAAGGACTCGTCCAATTCCTAGAGTACAAGTAGAGGATATTTTCTATTATTGGGGTGAAATGTGCTCAATTGGACTTCACAAGCATACGGTCGTCAGCATTGATTATATGACGGCTAAAGATGGCTCAACAGATACTCTTGCAACAAGTATGGTAACATCATGACTATATGATAATGAAACCAAGGATCTTCTGTGGTTGATATGTTATGGACATGGCGAACAAAGAAGAATGGTTTACCTCGTGATCAAACTATGAAAAGAGGGAACCTTGCACTAGATACAAATAGAATGAAAGGAAATGATGTTAGAGTCATCCAAGACAGAAACGACCTCTATGAAAATACTAAGAATGTATACATTTTTGATGGACTTTATCTAATAAAATATTAAAAATAGTTGTAAATTCCGCAAAAATCATAACTATTAAATTTCTGTGATAATAATAGAATTCAGACTAGATAGTCTAGAAAACGAGAACCTTGTAAGGATGGGACCTACACAACACCAACCATCCTTCCTGCTTCTTAACCAATCTATAAACGCAAAACTTTCCTAAGAATTATGGAACTGTAACATAATAATCAAATATGTAAATATATATGCTTCTGAAACAAAGACACAATTACCAACAGTTTCAAACTTTTTTTTTTTAATAATCTCTCAAGGAAATAAGGGTAAAATCTCAATTCTGACAACACATTAATCAAGTAAATAAACAAAAAAATTCACAGCTTCAAGAGAAAATTAAAATGCATATATATAATCATCAACATAAGCTGTATATAAAACAATAAAATAGTGAAACAATAAATTGAATGAGTAAGTACCTTGACAGATCGAGAAAATAGATTTAGATTACAAAATAAGGAGTCGGAGACAAAAAGAGAAAAGGAAAACTACAAATGAGAAATGGTGGAAAAATATCAATTGGAACATTGTTTTTTTTTCTTCTTTATGAGAGTGTGGTAGAGAGGAAAGAAAAACCCTCTATTTAAAAGAATTTTAGGATGATGCGTTAGATGAACTTTCACCGTAGAAAGTTTTAGTCATTAATAACCCCAGATTTTTTTCTTACAATTCAATGTATCTTATGATTTACTCATTAATTTGTTTTGGGGACATTTGTTAGAAAAATCTTTAAAATGAATGGAAAATATCTATATTTTCTTTTTAAAATAATATATTTTACATATATGTAATATATTCAGCTATTTTGAAAAAGTTGAATGGGTACAACTAAAAATAATGAATCATATAATTATATGTTAAGTTTATAAACAATTTTTTTTTATATATATAGTCAAACTCATACAAATTGAGATTTTGGTTTGATTTATTAATGTTTGAAAATTTGAAATAATCATGGTTTCACCAGGATTTTAAAATTTGGAACGACATAACAGGTTGGACTGGCAACAAACTTAATCAAATAAATAATTGGTTAGATTCTATTAAATTTGTGAACTATCAAACTAGATAGATATATATATATGATGAAAACCCATTTGAGACAAATACAAATATTTAGGGGCGGACGTAACTCTCTTTCCGTTTGTCATGTTCCATTATGTCCTACACTCGTTCTCAAATTTTTGTTGCATAACAGAAAGCATTTCCAATATGGGACATTCCAGATATGGGACAAATTTGTCTTTATGATTGAATACGGAGGGGAACAGACAAAAACATAAATTCTCGAACTCCCGTATGAAATAAACATAAATATAATTTATAGTATATTTATATATCATATGTTATAATAAAAATATTACAAACTTAATTGAATTCTTTATTCTTATTATTTTATATATGGTTGACCTATATAGATTATGCTTTTTATTTTTTAATATTTTTAACTGTTATAGAACATATTTTATGTATTTTTATTTTTCTTTGATTTTTAACGTATGCTAGTTCAATTGAAAATAGTAAGATTTTTTTAGAGAAAATGAAATGTATTTTAACCTGTAATAGAACATGTCAAGAATTAGAATTATTTATTTAGTATATGTAAACATATTTATATAGTATAACATCAGTAACCCTATTTTTATTTTTGGTTCAGTTTTATTTTGGTTTATGGATATTTGTGTGTTTGAGTGTTAATCAGTACTTTATGACTTGGATTAGACCCACAGTTGGCCTGGAAACGATTAAAATTAGTTATAAATGAAAGAACATAGGCATGTATATTTTGTAATCATATTGGCTGTAATTTATTTTTTTATAGTCACGGTATGTTATTAAATTTTAGGGGAAAATCATTAGTTTGTATCTTAAATTAAATATTATAGATATATATAAAAAATTTGTCTGAAGTTTCAATCCAATAGTTTTAGGTTTTTTTTTGGCTAGTTTCTTTTTTTAGTGGATTAAATATTAGGATGATTTTTTTTTTTGTCGTCTGATAAAACAAAGTCTGAAGCATACAAAAACGAAAACAGATAGCAAAAAAACAGTAAAAAACAATGACAAAAAAAAATTATTAGGGTGATTACTTGGCCGTCAGGAAAAAGGGATGATTGAATTTATTATTTTTAATTTTTTCTAAAGAGTACAATAGCCAATGCGTGAATTTATTATTTATAATCTGTTAGATCATTAATATAGTACGAAGCGCTTGTGGCAGTTCTTTATATACATAGATTTTTTCCAAAACGTATGCGCACAAACCAATTTGGCTTAAGAACATATACATATGATGAAGTTGTTGAATGGATATATTAATGTTTCGTTGCAACGACAAAAGTGAAGAAATATAAGTAGAAAGATTTTTGGTCACAATATTTTGAAGACAGTTAGGGTTAAAAACACATATCCTACATACTGAGATCAGGAGATATTTTCTGCTAAGCCAACACCAAGACTGCCAGGTTCGTGCAAGAGAAGAACTGAAGCAATTTTTCGGCGATAAAGAACCAGATACAAAAGGCCTTAACCAGCTCAAAGTTGTATGTAAAACCAACTTAAGAACCTATCAGTACTTTTGTTGTGTGTTACATGGCTTAAGCATTTAATTTCGTCCAGCCATGGATAACACTGTTACGTCGTGGCATATGCTAAAAAATCGAGCATGCTACAAAACTAGGTTGCAATATACATACACTCATTCTTGTATTATTATTTTCATGTGTCGCCCATTGGCTTGGCAATAAAGTTGAGTTTGTATTAATTGATGTGTTATTTCAGTTTGAGCTAAAGAATAAGTGAAAGTGAATAAATAAAAAAATTTCTGTTAAGCCAATACCAGTTTATTTTCTTGATATAAACAACGGCAAAAACAACGACATCCATATATAGAATTCGTCCATATATGGAATGGCATCCACGTGCGTGTGGGAAGGTGATAGGAAATATCCGAATTCTCATGCTTCTTCTTAGGATGATTTTAAGATATATATGTTTGATTGAGCTGTGTTGTCGATGGATAATTTTAAAGCTTGGACGCGGAGGGAGATCGTATACGGCTGAGAGATATATTTAAGTACACTACGTCGGATATAATTAAAAAAATTTCTGTTAAGCCAACACCAGTTTATTTTTTTGATATAATCAACGACATCCATATATGGAATTCGTCCATATATGGAATGGCATCCATATAATCTGCGTTGTTGACATCCATTAATTGATGTGTTATTTCAGTTCGAGCTAAAGAATAAGTGAAAGTGAATAAATAAAAATTTATTGTTAAGCCAACACCAGTTTATTTTCTTGATATAAACAACGACAAAAGCAACGACATCCATATATGGAATTCGTCCATATATGAAATGGCATCCGCGCGAGTGTGGGAAGGTGATAGGAAATATCCGAATTCTCATGTTTCTTCTATGGGTGAAATTAAGATATATATGTTTGATTGACCTGCGTTGTTGATGGATGGATAATTTTAAAGCTTGGACGCGGAGGGAGATCGTATACGTCTGAGAGATGTAAATAAGGACACTACGTCGGATAAAAATTTCTGTTAAGCCAACACCAGTTTATTTTCTTGATATAAACAACCACATCCATATATGGAATCCAGATATGGAATGGCTAAAGAATACGTGAAAGTGAATAAATAAAAAAATTTCTGTTAAGCCAACACCAGTTTATTTTCTTGATATAAACAACGACATCCATATATGGATGATATTAATATATATATGTTTGATTGAGCTGCGTTGTCAATGGATGGATAATTTTAAAGCTTGGACGCGGAGGGAGATCGTATACGGCTGAGAGATGTAATTAAGGACACTACGTCATATGTAATTAAAAAAATTTCTGTTTAGCCAACACTAGTTTATTTTCTTGATATAAACAACGACAAAAACAACGACATCCATATATGGAATTCGTCCATATATGGAATGGCATTCGCACGCGTGTGGAAAGGTGATAGGAAATATCTGAATTCTCATGTTTCTTCTATGGATGATATTAAGATATATATGTTTGATTGAGCTGCGTTGTTGATGGATGGATAATTTTAAAGCTTGGACGCGGAGGGAGATCGTATACGGATGATAGACAAGTTTTCACCCAGGGTATCAATTCCCTATGCAGTTGTAGTACAAAGGGTTATCAATCCAAATGGTTATCTATTGCTAGCAGGAAGGATATGATCAGATAGGATTTTGATCTAACAGTCCTAGAATAAATGAAAGACAAGAATATAAACCAAGAAACCACACGACCTAAGCACTCGATGCAAGCAATCGAGTACAGGATCATGTGGGGTGATCGAGTAAGCAATTAGGATATGAACAGCTCGAGGTATTACTCGATACAGGTTATCGTGTACCTGATCGGGTAAGTGGTCGAGTAATGAAAGAAAATGCAAACAATTAAAATACGAAAGCTTCTAAGGATGGGGTAATTGAATCCTAAGTATTCTTGACCAGTACAGATGCCTTACATGCCTCAAGCAATTATTTCCTAGACAATGAATCTCTAAAACTTTGTCACCACACTCTCGCACTAGCAACAATCAACCTTGATCACTTCCCTACTCAACTCTCGTTGGAGAAACATGACCAATCATGCATTAAGATCGATTCATTATTGTCCGTAAACCCCAACTCATCTAATCTCTTACTCATAGCGAGTGAACCTCTAGCATTGGCTGATTCAAGCATCTCATCTACACCTCTCGGTGGTAAAACACCCTAGATCTAATCTCAACCTCTCGGTCTGTTGACAACATTAAGAACACCAACCTAGAAGGAAATCTATCAAACATTTACAATCAAACTAAGGCATCCTAACAGATCAAGAACACAAAATCATCTATCCCATCCCTAGAAACTTTACTACACTACTCGGACATAATAACAAGAAACATAACAACGAATAAGAATGAAAATTGCATTATATTAAACGGTAGAGTAAAGTAGAAAGAGTACAAGATAGAAATCTAAGAAAAACGATAAAAACTATGAAAGAAAATGTAAAAACAAAAGGAAAAGTGTTTGAGTCGCTCAGTTCTCTCACAGAAGCTCTCGCTCTCTGGTTTGAGGGTCTGCGGCGTGCTCGTTTGCGAGCTAGGAGAGGAGGGGGTTTATATATGGAAACCCTTTTGACCTAGCTTCCCAGACCTGCCCGATGGTCTACTCGATGGGGTACACGAGGGTGAAGTCGGGTTACTCCTCGGGTGGATCTTCGGGTTGTTCTTCATGCTCTTGGATCCTCCTCGATCGTGTTGGGGTTCGGACTTGTTCTTCCAGCTCGATGGCTCCTTCGGGTACATGTTCGAGTTTGTCCTTGTTTTTCCCCATTTTAGGCTCTTTAGCACCTGTTTTCATCCAAAACATGCAAATGCAAAAATGCAACACCCTAAATGGTCTAAAAGTGAATTCCTACAGTTAATGACCTAAAAATGCTAAGTTAAGGTTATGAACAATGCAAAATATGGACAAAAAAGGATGCTAAAAACTGTAAATTAGAGAGTTATCAGACCCCCAAACTTAAATCTTGCTAGTCCTCTAGCAAGGAAGTAAGAGGGTGCAGTTTCAAAGTGGGGACTCATAACCTTTATATGCTAAGCGAAGGATTCAAGCTATAGTCCTTAAAGATAGTTTAATGGTGCTAAGATCAATCAACATAATTACAAATATTTTTCTATGCTTATTACCAAGGGTAAGGCTTTTTAGTAAGGTGGTTTCAAACAAATTCTTTGGGTGGTTTTCTCTCAAAAAAAGGAATGCTAGACAGTTGTGAAAACTATCTAAGATTGAGAACAATTTGGGCATACAAAGCTTAACTCTTGATGATCTACCCCTTTCTCATTCACTTTTTTTTTTTTTTTATCAAACCCCCTAGAAGTAAACTACCCACATCCTTGATTTTAACTCTCTTTTTTTTTTTTAACTCCTTAAGGTTTAAACTTTAAATTTCCAGCTCTCTCTCTTTTTTTTTTATTTTTTTTCTTTTCTTTCTTTGCTAGACTCCTAATATATATATATATATATATATATATATATATATATATATTTCTTTCTTTCGGAGACTATAGCAAGATCTTTTCCTTTGATTCTAACCTTAGGGACTTTTTTATTTATTTATTCCATAACCCAACCCCAAATAAACATAATAACCACCTCACTTTCAAAACCGAATCTATTAGCTAGTTCAAATCCTAACTTAGCTAAATCAAGAGGCAGTTATTTCTCGTTCTCAATACTCTCAAGGTTTCACAACCTATAATACAATGAAAAAGGCCTCACTCAACAATTCACAACAAGGTTTGAAAGAAAGGTTTGGGTTCATGGGTAGGACAAGCAATCGGGTTAAACGAAAAAGATTGGTAAAATGGAGTGCTAACCCGAATTTAGAGTTACCATGAGCAAGTATTCAAGTTCCATAAGCAAGACAATTAAAGTTCAAATTAAATCCAATAATATAGAGATGTTCTAATGTTAAACAAGTGGAGGAAGAATTCAAAAGACATAAGGTTCTAAGCAAAGATTTTTCATTTTTTTCCAAAGATTGATCTAGCAGCAGTAAACTGTGACTAAGGGCTATAGCTTCAATCCTAAGGTTTGATTTTAAACAAGGTAGTTTTAATTATTGTCCCCTAAGATGCATATGCAACAATCCTATATGAAAAAAACTAGACTCAATCCTAATATGTAAATGCAACTACATGAACACTCTTTTTTTTTTTTTTTTCAATGCACATAGATGCAGACTCAAATGAATAAATATAGCATGCAAAAATTTGAAATAAGAAAAATAAGAAAATAAAACACAATGTTAAATACATTCTAGGACCCTCCCCCAAACTTAAATTACACAGCCTCTGTGTTAATAAAAGTTGGAAAAAGAGTCCAAGAATCACACAAAATGAATTAAACTAAATCCAAGGTTATATACACGGGTCGGATGAAGGTGGTACCTTATGGGTTGGTGAAGAAGGAGGTTGCAGCAGCCTCCATACTCGCCAAAGTGTAGCCAGGGTCGTCTCTGGCTTCAGCAGGTGCCGGTGTTTGCTCATCAGCGAGCTTAGAAATATGCACAGACGACTTACTCGGACCAGCATCCGAGGTGTTGATCGAGGGTGGGATCGCGTAGCTCATCGGTTAGGGTATCGGGTAGTACGATGAGTACGACAGAAGAGGTCCAGAATGATCACCCGTGTATCTACTCGCAGGGTGCATCGTGTACGGCATCGTGAATGGCATCTGGTAAGGTGGAGGGAAAATACCTGAGTAATCACCCGATTGGGTGCTCGATGGGTGCATCGGGTAGTTCATCGTGTATCCCATAGGGTTAGGCATCGGATAAGCACCTAAATGGCTTCTCCGCGATGCTTCAGGTTGCGTGATGTTCTCAGCTTGGGACTCGTATGATGATGCTCTTTAAGGTTCTGGAGGTGGCAGTCCTCGAGTTCCTCCTATCGGTCCGCTTCTCCCCATCCAAGTTGGTGCTTGTGCCGAGGTAGGAGCTGAGGCACAGCTTGTCTTGTCTTGCATCTCCTTGATCTGACCTCCCATAGTCTTCACCAAACCGGTGAGATCTTTCACCTTCTTCACCAAAAACTTGTTCATCCTCTTCAACCATCTGATCCTCTTGTGGGCTTCCCTCACTCCAACCGGTTGCTTTTGAGAGCACACATACTCCTCAAAATCGAAATCTTCCGAGCTATCTCCCTGTCTCTGCCCGGTCTCCTCTCATTCTCAGCTTCAGACTCCTTCTTTGGATTGTACAGCTCCTCCAAAGGTGGTGCAAAATCGATGTTGTCTCCCAGCCGAACCTTGGTGCATATGACGTTAGGTAGGATCATTTGGGCGGCTCCGGCGGTTGGATGGATGAACTTGAAAAGCATCATATCATTAGGCCTCTCATGGGCCAAAAATCTCGCCAGCACGAGGTAATCCGCATCCAGCCAACTCGGTCCGTGCACAATTCCCTTCAAGGGCACATCGCATGCCACCAAGATCGGTGTAATCAGTCCTCCTATGGAGATCTCTCTGCCTCCTTCTCTTCTCTTAATCACCCAAGACTTGAGGTAGAGGAACTGATCGAGCAGTACAAACAACAAACTAGTATCCGCAATGTCTCCAACTAGTGGTGTACCATCCCTAGCATTGTCCAAAACTCCACACAATGCAATATCCAGCAACTAGTGGTGTACCATCCCTAGCAAAAAGAGTGCATGCGAGAGACTTGTGAAAATACCTCAAAACGGGGCTCCTTATTTGAGAGGATTTGGAGCTTGTGGACTTGTAGGGGATCTTGTCTCCTATTGTCATCCATAGGGACCTCATCTCTTTCTTGCTAACCTCCATTCCTTCTCCACTGCTAGCTTTGAAGCCATACAACGTCTCCATCTCTTTGAAACTGAGCCGGTACTCCTTGTTCTTAACGGAGAAGGTGATGAACCCGATCCCCCCATCGGGTAGTAGGGTCGGGTGGTCCTTAAAGTAGTGCAGCTTCAAGGTCGAGAGAAAGTGGACCGTCTCCTCCTCATAGACTTCAAGGTGGGATCGAATCATTTGGCACATGTCAAACAAGAACTCAACATCTCTAGCGATGCCCAACTGCTTCATGGTTTCACGGTGAGGGTATCGCGTACCGACAAAGCTCATCTTCCGGAAGACCTTGAAGAGTCTTGCCGGAGTCTCCGCCTCCTTTTGCTTCAGCCTCCGTGAGGCTTGGCGTGTTCTCTCTCTCCGCTCCTCCTCTCTCTTTTGGTTCTCCTCCTCTGCTCGTTGATCCTCTTCCTCAACTGCTCTCTCAACTACCCTCTCAGCTTTCTCTGAAGCCGGTCTCTTCCCTCTTGCAATCGCAGCTCTCCTCCTTGATCGAGAGGTTTGGATCTCCCCTTTCTCTTCTCCTCCAGCATCAAAATCGACCTCCATGGGGTCGGTAATGGTTCTTTCAGACGTAGACAGGTCCCTACGTCGAGGAGATCGGCAAACAGCACTCGCCATTGGGCTCGGTGAGCGAACTCGGTGGTCTACTCGATCAAATGTTCAAGCACCGGATCGGGTTGAGCATCGGGTTGGGGAAGCGAAATGTCTAGCCAGCGGTTGGGAATACAGAACCTTTCCTCTCCCTTGGGAATCTCGAGGTTCGGCGGTATCAACTCCGGTTGTAGCAGCGGTGGAGGTTGATCTTCTTCCCTTCCTTTGGTAGGTTTTCGCGTGTGACTCCATGTTCGAATCCTTGAGAAGAAAAAGTAAGCTTCGAGGTTAATAGGGTTAGTTCCCAAAGAAAATCGAATAAGACTTGAGGTTTTGAGAGAATAGAAACTTAAAGCTCTAGGGTTGAAAGAAGACTTATCGGTGATAATGAGGGAGAAGGGTTTCGAAACCCTTAAGTAGGCTAGGGTTTGGTTGGTAAGATTTACCGAGAGTGGGCTTGGCATGTGGAATTCGGACTCCACTCGCCACCCGAACATGGACACGATCAGGCGCGTCGAGTACGGTGTTGGGTTGACCCTCAGGTTCTCCAATTTCGTCTTTTACTTTTCCATTTTTTTTTATGAAAATTCAAAAATAGAAAATGAGATAAATCAAATAAATCAAAATTAAAACAAAACAAAAGATACCTTTGGGACTTCCTCCCAAGTGAGCTTGTTTAAAGTCGCTAAGCTTGACTCTTCATGCTCCTTAAGCATGGGTTCTTTCAGGGAGAGGTTCTGGGATCCTCTCCACTGTAGCAGGCCGGTTCAACAGATTCTCCAGGTTTTGTCCAGGTTCTAAGGCAAATGTGGTGTTGACCTCCTCAAGATGTTGTACCTTCCTCTGCTTGGTCTTAATGGAAAAAGCTTGACCATCAATGGTTGGCCTTTTAATCCCCTTCTTCACATCAAATTTTATCTTGAAGTGCTCACCATGCTCTATTCTGATCTTGCCTTGCTTTACCTCAATCACAGCACCAACTGTTGTCAGGAATGGTCTTCCTAGAATTAGTGGATCATCTGGTTCTTTGTCCATATCAAGGATCATGAAGTCAGTAGGTACTTCAACTCCTCCAATCCTGAGAGGCAGATTTTCCAGGATCTCAATCGGATGTCTGACCGTTCCATCAGCCAGAACCAAATACAGATTACTTGGTTTAAAACTGGTGAATCTCATCTTGTTGGCTACTGACAGCGGCATAATGCTAACTGAATCTCCAAGGTCGCACAAACAATTCTTGAAGATCCGAAGTCCTATCGAGCATGGTAAAGTAAAAGAGCCAGGATCTTCCAAGTTTTCCTCGATTCGCAGCTCAGGATCCAAGCACACTTCACTCCTGGGAATTTCAAACCCAATTTCTTTAACAGCTTCCTTAACCTCATTCTCCAGTCGAGCTGCTTCCTTGGCAGCTTCCTCCTGAAGTTCGTGTGGTGGCAAAAGCTTAAGTGGTGGAGCTTTACGCTTTTCCATACGCTCTGCAAGCGCCTCCAGCTGGATGTCAAGTGCAGCATTGAACCTTTCCTCTAGCTCCCCTTCTGCTGTTGCAGGTGGTTGAGGCTGATCTCTCTTCTCAACATCTACTCGATGCATCATCCGATCACCATCATCGGGTAGGTGATCGGGTTCCACCTCGGGTTATTCTTCAATTTGTGATTCTCGAACTAGTGCTCGATCATCAACTCGATCAGTCTCCTCTGGTGAAGGCTCGGGTTCATACTCGGATATATAGTACTTGGCCTCATTTTTCATTGGGTGATCCATATCCTCCCCATCTTGTTCATCATTGTCCCCAGTGAGGTAGGCCTCATAGTCATCATCAAGGAAGATGGCTTGGGCAGTGGCATAATCCTTAGGGTTTTGAACAGCCTTTCCTGGGAGTTGGTTAATCTTTGGAGCTGGTTGGTTGTTGTGGTGGCCTTCCAGGTATCTAACTTTAGTGTTGCTCATCTCTGTAAATCGTTTTGCGATGTCCATAGATGTTGAAGCCTGATTCTGAATCATTTGCTAAATGAGGCCGCGTAACTCACCTTCTTGTGATTGGTTCTGTGGACCTTGAGGTTGTTGGAATCCAGGTGATTGGTTGTAGTTTCCAGAGTACTGCTGCTTATGTGCATAGCCTTGGTTGTACTGGACAAAAGGCTTCTATTGTACCTGGTTCCCTTGAACTGCAGATGGGTAAGTTTGGTCCTGAGGAATGGCAACATTCGGGTTCCGATAAGATAGATTCGGATTCGGTTTGTAATTGTTGTACCATTTGTTGTAACCTCCCTGATTGTTAATGTAGTGAACATCCTCTATCTGTATAGTCTCCCCATCTTGTTGTAGAAACTGCTCTTCCTCTGATATTGAATGAACGTGCTTCTTCTGGTTGAGGATCTTGTCGAGCTTGTCATTGAGGGCTTGTATGTCCCTCTTGTATTTGGCATATTCCTCTCCAGTAGATCGCATAGTGCGATCGTAGTCCTCATTGTAATGCCCATCAGATTGAGCTAAGTTCTCCACTAGGTCCCAACCTTCATCAACATCCTTGTTGAGGAAGTTACCATGGCTTGCGGTGTCCAGCAACATCCGAATCTTGGGGACCACTCCTCTGTAAAGTGTGCTCAGCAATGAAACATTGCTGAAGCCGTGATGTGGACATCGGGTAGTGTATCCCTTGAAACGTTCCCAAGCTTCATTGAATGTTTCATTGTTCTTCTGAACAAAGCCGGAAATGTCATTTCTCAGCCTTGCCGTTCTGGAGTTGGAGAAGAATTTGGCCAGGAATGCCTTCTTGCATGCTTCCCAAGTAGTGATGGACTCCTTGGGGAGTTATTTCTCCCATATGTGTGCTTTGTCTCCCAAAGAGAATGGGAAAAGCCTGAGTTTGAATCCATCCTCACTAACTCCATTGATCTTAGTGAGGCTACAGAGCCTATCAAATTCATCCCGATGATCCAATGGGTCCTCCATTGGCAAACCATGAAACTTATTACTCTGTAACATCTGGATGAGACTACTCTTGATCTCAAAATTGTTGTTCTACACAGCTGGTGGCACAATGTCATTCCTTTGAGTATGAGTAGATGGAGCATCTCCTGCTCCTATATTGGTCCTTGCTTGAGGAGCTGGTGGACCGTTTTGATTATTCATCGTCTCCTCAATGATTGCTGGTTCCGGTTGAACTTGTTGTTGTCTGAGTAGCCTTGGTCTGTCGATGTTGTCGATGAATGGGCTCAGGTTCTGGCTACCTCTGGATCGTGTTTGCATGCACAGGTAAGTGTCCGAGTGTGTACACGAGGGTCAACTCGATCCAGGTGATCGAGTGACGGGTCGGGTGGGTGCTCGGGTTCTACCTGAGATTTAAAACAAACAAGAACGAAAGCAAACAAGTTAGATTCCGAACCAATATAAACAAAAGGAACTTGATCTAGCAAGTGCTGAAATCCTAAATGTAGCAAAATGAAATCAACCAAATGGCAACAGCGCCAAATTGATAGACAAGTTTTCACCCAGGGTATCAATTCTCTATGCAGTTGTTGTACAAAGGGTTATCAATCCAAATGGTTGTCTATTGCTAGCAGGAAGGATATGATCAGAATGTTACAAGTCAAGCCAAGCAGATAGGGTTTTGATCTAACAATCCTAGAATAAATGAAAGACAAGAATATAAACAAAGAAACCACACGACCTAAGCACTCGATGCAAGCAATCGAGTACAGGATCGTGTGGGGTGATCGAGTAAGCAATTAGGATATGAACAGCTCGAGGTATTACTCGATACAGGTTATCGTGTACCTGATCGGGTAAGTGGTCGAGTAATGAAAGAAAATGCAAACAATTAAAATACGAAAGCTTCTAAGGATGGGGTAATTGAATCCTAAGTATTCTTGACCAGTACAGATGCCTTACATGCCTCAGGCAATTATTTCCTAGACAATGAATCTCTAAAACTTTGTCACCACACTCCCGCATTAGCAACAATCAACCTTGATCACTTCCCTACTCAACTCTCGTTGGAGAAACATGACCAAGCAGGCATTAAGATCGATTCATTATTGTCAGTAAACCCTAACTCATCTAATCTCTTACTCAGAGCGAGTGAACCTCTAGCATTGGCTGATTCAAGCATCTCATCTACACCTCTCGGTGGTAAAACACCCTAGATCTAATCTCAACCTCTCGGTCTATTGATAGCATTAAGAACACCAACCTAGAAGGAAATCTATCAAACATTTACAATCAAACTAAGGCATCCTAATTGATCAAGAACACAAAATCATCTATCCCATCCCTAGAAACTTTACTACACTACTCGGACATAATAACAAGAAACATAACAACGAATAAGAATGAAAATTGCATTATATTAAACAGTAGAGTAAAGTAGAAAGAGTACAAGATAGAAATCTAAGAAAAACGATAAAAACTACGAAAGAAAATGTAAAAACAAAAGGAAAAGTGTTTGAGTCGCTCAGTTCTCTCATAGAAGCTCTTGCTCTCTGGTTGGAGGGTTTGCGGCGTGCTCGTTTGCAAGCTAGGAGAGGAGGGGGTTTATATATGGAAACCCTTTTGACCTAGCTTCCCAGACCTGCCCGATGGTCTACTCGATGGGGTACACGAGGATGAAGTCGGGTTACTCCTAGGGTGGATCTTCGGGTTGTTCTTCATGCTCTTGGATCCTTCTCGATCGTGTTGGGGTTCGGACTTGTTCTTCCAGCTCGATGGTTCCTTCGGGTACATGTTCGAGCTTGTCCTTGTATTTCCCCATTTTAGGCTCTTTAGCACCTGTTTTCATCCAAAACATGCAAATGCAAAAATGCAATACCCTAAATAGTCTAAAAGTGAATTCCTACAGTTAATAACCTAAAAATGCTAAGTTAAGGTTATGAACAATGCAAAATATGGACAAAAAAAGATGCTAAAAACATGTAAATTAGGGAGTTATCAACGGCTGATAGATGTAAATAAGGACACTACGTCGGATGTAATTAAAAAATTTTCTGTTAAGCCAACACCAGTTTATTTTCTTGATATAGACAACAACATCCATATATGGAATTCGTCCATATATGGAATGGCTAAAGAATAAGTGAAAGTGAATAAATAAAAAAAAATTTGTTAAGCCAACACCAGTTTATTTTCTTGATATATGGATGATATTAAGATATATATGTTTGATTGAGCTGCCTTGTCGATGGATGGATAATCTTAAAGCTTGGACGCGGAGGGATGATATTAACATCCATATATGGAATTCGTTAAAATATATTGATGATATTAACACCAGTTGTTTCTTCCATATAAACAACGACATCCATATATGGAATTCGTTAAAATCTATGGATGATATTAAGATATATATGTTTGACTGAGCTGTGTTGTCGATGGATGGATAATTTTAAAGCTTGGACGCCGAGGGACATCATATACGGCTGAGAGATGTAATTAAGGACACTACGTCAGATGTAATTAAAAATTTTCTGTTAAGCCAACACCAGTTTATTTGCTTGATATAAACAACGACATCCATACATGGAATTCGTCCATATATTGAATGGCATCCGCGCGCGTGTGGGAAGGTGATAGGAAATATCCGAATTCTCATGTTTCTTCTATGGATGATATTAATATATATATATATATATATATATGTTTGATTGAACTGCGTTGTCGATGGATGGATAATTTTAAAGCTAAGACATGGGGAGGGAGATCATATACGGCTGAGAGATGTAATTAAGGACACTACGTCAGATGTAATTAAAAATTTTCTGTTAAGCCAACACCAGTTTATTTGCTTGATATAAACAACGACATCCATACATGGAATTCGTCCATATATTGAATGGCATCCGCGCGCGTGTGGGAAGGTGATAGGAAATATCCGAATTCTCATGTTTCTTCTATGGATGATATTAATATATATATATATATATATATATGTTTGATTGAACTGCGTTGTCGATGGATGGATAATTTTAAAGCTAAGACATGGGGAGGGAGATCATATACGGCTGAGAGATGTAATTAAGGACACTACGTCAGATGTAATTAAAAATTTTCTGTTAAGCCAACACCAGTTTATTTGCTTGATATAAACAACGACATCCATACATGGAATTCGTCCATATATTGAATGGCATCCGCGCGCGTGTGGGAAGGTGATAGGAAATATCCGAATTCTCATGTTTCTTCTATGGATGATATTAATATATATATATATATATGTATGTTTGAGCTGCGTTGTCGATGGATGGATAATTTTAAAGCTAAGACGTGGGGAGGGAGATCATATACGGCTGAGAGATGTAATTAAGGACACTAAGTAGGATGTAATTAAAAAAATTTCTGTTTAGCCAACACCAGTTTATTTTCTTGATATAAACAACGACATCCATATATGGAGTTTGTTTCATATATGGAATGGCATCCGCGCGCATGTGGGAAGGTGATAGGAAATATCCAAATTCTCATGTTTCTTCTATGGATGATATTAAGATATATATGTTCGATTGAGCTGCGTTGTCGATGGATGGATAATTTTAAAGCTAAGACGTGGGGAGGGAGATCATATACGGCTGAGAGATGTAATTAAGGACACTAAGTAGGATGTAATTAAAAAAATTTCTGTTTAGCCAACACCAGTTTATTTTCTTGATATAAACAACGACATCCATATATGGAGTTTGTTTCATATATGGAATGGCATCCGCGCGCATGTGGGAAGGTGATAGGAAATATCCAAATTCTCATGTTTCTTCTATGGATGATATTAAGATATATATGTTCGATTGAGCTGCGTTGTCGATGGATGGATAATTTTAAAGCTTGGACGCGGAGAGAGATCGTATACGGCGATAAAGAACCAGATACATAAGGCCTTAACCAGCTCAAAGATGTATGTAAAACCAACTTAAGAACCTATCAGTACTTTTGTTGTGTGTTACATGGCTTAAGCATTTATTTCCATCCAGCCACGGACAACACTGTTACGTCGTGGCATATGCTAAAAACGCGAGCATGCTACAAAACAAGGTTTCAATAGACATACACTCATTCTTGTATTATTATTTTCATGTGTCGCCCATTGGCTTGGCAATAAAGTTGAGTTTGTATTAATTGATGTGTTATATCAGTTCGAGCTAAAGAATAAGTGAAAGTGAATAAATATTTTTTTTTGAAAAATTGTTAGAGAGTTCTTTATAACTTTGTTGATTACGTTTTCTACGTTTTGTAAGTCTCCCAAACAATCTCTATATTTTAATGATATTTTCAATAATTTTACTTGTGTAAAAAGTGTATAGAGTCGTGAAGTAATTTTAGTGTAGTGGCCAATGGTCTAAGTTACTTAGAATTGGGAGCGGGTACGCGAAAGCGGAAGCGTTTGAAAGCGAGAAAGCTGATTTTTTATAAAAAATTAGGAAGCGGGTAGGTATTAGAAGTGTATATATATTAAACATAAAATTATATTAATAAAATATTGAGACATACAAATTAAAATTTTTATTACCTTCTAAACATTTATCTAACAACTAATACATATTTAAATTAATTAATTATTGAAAGGTAAAAAAATAAAGAAAAAAAATAAACACTAAGTAACAATTAGACAAACAACACTTTAAAACACACAAGAACAAGTGACGTGGGGCAATTGACGAAGTCACTAGCCCATTATCACTGTCGATTGTCTTCTCCGTTCAAATCGCATCTTCTAAAGCCATCTCCGTCGTCGTATGTTCAGGCCCATGGTGCAAAGTAATAAACAAATGTTTGTTTCATCTATAAGCCGAAAACTATTTCATCTTTTCCGATTTAACACCACGACGCTTCTAACCACCTTATTTTGGGAATCGCAAAAAATTGGTATTGGTGTAATAGGTGAGAATCAAACTGTGGTTAAGGGGTCAATTTAGAGGGAGACGAACCAACTGTGCTACTGATAATTATTTTATTTATATGCAAAAACAACCATTTTATTATTTTAGGGGGTCAATTACCCCCTACCTCCTACATAGGTCCGTCACCGTATAGAGTCATCATAAACTAATAACATAATAATTCAATTCATTAACAATTTTAGATTCTTTTGTTTTAGTTGAATAACAATAAACTTTAAAAGGATTTATTAAAATTTAATGACTTTTTATAAATTACAAACTAATAACACCAAACTTTAAAAGGATTTAACAAAATCCCAATTGAATAACAACAGATTTTACGTAACATTGAAAATCATTAAAATTTTATTTAAATCACAAACCAATAACAATGAAAATACGCTTGAAGAATATAAATGACCGCAAGTCACCTCGAGCGAGCAACATCAATTACTAACATTTTTGTAGCATATTGCATATATAAATGTTTGGTCCAAAGTCTTTCTAAAAAACATGACCACCTTCAAGTCCCTCCAAGCTAGCTATTATGCACCTCACATGGAAAATTATGCATATCCAGACTATCTAGTCTGAATTCTATTATTATCACAAAAACTTAATTTATGATTATATTTCTTGTGGAAGTTACTACTATTTTTAATATCTTATTAGACAAAGTTCATTGTAGATGTATACCTTCTTAATATTATCACATAGGTCGTTTTTGCCTCGGATGACTCTAAGGTTCCCTCTTTTCATAGTTTGATCACGTGGAAATCCGTTTTTGTCCATTCTGCCATGTCCAGAATATATCAACCACTAAAGATCCTTGGTTTCATGATCATAATGTGATGATGTTACCATACTTGTTGCAAGAGTATCTGTTGAGCCATCTTTAATTTTCATATACTCAATGTTGGTGACCGTATGTTTGTAAAGTCCGACTAAGCTCATTTCACCTCATTAATAGAATATATCNGGATTTATTAAAATTTAATGACTTTTTATAAATTACAAACTAATAACACCAAACTTTAAAAGGATTTAACAAAATCCCAATTGAATAACAACAGATTTTACGTAACATTGAAAATCATTAAAATTTTATTTAAATCACAAACCAATAACAATGAAAATACGCTTGAAGAATATAAATGACCGCAAGTCACCTCGAGCGAGCAACATCAATTACTAACATTTTTGTAGCATATTGCATATATAAATGTTTGGTCCAAAGTCTTTCTAAAAAACATGACCACCTTCAAGTCCCTCCAAGCTAGCTATTATGCACCTCACATGGAAAATTATGCATATCCAGACTATCTAGTCTGAATTCTATTATTATCACAAAAACTTAATTTATGATTATATTTCTTGTGGAAGTTACTACTATTTTTAATATCTTATTAGACAAAGTTCATTGTAGATGTATACCTTCTTAATATTATCACATAGGTCGTTTTTGCCTCGGATGACTCTAAGGTTCCCTCTTTTCATAGTTTGATCACGTGGAAATCCGTTTTTGTCCATTCTGCCATGTCCAGAATATATCAACCACTAAAGATCCTTGGTTTCATGATCATAATGTGATGATGTTACCATACTTGTTGCAAGAGTATCTGTTGAGCCATCTTTAATTTTCATATACTCAATGTTGGTGACCGTATGTTTGTAAAGTCCGACTAAGCTCATTTCACCTCATTAATAGAATATATCGCCTACTTGTACTCTAGGAACTGTAAAAGACCTCTTTTTCATAGTAGTTTGGACCTCCATAAACCTACAATTAGCGTCCGCAGTTGTAATAATGTCTTTCAAGAGTTTTAGTTGGCATAATTCTTCGTTAAACCACGTCAAACTGCATAAAAACCGACTCTACTATCTCATGGTTTCCGGTTTCTCTCTCTGTTTTAGTCATTCTTGAATCAAANTATCCAGACTATCTAGTCTGAATTCTATTATTATCACAAAAACTTAATTTATGATTATATTTCTTGTGGAAGTTACTACTATTTTTAATATCTTATTAGACAAAGTTCATTGTAGATGTATACCTTCTTAATATTATCACATAGGTCGTTTTTGCCTCGGATGACTCTAAGGTTCCCTCTTTTCATAGTTTGATCACGTGGAAATCCGTTTTTGTCCATTCTGCCATGTCCAGAATATATCAACCACTAAAGATCCTTGGTTTCATGATCATAATGTGATGATGTTACCATACTTGTTGCAAGAGTATCTGTTGAGCCATCTTTAATTTTCATATACTCAATGTTGGTGACCGTATGTTTGTAAAGTCCGACTAAGCTCATTTCACCTCATTAATAGAATATATCGCCTACTTGTACTCTAGGAACTGTAAAAGACCTCTTTTTCATAGTAGTTTGGACCTCCATAAACCTACAATTAGCGTCCGCAGTTGTAATAATGTCTTTCGAGAGTTTTAGTTGGCATAATTCTTCGTTAAACCACGTCAAACTGCATAAAAACCGACTCTACTATCTCATGGTTTCCGGTTTCTCTCTCTGTTTTAGTCATTCTTGAATCAAAAATTTTAACATTTGCAACCGTTCTGCTATTGGGATCTTCTGTTTTACAATCGCAGAACGGTTGCAGATGTTAAAATTTTTGATCCAAGGATAACTGAAGCAGAGAGAAACCGGAAACTACGAGATAGTAGAATCGGTTTTGATGTGGTTTGACGCGGTTAGACGAAGATAATGCCGAAAAAAACTCTCGAAAGGCATCCTTACAACCGCGAAAGCCAATTGCAAATTTATGAGGGGTCTAAACTAATATGAAGAAGAGGACTCGTCCAGTTCCTGGAGTACAAGTAGATGATATTTTCTATTATTGGGGTGAAATGTGTTTAATTGGGCTTCACAAGCATACGGTCGTCGGCATTGATTATATGACGGTTAAAGATGGCTCAACAGATACTCTTGCAACAAGTATGGTAACATCATGACTATATGATAATGAAACCAAGGATCTTCAGTGGTTGATATATTATGGACATGGCGAACAAACAATAATGGTTTACCTCGTGATCAAACAAGAATGGTTTATCTAATAAGATATTAAAAATAGTTGTAAATTCCACAAAAATCATAACTGATATGATCGTGGACAGCAAGGAGACAGAAGCTGCAGAGAAACCGGAGATCGTGGGAAGGATCACTCGTTCAAGAGCTAAGGAGATGGCCAAGGAAGCTCATGCACTCATAGCTGACGGGTCATTCAATCTACTGAGGATCCAAGTCTTCAACATATCCACCCTGAAGACTTCACCCGGTAATGATAACTAGATAACTTAGGTGTGAAGTTTGTACTCTTTTTCCCATAGCTGAGTTTTGTCCCAATGGGTTTTCTCGGTATGGTTTTTAATGAGGCAAATGGATCACTACGTCGAGTTATCTAGAAGTCATTACCAATGGGGGATAATGTACAAGTCACCATGACTTCTGTACTAATACAAGTGACTTCTGTACTACTACAGATCACCTAGACGCTTCGTTGTTTTCTTATTTCCTTTACACGCCTTGTTGTTTTATTTTGAACTTCCTGTTGTTTGGAGTGTCGAGCCTTAGGGTTGATTATAAAACCCAAAAGCGACGCCTCCTGGTTTGGTAGAGAATAAGTTTTATGTAACAAGTATTGTTGAATCTTTCTTCTCTCAATCCGAACTCGTGAATGCGTTCATGATTCCGAGTTTCTAAACATTTTGTGATTAAGAAACTCTTCACTTTATTTTCGAATCCATATAACCATCTAACACTTCTCACCATCGAATCATTGCTTTTCTCTCTCGAACATCACCTGCCGTCACTCGCAATCCACTTGTGCATCATCACCATCAATTCACGTCGCCAATTACCTGTCATCAGCCTCCATCAGAGTTTCATCCTAGGGAGTTCGTATTAATAACTATTAAATTTCTGTAAAAATAATAGAATTCAGACTAGATAGTTTAGAAAACGAGAACCTTGTAAGGGTGGAACCTACACAACACCAACCACCCTTCCTTCTCCTTAACCGATCTATAAACGCAAAATTTTCGTAAGAATTATGGAACCGTAACATAATAATAAAATTTGTAAATATATATATATGCTTTTGAATCATATAATTAAATGTTAGGTTTATAAAAAAAAATTGAGATTTATAAAAAATGAATCATATAATTAAATGTTAGGTTTATAAAAAAAAAAATTTATATATAGTCTAACTCATACTAATTGAGATTTTAGTTTGATTTTTGGTTTGGTTAATTAATGTTTGAAAATTTGAAATAATAATGGTTTCACCAGTATTTTAAAATTTGGATAGACATAACAAGTTGGACTGGCAACAAACTTAATCAAATAAATAATTGGTTAGTTTCTATTCAATATGTGAATTATCAAACTAAATATATATATAACCGTTAACAACGATGAAAACCCGTTTGAGACAAATACAAATATTTAGGGGCAGACGTAACTCTCTTTCCGTTTGTCATGTTCTATTATGTCCTACACTCGTTCTCAAATTTTCGTTGCATAACATTAAGCATTTCCAATATGGGACATTCCGGATATGGGACAAATTTGTCTTTATGATTGAATACGGAGGGGAACACACAAAAACATAAATTCACGAACTCCCGTATGAAATAAACATAAATATAATTCGTAGTATATTTATATATCATATGTTATAATAAAAATATTACAAACTTAATTGAATTCTTTATTCTTATTATTTTATATATGGTTCACCTATATAGATTATGTTTTTTATTTTTTAATATTTTTAACTGTTATAGAACATATTTTATGTATTTTTATTTTTCTTTGATTTTTAACTTATGCTAGTTCAATTGAAAATAGTAAGATTTTTTTAGAGAAAATGAAATGTATTTTAACCTGTAATAGAACATGTCAAGAATTAGAATTATTTATTTAGTATATGTAAACATATTTATATAGTATAACATCAGTAACCCTATTTTTGTTTTTGGTTCAGTTTCATTTTGATTTATGGATATTTGTGTGTTTGAGTGTTAATCAGTACTTTAAGACTTGGATTAGACCCGCGGTTGGCCTGGAAACGATTTAAATTAGTTATAAATGAGAGAACATAGGCATGTATATTTTGTAATCATATTGGCTGTAATTTATTTTTTATAGTGACGGTATGTTCTTATTAAATTTTAGGAGAAAATCATTAGTTTGTATCTCAAATTAAATATTATAGATATATAAAAATTTTGTCTGAAGTTTCAATCCAATAGTTTTAGGCTTTTTTTTGGCTTATTTCTTTTTTATAGTGGATTAATTATTATGGTGATTTTTTTTTTGTCGTCTGATAAACAAAGTCTGAGGCATACATAAACGAGAACAGAGAGAAAAAAACAGTAAAAAACAACGACAAAAATATAATTTATTAGGGTTATTACTTGGCCATGGATATATTAAGGACAATTCTTGGGTTCACTCCTAATATATGAACTCTTTTGTTCACTTCTCCTTATTTTAGCCAATAAGAGTTTGACATCTCATAATATATTTAAGAACCTATTTATTCACCTCTTTATAAAATAAGGGAACAAAATCTGTATATATTATTATAAAATTTAAAACTTAAACCGCTTATTTATAAACCCAAACCGATATATAATTTCATTCTAATTGTAAAATATAAACCCTAACCATCTCATTTGTAAACCCAAACCGACATATAATTTCATTCTAATTGTAAAATCTAAACCCTAACCATCTCATTTGTAAACCCAAACAGACATATAATTTCGTTCTAATTGTAAAATCTAAACCATAACCATCTCATTTGTAAACCCAAACCGACATATAATTTTGTTTTAATTGTAAAATCTAAACCCTAACCACTTCATTTGTAAACCCAAACCGACATATAATTTCGTTTTTATTGTATAGTCTAAACCCTAATCACTTCATTTGTAAATCCAAACCGACATATAATTTTGTTTGAATTAATTGTAAAATCTAAACCCTAATCACCTTATTTGTAAACCCAAACCGATATATCATTTCATTCTAATTGTAAAATCTAAACCAAGCCAATATATAACTTTCTTTAAAAAAAAAATTATACAGAATTTGTTTCCTTAATATATATTGTTTTTTTTATTTAATTTTGATTTATTTTTTTAAACAAGATAATGTATAGAAGATTCTCATTGGTTGATAAGGAAGAAGTGAACAAGAAGGTTCACCCTAGGAGTGAACCTAAGTATTTTTCATATATTAATATTTGGTTGCAACGACAAAAGTGAAGAAATATAAGTAGAAAGATTTTTGGTCACAATATTTTGAAGACAGTTGGGGTTAAAAACACATATCCTACATACTGAGATCAGGAGATATTTTTTCCTACGAAATAATGGTCATAGAGATAATGTACTTTTTTCGTAGAGTACAAAAGAAATAACAAATGGACGGAGAATAATGGAGGTGGACTTCCTTAATAGATAAATATATATTTTCTCCGTTTCATAATATAAGATGTTTAGAAAAGTATTTTTGTTTTATGATATAAGATATTTTCAAATTTCTATACAACTTTTAGATTAATTTTATATTTTATAATATGCAGTCTTGTTTATGATTGGTTAAACTTTCTAAAGTAGTTATATCTTAATATACATATTTTTATATATTTTGAAACGGAAGGAGTACATATTTTTCTTATATAATTTTGTTTCCAATATGGCAATACCTGTAAATCTGCAATGGAAGCATAACATGAAATTTCCTAAGAAAATTCTGAGAGTTGTTAATATCGTTATCTTTGCAGGTAAGTGAAACACGATGTAGGGCAAGTCTTTTTTATATATCTTTAATGCAAAAGGAGTCGCAGTGCTACTCTGAGGCGATAATTATCTCAAGGTAGCCCAACAACAAAGATGTTGCTAGGATTAATCCTGAAGAAGGTAAAATAGACATGATTACTAATATAAAAAATATTCAGAGACATTGATTAATAGAAAACAAATATCTAAAGAAAAAAACACCTGCTCTACAAAATCATTATAAAAAAGTGTGTTAGTTGTAACCATATTAAAATGTTAAAACTCATACATAGTTTACTTAAATATTATAGTATGAGTTTAAGATTCAAACTAATATACATTATCTAACATATATTAACATTCACCATCTCTCTCGTTTAAGCTGATTATGGATATACAGTACAATGATAATTTAAAGATATGAGCGTAATATATATATATATATATATATATTACGCTCATATCTTTAAATTATCATTGTACTGTAAATACCTAACATGTTGAGCCGGATCAGAATTTACAAGGATGAAGGCATGATCACTAAACTAGTTTTTTTTTTGTCGGCAAACAATTCCATTTCATTAAGTAATTAGAATACAAATGAAAGGAGTTTATCAGTTATATATAACATACATTTATAGAACCCAACCATAAGAGGACTTTTTTTTGTCTTGCTTCCTTAGCTAAGGTATCTATCTGCCAAGCTATTTCATGTCGTGGATATTAACTTGAAACTGTTGACACCATTCACCATTATAAGGATATCTTCTAGATGTCCCCTGTCTATCTATAGGACCTAGAGGTAAGTGTCTTCTATGTGGAGTTGCAAATTCCAAGTACTTATAGAGGATTTGTGAATCACCACAATATGTGACATTCTGATAGTTCAGTGTGTCTTCATTTGGATTATCGCCTCTTTTAGTCTATGGCTTCAGCCTCCAGTACTGAGTTGGTAGGTTCTATAGATTATAGAAGATGATCCCTTGACAATGTAGTTTCCTTGTGAATCATCAAGCGTCGAACCAGTTCCTGCTTTATGATTGGGGCTTATCCAAGACTCTTGGACCAAGAGGCATCTGTACAACAGCGATAAGGAGTAATATGAGGGGTGAGATGCGCATTGTGATGTTTTCCACATAAGGTAGTCTAGGAAAGCTTGGTGAATTATGTCAAGTATGCTCCATCTCTTGTTGTTGGAGATTAGATCATTACGCGCTTTCCAGATTCTTCAACCAATAAAAGGAAATAGTTGCTCCTTCTGGTTTGCTGCTTGTTGGAGAGATAGCAGGATTTGGAAATTTTATATAAGAGATTGATCTTCAGGGTGGATGACTTTGTGTAGCTCTTCTTCATTCTAGTTCCTAGCTTCATGAGATCTGAAACCATATAAGTTGATACACTTCATCACACATTGACACCATCTCTCTGCAAAACCAAGTTTTCTTAAGACAGCTTCAGTTATATAAGATAGGATATAAAAGTCACTAATGATAAGAAGCAATTTATCTCTTAAGAAAATTCGAATACAATACAAAATCAATAAAACACGTTCGCTACAACATTGTCATGTACACGTATAACAAAACGTGTATTACCATATTAAAATGTAAACATTCATCCGTACTTTGCATATATATACATTGATACATATATTAGCTAGGATTCAAAATAAAATAGATTACCTAACAAATATAAGAAATATAACGTTGAAGTGAAATTTCTTCATCTCCGTTGCTATAACTAATCATGGATATAAGGACGATATACTTGATATCTTCAGTGTTGACTGGTACAAACTACAAAGGTTCAAACCCCATGAGATTTGAATATAGTCTAAAAGACGATGGGTGAGCATGGTCTTTACCTTATCGAATATATATTACCTATAGATAAGGTGAGTTTTTTATTATGACATGGACTAGTTTCCTCAGTGCTATTAAGTTTATTTGACAACAACACATTGCGTTATAGAATTATAGCTTCTGAATGATAAGAGGAGCACCAAATTGTGGGTGAATGGTCATGGCTTCGTAAGGTGCATGAACGTAGGAAGGAGAAATCTCGAAGGAGAATCTCTGTAGAATCAAAGCCATTGCCATCTTTGCCTCCAACAGGGCAAAATTCTGGCCGATGCATATCCTTGGTCCCCACGCAAAGGCAAAGAAGGAGACTTGGCATTTTGTTGCCTTTGAAAGACCGTCTTTGAACCTCTCGGGCTTGAAATCTGCTGCATCGTTGCCCCACAGTTCGGTGTCCCGTTGGACTAGCATAATAGGTAGACTAACCTGAACCCCAGCTGGTAGTGTCAAGTCTCCTAGCTTCATCTCTTTTTCAGTAGCTCGCATCAGCTGAACTACTGGAGGATATAGCCTTAATACTTCATATAATATCATTTTCATATGCAAGGGATCAAATCATTCAGAAAAAAATTAACAACACACAACAAAAGTACTGATAGGTTCTTAAGTTGGTTTTACATACAACTTTGAGCTGGTTAAGGCCTTCTGTATCTGGTTCCTTATCGCCGAAAATTTGCTTCACTTCTTCTCTTGCACGAACCTGCCAGTCTTGGTGTTGGCTTAACAGAACCATTGTCCAAACCAAAAGTACTGAAGTACTGAAGTACTGAAGATGTCCAAACCAATAGAACATCTTGCACTCTTCTATCACTTCCTCAATGCTCAATCCATTTCCTTTCGCTTGACCCATATTTGACTCAAGAAGTATACCCAACAGATCGTCGTTTGGTGCTTCCCCTTCTTCTCTCCCCCTTATCCTTTTGTTAACGATCCCTCTCAGTATAACTTGGATCTCTCTAGATGCTGCTTTCATCCTTCTATTAAGCTTTGTTGGGAGATAACTATGCAAACACAACAAACAAAAAAACAAAAAAGAAAAAAACAGAGAATATGGTTCATAATATCTAAAAGATTGCAACACTAAAAGACGGTGAGTCAAGCTCTAAAGGGATTATTCGAAAACCATACAACTTGAGAATTTATCTTTCTTTACCTATGTCCAAGGATAAAACCTTTCCGAAAAGCTTGTATAACGAGCTCAGCTAGTTCTGCCTGGAGCTCAAATATCCTATGTCCTTCTTTGTAGCTGCTACCAAAAGCAGTTCGAGAGATCACATCTGAAGTCATATTCACAAGCCAAGGCCAAACATCCACCTCGCATGGAAACTTTTTATTGGAAACTAACTTATCCCATTCGTCAACAACCTCACTGCAGCTCTGGTGAAACGCTGGTACCATATTCTATACATAAAAGCAGAGGACACAAATCCGAGTGAACACATACATTCATACACACATAAAGAAAAGCTAACATGTTTCGGAACTACGGAAGATAAAGCCTTTAAACCTTGATTTTCTCAAGGTTGAAAGCCGGATTGATGATTCGTCGGTGTTTCGCCCATTTATCCCCATCATAGTTAGCGAGTCCAGTTTCTATCAATCTGAGCAAAGGGAACGTATGAAGCTTCGGGAAGTCGTAAACGCTGTTGAGCACTTCCTTGATTAGCTCAGGATCCATTATAGTGATGAATGGTATAGGTCCAAGCCATGTAAAGAAATCTTTCCTGTTCCAACCACATAGAGATAACAAAAAACTGAGACCTTTTCAAGATCACATACTTTTGAATAGTTTTGTTCTAAACAGAGTGGAAAAAAACCTACCGTGAGTCTTAAGCATTTGCAAGAGATAAGGCAAAACACGTGGTGTGATAACATCCGTTAGTTTGATGGGTTTGGATCTAGCCTCCATCATCATGCTAAAACTCTTCTTCATGTCGCCGACAAGAGGCGTGTAAGGAGTTCCGGCAAGACCTTGTCCTCTCAGGTTACTCTCAAGCATCTTAGGTTTAAACCAAACCTAGTTCAAAGTTCTCCATACCCACCACGCCACAACAGCTATAGCTACTGAAATTGTTATTGACGCTACTGATATCTCCATTTTCATTTCCCAGAGAGAGGATTTGAGAACATTCGCACTGTTAACTCTTTTATTGTGACTTGTGAACGTTATTGATCTTTTGCTCTACTGTCACAGTCATATATTGGCCATAAGAAGTGCAAGTAGCTTTTTTAGATTAGTTTGAAAATAAACTGTATGCGATAGAAAGTGGAGATATATTGGCCATAAGTTGTGTTGACGTTTCTTTATCAGTTGTCACTCACCACCATTCATGTGTTTTTGGTTTTTTCTACCAAAGAGTTGAAATGTTGTCCTTTTTTATAGGCCTTTTTTCGTCTAAGAAAATGACTAGAATGACAACAACAATCATGAAAAGATGAATAATGAAGGAAGTAAGCATGAAAAACTATGCCTACAATATGCTTCTACCAAAAAAAAACTGTGTCCGTTAAGTTTATGTGAAAATAAAGAATCAAAATATGATGAAATGGGATGAAAACTAAAAAAATTTACATTAGAAATTCAAAACCATGTCACTATGTCACAATACAGAAAAAAACAAAAAAACTATATATGTAATTTCAGCAGAATCATAAAACTAAATTATATTAATTTGAAAAATATAAGCAAAATATGATGAATGAAATGGAAAAATTAAGTTAGACAGAGGAAAGGAAAATATAGAATGTTAAAATATAGATTGAATGATATGTTAAACCAAAAAAAAAAAGGAGGAATGATATTGGTAAATTGTTATCCATATTCATTATTACTAGATTTTAACCTGCGGGACTATTTTTAAAAATTAAAATATTAAAAAATTAAATTGTATTTATTTGTTTATATATATATATATATATATATATTCAGTTTTATCATTGGTTATAACCCGTAATCACAAATTTTCTTATATATGTGAGATAATATTATTACGTGTACTATTTTCAAATCCAGAAATAATATTTAGAAAACCATATAATCAAAAATAAAATATTACAGTATCATTAATTTAACTTTATAAATAATTAGAATTGATAAAATAGTTTTTTAAAGATTTTTTAGAAAGATTTGTTCAATAATCTTTAATATACAATTTCACAAATTATATGCACATCAATTATAGTTATTAATTAAAATAAATTTAGATAATTTTATGAATATTTGATTATAAAGATATGCTAATTTTTTTTTAAACCTACGCTCTTTGAATAAAACATTATTAAAAATGGTCATTTTCTAAGTTATAAAACTACAAAAAGTTGAAACATCTTAGCTACTAATTATCGGTATATATAGGGGAGGAGATGTTTACAGTATGTTTTTAGGTTTTAAGTAAAAAAATAAAAACTAATATTTTCTAAAAATTTAAGAAATATTTGTTTAAACAATTAATATATTTTTTTTACAGATTAACAATTATTCTATAGATTGTCTTCTAAAATATAATTGACCCACAAATAGAAAACCAAATCAAAGATCTAACTTAAAATGTGCAAATCTTGGTTGTTGTAATTTAACTTTTTAAATTATGATATTAACGAATTTAAAAAATAATTTTAATCCAAAATAGCTAATGTTGTAATTTAAAACTTTAAATTATGATATTAAAAAATCTAGAAAATAATTTTAATCTAAAATAGCTAATGATATTAACAGCTTTGATATTTATTAATGAAAGTATAATAATTATGTTTCCAAAACTACAATGTAATTAAATTAGGATCCGAATTTTATGGAAAATTGTGTCTAATATTAGATTTGTAACAGTAATTAATATATTTAATATTAGTTCTGATTTTGGAAAATCGGTCAATCATTTTAATATTTTAGTTTAAATTTTATAAATTAAATTTAAATACTAATGATATTCCTTGTAAATACGTGTGAACTTCAGAATTTATTTCATAAATGTCTCTAAAAATGTATATATAGATCGTTTTACCAAACTCGATCCTAAAAAACCAAAACCAAATCATCTCTTGCAACAAAACTTGCTACTCCTCACCATTCTTTATCACATACTCAAAAACAAAAATGGAACAAGTTGAAATGGTACAGAACAAGAAAGTGATATTGAAGAAGTATGTAGATGGTATTCCTAAAGAAGAAGACATGGAAGTGAAGCTTGGGGAGACGATTGAGCTTAAAGCACCAAAAGGGTCTTCTTGTTTCCTCGTTCAAAATCTCTACTTGTCATGTGATCCTTACATGAGAGGTCGTATGCGTGACTTCCACGGTTCCTACTTGCCGCCTTTTGTTCCCGCTCAAGTATAATATTATTATACTTTACATTTTCAAGTTTTTTGTCAATTGCTTCTGTGATTGGTGTTTTTGGGTATTGTTTTGTTCTTTGGAAAATAAAATTTTGAAGATGGGTGTGTAAACATTGTACTGGTGCTATAGAGAGTTTTTTGCACACCAAGTGTTCGATGTTTTGACGGAACTTGTGAATGTATATAGAAATGCTCCCAAGTCTTGAGAACTATGTTGTTTGATTGGTCAATTGTTCATAATTGAAGAGGGATGTGTAATTATTGTATTTGTGCGGTAGAGAAATTATGCACACCAGTTGTTCGATGTTTTGGTAATCTCGAATGTATCATATTCTTGTTTTATTGGTAATTTTTATTCATATTCTTGGATGACTCTTTTACATGGTTCTTGGCTTGACTTTTCCGTTGTTATATACTCTGTATTAAGCGTATTGATAGTTTTGTGGTATTGATGCAGCTTATCCAAGGGTTTGGTTTAGCAAGAGTGATAGAGTCTGATGATGTTAATGTTGGAGTAAGCTTAAAATGGTAACTAGTCCTAGTTCTATTACAGTTTGGATATTAAAGAGATAAGGATTTGCTAGGAGTTGTCTAGATATGTGAGGATTCCTATTAGGATTAGGATTAGCAAAGTGGTATATAAGGATGTGTTGGGATGTGACACAACTTATAAGGTTTGAGAGAGAAAGAGAGATTGAGAGCTTGAGTTTTTGAGAGAGTTTTCTTAAGCTAATATAAAGGAGATATACTTTATATAAATCTTGTGTTCTTAAAGCAAACTTTGTTCTATATTTGGTATCAGAGCAGAGCAAGTTGATGTATGCAAACACAAATCAACAAACGAATCAAAACCAGCAGTACAAGGACTACAATGGAGATTTTGGAGGTTACAGAGGAAGAGGTCGTGGAGGTAGGTTTGGAAACAGAGGACGAGGAAGAGGACGTTTTGGAGGAAGAGATATGTCACAAGTTGTCTGTTTTAGATGCGATCAAACTGGTCATATGGCTTTTAATTGTCCAGATCGACTACTTAAGCTGCAAGAGACACAAGAAACGGACAACAAAGACACGGAGGATGCAGACGAGCTTCTAATGCATGAAGTAGTTTACTTAAATGAAAAACGAGTTGTACCTAGTAAGTTTGAGACTAGTAAAGATGGGGATAGCACTTGGTACCTTGATAATGGTGCCAGCAATCACATGACCGGAGATAGAAGATATTTTGAGAAGCTTAATCTGTCTATTACAGGGAAGGTTCATTTTGGTGATGATTCTCGAGTCGACATAAAGGGAAAAGGGACAATTGTTTTCATAGATCAGAATGGGAAGCAAAGGGAGATGACTGGTGTTTACTTCATCCCAGATTTAAAAAGCAACATCATCAGTCTTGGACAAGCTACAGAGTCCGGTTGTGACATACGATTAAGAGGGAAATATTTGACAATAAGAGACCAAGAAGGAAGACTTTTTGTCAAAACAGAGAAGTCTAGGAACAGGCTTTACAAAGTTCAAATGGGATTGCGAGATAATGCTTGCCTTTATCTTACAGAGATAAGTGAATCAGGTAAATGGCATGCGAGGATGGGACATGTGAACTTTGTAACCCTAGGAACAATGTTAGGAAAAGAATTAGTTCTTGGAGCACCAAAATTGTCAGTAAAAAAAGAGATTTGTAGTTCATGTTTGCTTGGAAAGCAAACTAGGCATGAGTTTCCACAAGAAACTGTCTTTCGAGCCACAAAGAAGTTAGAGCTGTTACATGGAGACCTTTGTGGACCAATAACACCAAGCACAGCAGCAGGAAATAGGTATGTCTTTGTGATCATTGATGACTTCTCTAGATATATGTGGACTGTGTTACTAAAGGAGAAAGGA
>NC_025691.1:13751627-13756111 GCF_000633955.1 Camelina sativa
AAGTCTAGGAACAGGCTTTACAAAGTTCAAATGGGATTGCGAGATAATGCTTGCCTTTATCTTACAGAGATAAGTGAATCAGGTAAATGGCATGCGAGGATGGGACATGTGAACTTTGTAACCCTAGGAACAATGTTAGGAAAAGAATTAGTTCTTGGAGCACCAAAATTGTCAGTAAAAAAAGAGATTTGTAGTTCATGTTTGCTTGGAAAGCAAACTAGGCATGAGTTTCCACAAGAAACTGTCTTTCGAGCCACAAAGAAGTTAGAGCTGTTACATGGAGACCTTTGTGGACCAATAACACCAAGCACAGCAGCAGGAAATAGGTATGTCTTTGTGATCATTGATGACTTCTCTAGATATATGTGGACTGTGTTACTAAAGGAGAAAGGAGAAGCATTTGAGAAATTTCAAAAATTCAAAGCTGTTGTGGAGAAAGAAGCTGGGGAAACCATACAGGTTTTCAGAACAGATAGAGGAGGAGAGTTTGTATCTCAAGAGTTTAATTCCTTTTGTGAAGCTTCTGGCATAAAAAGGCAACTAACAACACCATATACACCACAACAGAATGGTGTTGTTGAAAGGAGAAATAGGACTTTGATGGGAATGACTAGAAGCATTTTAAAACATATGCATATGCCAAATTATCTTTGGGGAGAAGCTATTAGGCATTTGACATATCTTATCAACAGAATAGCAACTCGAGCTTTGAAGGAGAAGACCCATATGAATGTTTTCGAGATCAAAAGCCTACAGTTCAGCATATTAGGATATTTGGCTGCATTGGTTACGCAAAGGTAGAAAGACCGAGTTTAAGAAAACTTGATGATAGAACTCGTATTTTGGTTCACTTGGGAACAGAACCAGGGTCTAAGGCGTACCGTTTGCTTGATCCACAGACAAAGAAAATTGTTGTCAGTCGTGATGTTGTGTTTGATGAAACAAAAGGATGGCATTGGTCTCAAGATTTCTCTGCAGAAGAAAGTGATAAAAGCTTTAAGATTAACTATGGCATCTTTGGAAACCACGGTCTTCAAGAAGGTGATGAGACTACTGAGAATGAACAGATTCCTGAAGATGCAGAGAGTCAGAAAGAGATAGGTTCGGGTGATGTCTTGGATTCACAAGAGCAAACGGTTAAGGTTGAGACACAACAACCTGCATTCACAAGTACAAATCAACCTGCAGTTTCCACAGAGCCAGAGTTAAGAAGATCAGAACGGGTGAGAGCTACACCAAAACATCTTAAAGACTATGTCCTGTTTGCAGAAGAAGAAGGCGAGTATATGCTTTTGTGTATCAACGGTGAACCTGCAAGTTTTGCACAAGCTAGCGAGTCCAAGGAGTGGATAAATGCTTGTGAGGATGAAATAGGATCAATAGAGAAGCTTAGAACTTGGGATCTTGTTGATTTACCCATTGGAGCAAAACCAATTGGTTTAAAATGGGTGTTCAAGCTTAAGAGAAATTCTGATGGAAGTATCAACAAATATAAAGCCAGGTTAGTAGCAAAAGGATATGTGCAAAAATATGGTGTTGATTTTGAAGAAGTTTTTGCACCAGTTGCCAGGATTGAGACCATAAGACTTCTAATTGATCTAGCAGCTTCACATGGTTGGGAAATACATCACCTAGATGTAAAGACTGCTTTTCTTCATGGAGAACTCAAGGAAACAGTTTATGTTAGTCAACCAGAAGGATTTGAGATAGCAGGAAAAGAAGGAAAAGTCTACAAACTTAACAAAGCTTTGTATGGTTTAAGGCAGACACCTAGAGCATGGAATGATAAGCTAAATCAAATCTTGGAGGAGTTGCGATTTGTGAAATGTTCGAANAGAATAACTATGGCATTTTTGGAAACCACGGTCTTCAAGAAGGTGATGAGACTACTGAGAATGAACAGATTCCTGAAGATGCATAGAGTCAGAAAGAGATAGGTTCGGGTGATGTCTTGGATTCACAAGAGCAAACGGTTAAGGTTGAGACACAACAACCTGCATTCACAAGTACAAACCAACCTGCGACTGCAGGTCAACCTGCAGTTTCCACAGAGCCAGAGTTAAGAAGATCAGAACGGGTGAGAGCTACACCAAAACATCTTGAAGACTATGTCCTGTTTGCAGAAGAAGAAGGCGAGTATATGCTTTTGTGTATCAACGGTGAACCTGCAAGTTTTGCACAAGCTAGCGAGTCCAAGGAGTGGATAAATGCTTGTGAGGATGAAATAGGATCAATAGAGAAGCTTAGAACTTGGGATCTTGTTGATTTACCCATTGGAGCAATACCAATTGGTTTTAAATGGGTGTTTAAGCTTAAGAGAAATTCTGATGGAAGTATCAACAAATATAAAGCCAGGTTAGTAGCAAAAGGATATGTGCAAAAATATGGTGTTGATTTTGAAGAAGTTTTTGCACCAGTTGCCAGGATTGAGACCATAAGACTTCTAATTGATCTAGCAGCTTCACATGGTTGGGAAATACATCACCTAGATGTAAAGACTGCTTTTCTTCATGGAGAACTCAAGGAAACAGTTTATGTTAGTCAACCAGAAGGATTTGAGATAGCAGGAAAAGAAGGAAAAGTCTACAAACTTAACAAAGCTTTGTATGGTTTAAGGCAGGCACCTAGAGCATGGAATAATAAGCTAAATCAAATCTTGGAGGAGTTGGGATTTGTGAAATGTTCGAAAGAACCTTCTGTGTACCGAAAAGATGTTGGTAAAGATCTTTTGATCATTGGAGTCTATGTTGATGATTTATTTGTCACTGGAACAAGCTTAGGAGTGATTAACAAATTTAAGGAGGAGATGGCTGATAAATTTGAAATGAGTAATCTTGGGAAACTATCCTATTATTTGGGAATACAGGTTTGTCAGCACCAAGATGGGATAACATTAAGTCAGGCCCGGTATGCTCNCCAACCTGCGACTGCAGGTCAACCTGCAGTTTCCACAGAGCCAGAGTTAAGAAGATCAGAACGGGTGAGAGCTACACCAAAACATCTTGAAGACTATGTCCTGTTTGCAGAAGAAGAAGGCGAGTATATGCTTTTGTGTATCAACGGTGAACCTGCAAGTTTTGCACAAGCTAGCGAGTCCAAGGAGTGGATAAATGCTTGTGAGGATGAAATAGGATCAATAGAGAAGCTTAGAACTTGGGATCTTGTTGATTTACCCATTGGAGCAATACCAATTGGTTTTAAATGGGTGTTTAAGCTTAAGAGAAATTCTGATGGAAGTATCAACAAATATAAAGCCAGGTTAGTAGCAAAAGGATATGTGCAAAAATATGGTGTTGATTTTGAAGAAGTTTTTGCACCAGTTGCCAGGATTGAGACCATAAGACTTCTAATTGATCTAGCAGCTTCACATGGTTGGGAAATACATCACCTAGATGTAAAGACTGCTTTTCTTCATGGAGAACTCAAGGAAACAGTTTATGTTAGTCAACCAGAAGGATTTGAGATAGCAGGAAAAGAAGGAAAAGTCTACAAACTTAACAAAGCTTTGTATGGTTTAAGGCAGGCACCTAGAGCATGGAATAATAAGCTAAATCAAATCTTGGAGGAGTTGGGATTTGTGAAATGTTCGAAAGAACCTTCTGTGTACCGAAAAGATGTTGGTAAAGATCTTTTGATCATTGGAGTCTATGTTGATGATTTATTTGTCACTGGAACAAGCTTAGGAGTGATTAACAAATTTAAGGAGGAGATGGCTGATAAATTTGAAATGAGTAATCTTGGGAAACTATCCTATTATTTGGGAATGCAAGTTTGTCAGCACCAAGATGGGATAACATTAAGTCAGGCCCGGTATGCTCACAAGATCCTTGAGGAAGCAGGGATGTCTAACTGTAATTTAGTTCTTATTCCGATGGAGACAGAGTTAAAGTTGTCAAAAGCAGAGGATGAAGAAGAGATTGATGCAACTCTGTATAGGAAGAATGTGGGGTGTCTACGCTACTTGCTACATACTAGACCGGATTTATCCTATTGTGTGGGAATATTGAGTAGATACATGCAAAGTCCAAGGCATTCGCATGGTGTTGCAATGAAGCACTGCCTTAGATACTTAAGGGAACTATTCATTTTGGTTTGTCTTATGGAAGATCGAAGGTACCAAGATTGGTTGGTTACTGTGACAGCAGCCATAATATTGATCCTGATGATGGACGAAGTACTTCAGGATACATATTTTATCTTGGTAAGAGTCCTATCACATGGTGTTCACAGAAACAAGATGTGGTGTCTCTATCTTCTTGCGAAGCAGAGTTTATGGCAGGGACTGAGGCTGCAAAACAAGCGGTTTGGTTGCAGGATCTGTTGGTCGAGATCACCGGAGCTGCGGAAGAGAAAGTGACTATTCTGATTGATAATCAATCAGCAATAGCTCTTACTAAGAACCCAGTTTTCCATGGGAAAAGTAAACATATTCACCGACGCTATCACTTCATAAGGGAACGAGTGGAGAGTGGTCAAATTGAGGT
>NC_025691.1:13757800-13771780 GCF_000633955.1 Camelina sativa
GATATTAAAGAGATAAGGATCAAATGTCTAGGAGTTGTCTAGATATGTGAGGATTCCTATTAGGATTAGGATTAGCAAAGTGGTATATAAGGATGTGTTGGGATGTGACACAACTTATAAGGTTTGAGAGAGAAAGAGAGATTGAGAGCTTGAGTTTTTGAGAGAGTTTTCTTAAGCTAATATAAAGGAGATATACTTTATATAAATCTTGTGTTCTTAAAGCAAACCTTGTTCTATAGTTAACTATAAGCCGGGCGACATAATCTCTGGGATTATAGGTTGGGAAGAATACAGTTTGCTTCGTAGTTCAGATAGCCTGCAGTTGAGAAAGATTCTGTCAGATGAAGATATTCCACTTTCTTATCATCTTGGACTTCTCGGTATGTATGACCTCATCCTCGCTTTGATCTAAACAGTTTGAGCTCACCATTACCAGACCCTATAGTTTGTTAGTTCTCTGATTCTTCTCACTTTTGACAGGGATGGCTGGATTTACAGCATATGCAGGGTTTTACGAGATTTGCTGTCCGAAGAAAGGGGAGAGTGTTTTTGTCTCTGCAGCATCAGGAGCAGTAGGACAACTTGTAGGACAGCTTGCTAAGTTACACGGCTGCTATGTTGTTGGGAGTGCCGGTAGTAAGCAAAAGGTTATTATTACTCTAGTCTCTAAACTAATGATTAGGAACTCTTGTTACTTGACTTGTCTTTGTGAAGTAACTTTTTGTGGACATTATTTCAGGTTGATCTTCTTAAACACAAGCATGGGTTTGATGAAGCTTTTAACTACAAGGAAGAGGCTGACCTTGATGCTGCTTTAAAGAGGTAATTCCAAGATTCAACCTAACGGATCAATTACCTTAATAGTCTCACTCGTTCGTTCTCCTGCATACCATCATTGTTTTGGGAAACGTGAAACCTGTTTGATTTGTTAAAAGGTCACTTATGATGTAATGCTTGTCTTGAGGTCATTATGGCTTGTATCTCTAGGCTTTTAATTATGCCATAAGGAACTTAATTTCACCATCATTGCAACTCTATTTACACATCTTATCAACACTGTGTCACTCTAGTTAGACAAAGAAAAACAGAAACAATCACAAGACAACATTTCCATAAAGGTAATAGTAAGATACTCTGATTATGCCACTTACAGTGATTTCTTGTGGCTAGCTCTACGGAATGAGATAAGTATCGTGCATACCGTGACTGAAATGTTTCTTTATCTTACTAACAGGTACTTCCCGGAGGGGATCAATATCTACTTCGACAACGTGGATGGATCCATGCTTGATGCAGCTCTCCTCAACATGAAGGTCCGTGGGAGAATCGCGCTTTGTGGAATGGTATCTTTGCAAAGCCTCTCAAGCTCATCACAAGGAATCAACAACCTATTCAACGCGATCCCTAAACGCGTAAGATTATAAGGGTTCTTGCAGAGCGATTACCTCCATATTTTCCCACAGTTTCTCGAACATGTCAAGGGATATTACAAGGAAGGGAAGATTGTGTACATCGAAGATATGTCTGAAGGAATCGAGCTTGCTCCTGCTGCACTTGTTGGGCTATTTTCTGGGAAAAACATTGGTAAACAAGTTGTTCGTGTTGCTAATTAAGGAGTGATTTGTTTCTAAATGTATATTGCATTATCTGTAATATCTTCTTGCCAAGTAAAGCAAAAGGTCTTGTGAATCCACTAGTTGAGGAAGGAAGTGTGTGTTTCACGAACGTGGTCTTGTAGATTTCAATTGGCTAATTGCGGGTATTATTAACATGTAGCATTCTCGGTGTGTCCCTCATCTTCGCACATGCCGGGTGTTATAGAGTGGTCTAATGGTTCGTCAATGCAAATTTCCTTTGTTCAACCTGCATCTGAAAACGATTGGCCTAAGAACATGATTTTTAGTCTAAACCTTTTTTTGTCGTTTCCCTGAAATTTTTACTATTTGTGTAAGATATCACTAGGTGATCCTGTGCTAGAGCACGGGATTAAATATTTTGTTAGTTACTTTTTTTTTGTAATTTTTTTTTGTAATGTAGTTTTTTATTTGATTTATTTTCTTTGTTTATATAGTGTTTATTTGTATATTTGGGGTTATACAGTAAATTGGAAATCTTAATAGAGTGAGTAGTTTGTAGAATGTAGCTTTTCACGGAAACATATACACCGTAATAGTGGATAGTAGTTTTGTAAGAGAATAGACACTCCGCAATATTGTATAGTAGTTTTGTAAGAGGATAGACACACCGCAATATCAGATAGTAGTTTTGTAAGAGGATGAGTTTTTTTTTATTTTGGTTTGTCGTCAAAAGAGGAGAAGTTGCTTGTTAAATTTTAGTGTGAGATATTTCAATAGCTAGGAAACCATTGTATTTATAGTGAGATTAGGTATATTTAGGTTATCATTTAGAAGTTAATATTTATTATATCAAATCTCAGAAAAATTGTAAAAATACATGTTTTAACGGGTTTAACTTAAACTTTTTTTATATTTTAAAAATTTTAAGAGTAAAAATATTAATATTACTTAAATATTTTATAGACTTAAATATATTATAATATTTTAAACTTTCGACGGAGTTCAAATATTTATAATAATTTAAACATTATAAAAATTTAAATATTTATAATCTTTTCAACTTTTTTAAAAAAAACGTAAATATATTATAATATGTTTACTTTTTAAAGGTTTAAATATGCTCAAATATAGAACAAAATTAAATTGTTAAATTTGGATACCTGATAAATCAAGCGTCCTGCTCATTTGTACTCAAAACATATTAGTCATATATTTATAGTGATTATGAACCATATTCCAAAATATTTAGTCGATGTGGGATATACAATACACATTTTCTGTAAATTAGTTTACAACTTTACATATATATAATTTCTGCGTTTTTTATTCTTTCCATCTATACTAATCATAATTAATTACTATAATTTCGTTAAGGAAATATTGAAAAATCTAAACTAAATGATGATTTGTTTTTATTTAATTGTATTAAGTTGATTTGTTGTTTCCGTAAATATCTCACAATATAAAAGCAAATCAAATAAGTTTACATATATATACAATTTCATATTTAATCTATTGATTATTTTGGAAGCAACAAAGTCACAATCCATAAGTATTAAAGATTTCTCATTATTATTAATATTCGTAATAATTATAGGGATTAAGTATGATAGTAGTTAATATTTGATATTATTGAAGTCATTAAATAATCGGATACCAGTTTCCTTATTTATAGGGATGATACCTCTGTTTAGTTGTGTGAATAATTATTCTTAAATCAAACCAAATACACGATCCGAATATTATAATCCTGGATTACAAACGGATCCGCGAGTTTTATTCCTTCTATTACCGGGTTAAAGAGGATCCGCGTCCCGACCCAGTCGTAATTAAGTGGGCGATTAAGGGGTATATTGGTCATTTATTGAAATCGAAACTATATGGTAATTTAATTAAATTAAGTGATTCTCTAATCATTTTTAATGAAAAATGTACCAAAACAAAGTCATGGTCCAATTTGAGTCTAGTGGGTATTTACATTATAGATTCTAATTGAAGCAAAATGCTTACTATAACTATTTAAAGGTTTCTTATAATAAAAGCAAAAGATATTAATTATGTTTGAAGAAGTTTAGCTGCTCAAGCTTAAGCTATAGGTCTACTATAACTAGCCTAGGACTGAATGAGCTATTGTAGCTGTTGTGAGTTGGTTTGACTTTGATAGCCATTAGTTAGGGATGAATTTATAGGGCCTATCTCTGCAGATTGTTGAAGGGGAGAATGGTTTTTTGAAGGTTTGGTCATTTGGTTGAAGTTTCATTAGCTTTGTTCTTATTTATCTTAGTATGTTATAAAACATGAGTCAAATGTAAATACGTTCCATCTAAATGAATGCTAAATTAGAAAAAGGAATTTCTTATGAGACACGAGCCTACAATACTTGGAGGGATCTCGTTTATAAAGTGCAGCAAATGTCTGGTGCATATATCTAATAAGAAATATTAAGAACATCAAAGTTCCTTGAACGACCTCGTAAATCATGCGGAAACACATCTAATACTTATGAAACCAAGAGTAGTAGAGACAAAAAAACAAAAGCTTATGCATTCTCATGACAAAAAGAAAATGTTGTTTGCTTCTTTACTTTTTATTAGGCTTAATCGAATCTGTGGACACAGCCGAGGCATGCATGAACACGCAGAAGAATTTGTTTTCTCTTTTCACTTAGCCTGAGGATGAGATGCAATAAAGTCAACGGCTAGATTGATGGAATGGATCTTGTCTGCGTCAGTATCAGGGATCTCAAACCCAAATTCCTCCTCCAATGCCATCACAACTTCCACAGTGTCCAAACTGTCCAACCCGAGATCGTTTTGGAAATGGGATTTTGGTGAAACCTGCAACAACAGTAGGAAATGGATTATTAGTACATAGTTCAAGCCATGTCATAGCAGACTAGAGAGCACTAAAACTGGAGAGACTGAGACTTCAGATGTAGATGACAAATGATTCGTTCAGATAGAGCCTCTAAGTTCTTGTTTAGTTGTCGTTCAAGAGAGCTAAGAAGCACTACATAAACACCCAAACACAAAGCCTAGAGTAAAAGAATGCACAAAAAGCTTACTCAGCTAAACTTCTGAAAAGCTTCAAAGATACTACACATACAAGATTGATATAACTCCTAATAAAAAGATAACTGAGATAGATGAGATGAGCTATCACTAGTAAGAGAACAGTCAAATGGAGTTTATCATTAGCTACAACCACCGAATAGAGAAAACAGGAAACCACCCAAACAAGTAAGTATGAGCAAAAAAGTTTCCAAATTGTTGCAATGTAGATACTCAAAAGTACGTACAGAATCACCCAAAAGGGCTAAAAGAAAGTAACCCAAAACTCTCAACACGAAAAAAAATTATCCTTTGTTCTCTCGCAAGTAAAAGTAAAATTTGCAGAATCCTAACTTCTCTCTACAGTCAATCAAAACTTTATAAATTCATCTAGATAAGCTTCATTTCTAAGGTCTTACTCTCACTCATCAACCAAATTCAAATAGCAAAAAATGAAAAGTAAAGAAATGGGTCGGATCGTACCTTAGAAGGATCGACTTTTTGGAAGTTTTTGACGACGGAGAGAACGCGATCTGTGACCTCAGATTTGTCAAGGAAAGAGCCTCTCACTTCCTCCGAGAAACGGCGGAGAAGAACGGAGAACGGGAGTGCACATTCTCTAGGGTTTTGAATTGTTGGATTCACGTTGACCCTCAGGTATCTAAGCAAAGCACCTCTCGCCGCCATTGCTCTGTATTGAAAGTAAAAAACCTAGAAAGTTTCTTCTGCTGTGGCTCTCCAAAGGAGAGAGATCTGCTTGTTTTTGATATACAATGAAAACGACGTCGCTACGATTTTTAGTGGGCTTTTTTGTATTTCTCATTCGAGCCCATTAACTCTGGACTCTTAAGTGTTTTAATCTAGTATCAGTATGAACTCAAAAGACTGCAAGTATGTTTGTACGACACAGTCTTAAATTCTTGTCATTGATCTATTGTTTGTTTTTATGGGTTATAAATTTTTGATGTCTGGTATTTCTTTTTTTTTTTTAACTTCACTATTCTAAAAGCTGCTAAGAAAATATCTTTGGGGGATGTCATCAAAAAGAATCAGATCCTTGGAAAAAAAGAAGAAGAAGCTGTTTTATTACAATTGGTATGGTTTTGTATCATTTTGATTCGATATTGGTGTGGGTAATGAAGTGGGAGAAATAAAAAGAGTAGTAAAAAAATAAAAGACCCCACCTTATTCCCCTCAATAAAAACAAAAAACACAATAAATGTTATAACCAAAAATAATTGAAAAAAGTAGCTCGAGAGGAGTTAGAGAAGTAGAGGAAGAAGAAATTTGCTACTTTACCCAAAATCCCTAACCACATAAACCCCATCAAAAAAGAAAAGAAATATAAAAATAAAAATGAGAGCTTTAGAAGTATCGAAGATCTCTGTTGTTGTTTCGTTGCTTCTTCTCTTCTCAATCTTCATCAGTTCCAGTCCCCAGGTGAGTCCTTTTTTTTTTTTTACCAATTTCGACCTCTCTGCTTTAGATCCCTCTTAAAGCTCTCTTCTTTTTCATCTGGGTGTTTCTTAATTTGTCAAAAAATCAAACCTTTAACTTAAGCTGAACTCAAAGTTTTGACCATTCTTTAGCTTTTTTTTGTGTGTGTTCTGATTTGGAAATTTTTACTGTTTGGAATTTGTTAGGTAAATGAGGTGTCACCATCATCATCTGAAGGAGAGATGAAGATGATGCCATTGATGGAGGAGAAGTTTATGGTGATGAATGAAACAAGAAGGAAGCTTGGGAGTTTTCAGATATGTTCAGTTTGTACTTGTTGTGGTGGTGCTAAAGGTCTTTGCTTGCCTTCACCTTGTTGCTATGCAATTAACTGCAACATCCCTAATAGACCTTTTGGTTACTGCTCTTTCACTCCCAAAACTTGCAATTGTTTTGGCTGCCATATCTGAGATCTCTCTTCTTTCATTGTAAGTTTCTAATTTTCTTCTTCTCTGTTGTTGTTCTTTGGTTTTTCCTTTCTCACTTTCCTTGTATTTTGACGTTTTGGGTTCTGATTTATTGTGAATCCAGGCTAGAGAATGGTGTGAATCTGAATCTTGATTCATCTGCAAGTGTGAAAGAGAAGAATATCTGTTCTTTGTTTGGTTCTTTTTTTATTTTTGTCTATAATTTTATTTTGAGTCTTCATTAAATTTCATTACCTACTATCTCAGCAACATCATCATCCTCATTAATTAAATGGTCTTTTTCTGCATTTTTAAGGGTTTTTTTTTTTGAGAATCTAGTTCACACTTCAAGCAAGATTTTGTGCTTTTTTTTTTCTTCTCTCTTCAATCAATTCTCTATCTGTCTTTCTTTCTTTTTTTCATTCTCTTGTTTGCTTATGTGTGTTAAGAATTTAGCATATTTTGGAAAGAGTCATTTTTTTGGTTAAGCTGGCAATTAGGTTTAATATTTAATGTGGTGATGATGATGGTGTTGATGGTGATGGTGATGGTGGTGATAATGAAGCTATTAAAGTTTTTTAAGTCTTTGTAATGAGTGATATGTTAAGAAAAAATATTGGATCAAGTATTAGTGCTCTGTTATGATCTGATAAGATCTAAGTGTTTCTTTTAGTTTTAAAATAGAGAGTAAAAAAAGAAAAAAGAAACAATTATTCATCTTCAAGTGCAGAGAGAGAGAGAGACTAGACAATGTCTTTGGATATGTTTTTATTTTATTCACAGTGCAAAAGAGACACTGTTATTATTGTAAGAGATGTTTTAAATCAAATGTTTGTTCCAACTCTCTCTCTATTGTGTAGCATATTTAATTTGCAAGATCTGTAAATTTAATTACTAATTGTTCAATATTATTCACACATGGGACATCTTAAAGTTGTCTTTGGTGATAAATTAGTCAATATGTGTTAAGTGTTTAGAGTGTTGACCTGACCACAGCTAGCAGCTTCCCCGTGATTGATTGGCTTTTATTAAATCGCACAGTTTGCATTTATATTCACAGGTATGTTTCATTAAACCCTAAACTGTTATCGTAAATATTAATAAATAAACTCAGATATAAGATAAAATTTAAGATACTAATTCTGTCTACGGTACACAGTCTATGGGTAATTAAAATGTCCGAGAACAGAATTTTGTTCACATTAGAACATTGATCAACTCAAAAGTAACCCCTACACTACATTTACACTGTCTGGTCAGTCTTAAGAAGTGATGTTTGAGTTAAGCTCTAACTCCAGATTGGTCGGACACCCTCTCTCACCTTACCACATCAAGATACCATATACCCCTGTGGAGGTAGAGGAACTCTCGAAGGTAACCGTGGTTGTATCGCCTCGCCTCATCTTACATAAAAGATTGATAAGGCGATGAGAGACAAAATCAATTCGTTGGACCACTAATATTGCTCAATAAAATAATCATATATATATAACTTGTTCTAAAAGCCTTTTAAAATCAAATACTACTAGACAAGTCTCGGCACTTGATTGATCTTATTATATTCGGAGTTTCGTACTATGCTTGCTATGAAATATATGAGTTAGTCATGGTTATTTATGACACAAAGATATCAAAATTTTCTTTTATATTTGAAATTGTATCTTGTTTTATGATAAGGTTTTTATCATTAAAATTTCTAGTTGTAGCGGTAGTTTAGCTCTTCCCTATAAGTGATTTTTAATGTTATTCTCCAGTAATAAAATTATTGATGTGGAAGCCTCTTATCAAAGGAACAACATTTTATTAATGTTTTGTTTATAGAGATTCAACCATACAATTATATATATATATATATATGTCTAATCTCATAGGACACCTCCAATTTTACTATATTTTAGAGTTAAACTCTATTATAGAGCAACATTTGTTCCAACCATACTCTATATACCTCTACTCTATATGTTACTCTAAAATATAAGGAAATATTGAGATAGCTTTATATTTACTTATTTAGAGTATTTTTTCTTGTTCACCGAGTAACTTATTATCAACTCTATTTATTTACACTAACTCTATTATAGAGTCAAATATAGAATAACACATTGGAGAAAAACTATGCTTTATTTTAGGGTTATTCAATATTAAAATAAAAATTAGAGATATACATTGAAGATAGTCTAATAAATTTTGAAAAATGTTAGGTTTTGGATTCAAATGGGAAAATAAGGATGGTTATGGCCGATAAGATGTCATAAACCAGATTTTTGAAATATACAATTTTACCTAGACTTTTATTTGAATTATTACTTTCTATCATACTAATATTAGCTTTAATTTTTTAAAAATATGTTTTCCTGTTAAATATATTAAAACTGATATAAAATAACAACAAACAGAAAAAATATGAGTTGAATATATATCTTAAATTACTTTTGATGTATTTTTTTTCCCTCCAATGGACTTCCTAAATTAGAGATAATCAATTTACATATGGAAATACATTATTTTGCCTAAATGTCTTATCTTTATTATGCCTTTAAAAGGTATAATATATGCATGGGTTATCTCTAAAGTTAAATGTTATCATTTTATACTCAATCACATGCCTACACATATATAAGGGTAAAACTTATAAGATATCTTGCCATTTTAGTTTAATTGAAAATTAATTAGTCCAACAAAAAAATAAGAAATTCCTAATAAGTAAAATCACCTTTTATTTATTATATAAACAATCATCATGCAAAGGAATCACACTCACACATAACAAAGATAATAGATATGAGGAAGAAGGTGAAGTTGTCGCTCATAGAAAATGCAACGGCGAGGAGAAAAACATTCCTGAAGAGAAAAGAAGGACTGCTGAAGAAAGTTAACGAGCTGGTGACTCTTTGTGATGTCAAAGCATGTGCGGTCATCTATAGTCCGTACCAATCAACTCCGGAGGTTTGGCCATCAAGGGAAGGTGTTGAAGAAGTAATGTCAAAATTCATGGAGTGTTCGGTGGGAGAGCGGACCAAGAATATGGTGGATCAAGAGGGTTTTGTATGTCAAAGCATCGCCCAAGAAAATGAGCAATTGAATAAGCTGCATGAGGAGAACCGAAATTCTCAGATTCAAGATTTTATGTTTGGTTGTCTTGAAGGGAAGATGGATGTGCGTCATCTTGATGGAAGGGATAAGGGAGATTTGAGATCTTTATTTGAAAAGTATCTCAGTGTTGTTACTCAGAGGATTGAGATCCTAACTAAGAATGGTGAGTCTTCTTCATCTTTACCTCCTCTTATTGCAGATGCAGCTGCCCCAATCGATTTGAATCAAAATCCTAACGTTGAAGAGCATGAGGACATTCTCTCCATGGAAAACAATCACCAAGAACCTGTAACCGCTCGTCTCGCTGCCCTCACCATTGCTGATGCTGATGTTTCTGCTCCTAACAACACCAAGACGCTTTAGTCTAAGAGATTTATTCCGAGTGAAGTGATTGACTGTGTTGCATTTTCTGTTTTATTTCCATCTTAGAAGACAATATTCATATATGATGTCTTCTTTTTCCGTTAATTGCTGTAATAATTAAAGGTTTTGCCTTTATATCTATTATCATGTTATTTTGATTACTAGCTGATGTGTCTGCGTGGAAAAGTTTAGTTATTTTTAAAGTTTTAAGTAAAAAACTAAACACAATAGTTTTTACAAGTTAAAAGACACCAACAACGTACTCACATCATGGATTCCAGGAGAAATCAATAGACTTGCGAATGAGAAAAGTGTAACTTTCTAACCAATTTTAAAGTTGTTCAAATAATTAGCCATTTAATTAATGAATAAGATCTTAACCTAAATTTTGTGTTTATGATCTTCCTTGGAATCACTCCACATTCGAAGTCGTATCAGCTTTGTCCACTTTTTATGAAAATTGGTAAATATACAGTCAAGTCTATATATGTATTAGATTGGTCATAATATTTAAAATCTGAACGACTTTGCGAAATCCAACAGTAAAGTGATTAAAAATTTCAAGAGGAAACAGTAGAGAGGTTATTTTAAATCAAATGTCAATGTAAACTAAAATATTTTTATGTGATATGCTATTTAAGGATATTTATTAGGAAATTCTCAACTACGTAATCGAGGAATACTATGTGAGTTTTGTTGTGTAAGATTTGGTTTGCGACAAGAAACACTAAATCATGTAGTAGTCTAAAGGAATCTATAACATCCTAAATTTGGGCCCTTTGTTAAATTTCATCAAATCAAAATTTCCTTTCATCAACTTCAAGTATCTACAAATTTTATTCTTTTTTTCGTAGAAGACAACATGAGATAATAAATTTTATTATATATTTTTTCTATAGATATTAATTATGATTTACATGGAAAAGAAAAACATGTATATTCTACGTACAAGTAGGATTGTAGGAATATCAAGCAATAAGCACGGTCCAATCAGCATATATGAAATGTCTATTTTTAGAGCATAGAGGACATTCAAACACCACATAATTTAAGTTATAATTATGCGAGCTCTTCTTCGTCCTCCTTTTTGGAGATGTAAGAGCAACTTCAAGATGCTCGTCGTAAGATGATGAACAGTAAGAGGACCAAAATATTTCCCTTTCTCGAATCTCAAATTTGGAACAACTTGTCTTATACTTCAAGAACATAGGTCTAGATTCAGCTGAGTTTTCGGATGTTTCACCACCAGCTACGGTCCCAGGCTCTACATCAACCAACGTCCCAGCCACTACACCAGTCAACGCCCTAGGCACTATGCCATCTACTGTCCCAGAAACTATACCATCCACCACACTAATCACTACAGCTGCTAGTGAGCGAGACAACAAACAATTCACCAATTTCCTCTAACTCTCTGATCCTTCTATTTAATCAACTTCTTGGATTGAACCTTTTGGAAGATATGTTGTATGTTTTGTTCATGGTGGAACAAATGTGTTTGATGTTGGTATTTTGATTATGAACGTGGAACAAATATGTTTGATGTTCGATATTTTGATTATGAACAAATGTATATAATCACATATATTTAGGTTTAAATTCATATTTTTAGCTTTTATATTGACAAACAAATGAAAAAGGAGTTACTTAGTAGTATCAAATCATCTCGACATTTGTTACCATTTGCAGACAAATTCAGTCACATATTATAAACACAGAGGTGACAAAACAGTTTCAAGTTCCTGACTACCAACTTAACTTGGTGGCAATGGTTTCATACTATTTTGTGAATACTTTGTGAGTTGTGACTAACAACAAGCTTTGTTCTTTTGTCTCCAATTTGGCTTCTCTATAATGATGGAAATAAATGACTAAAGGGTAAGTGTCAAAATAGTTGTAAAATGTACAACACTTTTAGTTATTTGGTATGATAGTTTGCGACTTATTAACGATCACTTTTAGGTCACAAGGCTACGACGTTTATACTTGTTATGAATTATTTTGACTTATAACATTGCATATTGGTCACAAAATTTATAACTCCAGTATAATAATAATTTGAATCCATCGCTAATATACGGGTAGTCAAAAAATCATTATACATTTAATTTGCAACCCATGTGCAACCTATGATAATTAATCTCGTAAAGAAGTTTTTAGATACTGCAGGTTTGTGATGATTTTGTGGGTCACAAAACATAAGTTTTCTTGTATTATTCTATAATACAAGTTTTTTATTCATTCAAAACCCTAATCTCTTAATTTTCATCATTCAAGCACATGCCTAATACAAACCTTTTAATTGCCTAAAAGTGAACTTACAAGTTCTATGTATATGTTTTTGTAATGACCTAGAGAGAAACGGATCGGAGCTATATTGTATCTTCAATATATATAATATAGATCACTACTCTGGGAAATACAAGTCAACAATATTCATTGATTTATACTTTGTCATCAAATCTTTATTGTTTTATACACACAGTAAAAATTCTCAAAACATGTAAACTCAATGAAATATATATATCCATTCGTAGGAATATGCTATAATGCACTAAATCACTCAAAAATAATATAATGCACAAAATCAGTCAAACAAGTATGAGCTATGTTGTACCAAAACCAGAATACTAGCATACATGATAACATGCTCTGTGTGCGTACAATTATCGTAGTCAAGGAGGTGCATACTATAAGAACAAGTTTGGGAGGTTGGTTTATACCGACTCTTCAAGTCTTCATGTGTAATCATTTTAATGATCGAAAATCTTTGTAGATCACGAAACCTCCCTCTAGGTAGAAAAATGTGGGATATACAAAGAAAGAAAAACTACAAACCAAAAATTGCACAATTTATATCTTAGTCCAGAATAATTTATATTTCTATAGACAATTTCTACATGATAACATGTTCTGTGTGCTTCAAAGCCAAAGAGATTATCTTGCCAAAGAATCTATATTTTTGTAGACAATTTTCTTCCATCGAGGGTGTTGGATATAGGGGAAAACGTCTAGAGTTGTTTGGAGATGGTATGAAGAGCTTGTTTTCAAGATCAAAAAGGTAGTTGCAGACTAGAAAAAGCCACTCTCTTAAAACTCCATCGCCTTCAGCTTCTAGCCTTCTACACCTGCAAACTGGAACATTTATCTAAGCATGGAACTATTGGTGAAGGCTATGTTAATCTTCTAGATGTTTCTCAGAATATTGTCAAGTTTCTATATCTCTTTAGGTGATATTGTCTTTCTATATATTGCTTGTATAGTCGGTCTCTTAAGGTTGTATATATACGTTTGTCATTATCAATGAAAGGCAGAATCTTTTGGCACAAGTCTTATTATGGTATCAGAGCCAAAAGCAACAACAAAACCCTAAAAGTTCAAAGTTCGTAGTTGACATGGGAGAAGGCGAGAAGAAGGAAAACTTTGAAGCGAGTGAGACAAAGGTCGTGGAAGCGATGTCTTCACCATATTATTTGAGTACTGCAGACAGTCCGGGAAACTTGATTACAACGGTGCAGCTTAAGGGGGAGAATTATGAAGAATGGTCTAAGCATGTGCGGAATGCCTTGCGAACCAAGCGGAAACTTGGATTCATTGATGGAACCCAGAAGAAACCAATTGTGGTTGCAGAACTCGAACAGTGGGAGGTGGTGAATTCGATGTTGGTAGCGTGGATAATGAACACGATCGAACCCACGCTTCGTACAACTATCTCCATGGTTGAAGAAGCTAAAACTCTATGGGACGATTTGAAGTTGCAGTTTTCTGCTGGTAATGGAGTTCGTATTCATGAACTGAAATCTGAGATTGCGTGTTGTAGACAACAAGGTGAATCAGTAATGGTTTATTATGGAAAATTGAAGAAGATGTGGGACGAATTGGCTGTGTATAAGCCAATTCGATCTTGTCAATGTGGAGAAATTTCAGCGCTCCTACGACAAGACCAAGAAGAGGATCGAACCCATGAATTTTTGATGGGACTGGACAGCGTAA
>NC_025691.1:13772853-13773334 GCF_000633955.1 Camelina sativa
GAGGCTCTTCCGTTACTTTCACCGCTGACTTGTGTGTTTTGCAGGACCATACCAAGACTATGATTGGTGCGGGTGAAGAATGCGGTGGGGTCTATATTTTCCGAGGATCTGTAGGAGGAGTACCAAATACAACAGCAGCTAGGAACTGTAACCGAGACTTGTGGCATCAAAGACTTGGACATCCCTCAAGTCGGGTTTTATCTTATTTATCATCTTCTATTGCTACACTTAAACCAGCCGAGAATGACGCGGTCTGTGATACTTGTTTCCGGGCTAAGCAAACCCGAGATATTTTTTATGAGAGTAATAATAAAGCTGCTGCAATTTTCGATTTGATACATTGTGATGTCTGGGGTCCTTATCGAACTCCTTCTTCTTCGGGAGCTAGATATTTCTTAACTATTGTTGATGATTGCTCTCGTGCTTTATGGGTGTTTTGATGGCTGAAAAACGTGAGGTGTCAGGCATTTTACAGAATTTT
>NC_025691.1:13773394-13775584 GCF_000633955.1 Camelina sativa
CAAAACATGTGGAGTCTGATTGCCACTTTGTTCGTGATGAGATTACTGCTGGACTATTGCGGACTTCAAAGATACACACCACTGAGCAAATAGCTGACATCTTTACCAAAGGACTCGACATTCAGCAGTTTGAGTATTTATGTCGCAAGTTGGGCATTTGTGATTTACATGCTCCAACTTGAGGGGGAGTATTGGTGAAGGCTATGTTAATCTTCTAGATGTTTCTCAGAATATTGTCAAGTTTCTATATCTCTTTAGGTGATATTGTCTTTCTATATATTGCTTGTATAGTCGGTCTCTTAAGGTTGTATATATACGTTTGTCATTATCAATGAAAGGCAGAATCTTTTGGCACAAGTCTTATTAGGAACCACTACTAGAAGACAAGCCATTGGTGACTACTACTATAGTTGCTAATTAGTCGTAAAAACTTTATTTGCAACTACTTAACGACTACTTAAGTAGTCGTAAAATAACGGTCGCAACAAAATTGGTAATCTGCGACGAATTTTTGACTCTTAAATATAGTCGTTTATAAGCGACGAATATGTGACTATTAGTGATAATTGAGTTACGTCATCATATAGAAATATGTAATTATGTATGATAAGTGAAAAGTGTGCTTAAGGGGCATGATGTCTTGAAAAGTCGCTTATGTCAAAAGGCACAAGTGTAGAGTCACGAGTCTAATCCTTCGTCACGTTTCATCAAATTGTTTCAAGTCTATACACAAACATTGTGATCGTATTGTAAACTGCAACAAGTTTCATGTAAATAAAAATTTCAGTTTTCGTTCTTGTCTTCAGCAAAGAGAAGAGACAAAGTGTAACACCCCGACCGCCACCTATTTGTGGGCTCCATGTCCAATCCCAGTCTATGGACTCACCTTTTTTAATGAGCCTCACGTCCTTTCACTAGGTCCGTGAACCCATCAATATCCGATGGCCGGTTTGCTACGTCCGGGAGGTTTTTAAAGACTTGTTACCATCCCTACAAATCACCACATGATCTTTCCCTGTGTTTTGTCCTCACTCGGACAGTTTCAACAGTCACTTCCTAGAAGGTCACCCATCCTAAGACTACTCCAGGTCAAGCACGCTTAATTCTGGAGTTCTCTCAGGACCCTTGACCGAAAAGATAAGTGCACTTTGGTGACATAGGTGGCCAAACGAAACGACCGCACCTAGATTCCCAATCCTCACATAGGATCCACGGGAATCGATCTCACCGGAATCCGATAATTCTGACGAGACAACCTGTGTAGAAATCGCTTCTTACAAAAACTTGCTAAAATACACCAAACACCACCTCATCTAGTTACTGAGTCACACAACCAACCACTCCTAGCGACCGAGTAACAAGAGGTGTGTTGGAATATTTGATTCCGTCCAGCCACAGACAACACTTCCCCACAATTATTCCAACTCACTATCAACTCCTCTAGTGTCGAACGACACCTCCACCTGGTGTCGAATGTCACCCATCACACCACTTGCGAACCAACACACACACCGACGCTCACGATATCACTTCCGTCTATCTCTCCTCATCTAAACCTAACTCCCACTGTCCTCCTAGGACCCAAACATAAAACAACTTGCTGGTGTCGACCGACACCCCAACTTTACCACTAAACCGTCTATACCAAACTATAATACAAACACTTGATTAAAACATAAACCAACCGTTTATTTTACAAACCCACCATTGGATATGAAGTTTGTAGCACCATGAGGCTCCCCACCAAATTTCAGCCAAATCGGACTCTGTTTCATCCTCTAAACGTTGTTCCAAAGTAGCCATCTCGAACCAGTTCTCGATGTCTATTTGTAGGTGTTGGTGTCGACTGACACCACAATGGTGTCGAACGACACCAAACCAAAAATCACAAAATAGAACTTCCGTTTAAGCTCTATTTCAAGACAAACCCCTTAACGTTCAAAATCATTGATTCCCTAATCAAATAAACACAGACAAATGACTTACCTAGATAATAGCTATGAGAGAGCCTCTTTCTCTCTCTCAATCCACAACCAAGTAATCATATCCTTCTCCACACACATATAGATGATTGATCTCCCTTCTCCTTCTCTTAACCCTCCTCAAGGCTCTTTTTCTCTCAGCATCAAACTCACCCTTTCTCATTCTCTCCCAGAAGAGACGACAAGTCCCCTCCCCCCCCCCCCCCCC
>NC_025691.1:13775607-13804085 GCF_000633955.1 Camelina sativa
AAGACTTAAGGTTTTCTCTCCAAACCCAAACTAAGTTAAACCGAGCAATTTCAAAACAAACTGAACGACCATAAATTTAATGGTGTCGACCGACAACCTCTTTGGTGTCAATCGACACCCACCCAAAATTGAGTTTGGGATGTTATAATTCTCCCCCTCTAACAAAAGATTCGTCCTCGAATATGCAAAACACCGCCACTCGACCAGAAAACTCATTCAACCAGCGTCGCAACGGTTTGCACCACCAAACCATCCGGTCTGCTGCAACCAGGACATCAATGGACCAAACCACCATGACCCCACTCGTCATTCCATCCTGACCCCATCGGGTAACACCATCCCGACCCAACCGGTCAATACCATTCGACCCCACCGGTTCACATTATCCCGACCCCACTGGGCCACACCATCCCAACCCCACTGTCTGCACATTCCTGACCCCACTGGTCCACACAATCCTGACCCCACTGGTCCACACAATTATGACCCCATTGGTCCACAGAATCGTGACCCCACTAGTCAAACAAAGTCCTGACCCTAATGGTTAACACTAAACCCGGGATTGAACCACCATCAACCCCGACATCTATATTCGGTAAATATGCTTAGTCACACACCCAAAACATTATTTGCTCCCAACTCATCCACTCTCAGGACAAAACCTTTAAGCCATACCGATTTCACTCTCAAACCACCGTCCACGAGTCATACAGTCTCACTCTTGGGTCTTCACCCACGAGATCTTGGTACCAGGGGAACTACCATCCCCTTAGAAGAACCACCATCTCCCAGGAGAACCACCATCTCCTATGCCTCTCTCAGGGCCCACCATCCCTCAAGCTATCGGTATATAGTGAAACTACCATCCCCTCAGGAGAACCACCATCTCCTTATGAGTTGTTCGGAACCCAGCGTCCCTAGAGCAACCAAATCTTGACGTCTCTAAGCACCTCCCGACAAGAATTACCTCCCCATGTCCGCGTAAAACGTCACAATGTCATACTAACCACCATATACTCTTTCCCGAAAACTCACATCCACCTTGGCCACTCCTAGGCCACACTCCAAACATTCCAACCACTTTGGATGTTCACACGCACTCTTTCGAAAAATAGACAAATTCTAACTATTCATAAAACTTTCTATTTTTAGAAACTTTCTATTTATGGAACCTTTCCCTGTATAGAAATTCCGAGCTATCTTCCTAGACAAGTCTATTTCTATTACATAGCCTGTCCTAGAACCGTTTAAGCTTTGATACCAAACTGAAACGCTCCACCCAGATTCTCAATCCTTACATAGGATCCACAGAAAATGATCTCACCGGAATCCCATAATTTTGACGAGACAACCGGCATAGAAAACGCTTCTTACAAAAACTTACACAAATACACCAAACAATACCTCATCTAGTTACTGAGTCGTACAACCAACCACCGCAAGCGACCAAGTAACAAGAGAGGTGGGCTGGAATATTTGATTCTGTCCAGCCTCAGACAACACTTCCCCACAATTATTCTAACTCACTATCAACTCCTCTAGTGTCAAACGGCACCTCCACCTGGTGTCGAATGTCACCCATCACACCACTTGCAAACCAACACACACACCGACGCTCACGGAATCACTTTCGTCAATCTCTCCTCATCCAAACCTAACTCCCACTGTCCTCCTAGGACCCAAACACACAAAAACATGCTGGTGTCGCTCGACATCCCAACTTTACCACTGAACCATCTATACCAGACCATAATACAAACACTTGATTAAAACATAAACCGACCAATCATTTCACAAATCCACCGTTGGATATGAAGATTGTACCACCATGAAGCTCCCCACCAAATTTCAGCCAAATCGGACTCTGTTTCATCCTCCAAACGTTGCTCCAAAGTAGCCATCTCGAACCAGTTCTGATGTTTGTTTGTAGGTGTTGGTGTCAACCGATACCACAATGGTGTCGACCGACACCAACCCAGAAATCGCAGAATAGAGACTCCGTTCAATATCTCTTTCGCAACAAACCCCTAAACGTTCACAGCCATTGATTACATAATCAAATAAACACCAAACAACATGACTTACCTGGATAATAGCTAGGAGAGAGCCTCCTTGTCTCTCTCAATCCACCACCAAGTAATCACATCCTTCTCCACACATATTGATGATGGATCTCCCTTCTACTTCTCTTAACCCTCTTAAGGCTCTCTTTGCTCTCAGCATCAAACTCACCCTTTCTCATTCTCTCCCAGAAGCGACGACAACTCCCCTCCCCCCCCCCCCCCCCNCGACGACAACCCCCCCCCAAGAAAAGAGGTTGTCGAGCCTTTAAAAGACATAGCTTTGTATAGTTTGCTTACAACAACAACTATCAAGCGAGTACTAGAATGGCTCATGGGAGAAGATTCGGGTTCTAAAGCTGAACATGAAGGAAGCTCAGGATCGGCAGAGGAGTTATGCCGATAAGAGGAGGAGAGATCTTGAGTTTCAGGTAGGGGACAGAGTGTACCTCAATATGGCTATGTTGCGAGGTTCGAACAAGTCATTGACAGAAACTAAGTTGAGTCTAGGGTATATAAGTCCGTTCAGGGTGATTGAGCAGGTAGGACGGGTAGCATATAGGCTGGAGTTATCTGAGGTTATGCGTGTATTCCACAAGGTTTTTCCATGTGTCTATGTTGCGAAAGTGTCTTCGCAAGGATGATCAGTTGTTGGCTAAGATTCCTGAGGATCTTTAGCCTAACATGACATTGGAAGAGAGACAAGTGAGGGTTCTTGAGTGGAGAATCAAGGAACTTCGGAAGAAGAAGGATCCTTTGATGATAGTTCTATGGGACTGTGATGGTGTTGAGGAGAAGACTTGGGAGCCTGAAACATACTCTTTTCTCTATGGGTAAACCTTTGAATGAATGTATGATAACAAACAAACAGACTACGACTATGATGCTCAGATACAATGCAAGAGGTTTCAATACTCTTATGCAGTTGTAGTATAAGAGATGCTAATCCATAAAGGGTGATTATGCAAGCATTTAAGATGTGAAAAGTGATTCAAGTTAAGCCAAGTATGATTATGAGTTTAAACTAACAACCTAATGTCAATAATGAAAATGCAGAATGTAAATTACTTAGAACAAAAATTAATGCAACGTAAACAAAGATAAAGTAAGCAAAGACTAAGTTAAATAGTAGCAATAACTAGATATAAGCAATGAAAAACTATAAAGATGCAGGACATAAACAGAAAGTAAACTAAATGAAACGGGAATGTAAACTAAGCAACCCAGATGGTGCTCGATCAAGCACTCAACCGTGTGCATGGTCGAGTGGCTAGGTCGAGTGATAAAATATGAAGAACATAAGCTATTTTGACTTTAAACGGATTAAAAAGCAATGAAACAAGACTAGATGCGATAACAGATAATCAAATAACAAAGTAGGCTCCTAGAGATGGATTCATGGGCTGGTGTTCAGACTGTGGCTATCTAAACTGGTCAACAAACCTCAATGAACATGAGCTATCCATAGAAAATGTTCTTAAAGACTTACTAATCCACTCTCATGACAGAAGTAATCAAGTTTAGTAACATCCTAACCCAACTCTCATTTGTGAAACCATACTAAACAGGCTTTAAAGAACCAGATCATTATTTGTCAAAAATCACCTTAGACAACTAATCTCTTAGGCTAAGCATGATAATCTCTAGTATTAGCTTTATCTAACAAGCTAAACATTGGTATGATGCAAAGAAGCTTAAGATCTGTTCTTACCCTCTCAGATATAAGAACAGCTTAGAGGACATCTAACCCAGAAGAGATCTATGAGCAAACAAGCTTGACCAATCTAAAATGCCTTAACCCTAAACCAGCCTAATCCATCTCTATAATCCTAGCTCACTACTCAGATGAACAAAACATGATAATGATAAACTTAAACCCATAAATTAATGAAACTAACATGATGAGAAATATGAGATAAAGATCTATAACTTTATATAAATAAACAAACTCAGATTCTCAATACCCAGAAAGTTATGGAACTTACAAAGTATGAAAATCTAGAGAAAACCAAGAACAAAAGTGGCAAATGATGTAAACCAATGCTAAAAACCCAAAAAAGGGTAAAAGCTAGGTTTTTGGTGGCTGCTAATGTGTTTTATGACCTATCCTGAGTTTTGGGAGGCCATGGGGTACAAGAGATATTTATAGGATAAGAGAGAAGCCCTAAATTAGCTAACAGACAAAATAGAGAGGCGGCTTGATGTGCTCGACCATGTACGGTCAAGTGGCTATGGTCGAGTTGTATTTCTTCTGTTTCTTCACTGGTTGAGTCCCTGAACAGCACACGGTCGAGTGTCTTCGGGTGTGGTGGTTGAGTGGCCTCTAAACCTTTGATTTCTTCTTGTTTCAGCCTTTTTCTGCTTCACTGGTTGCACTCTACTCCTCTTCAGCTCATTTTCATGCTCCTTGGGGTCCAAATCACCTGTTTAAACATGAAACAATGCAAATCCTAATCTAATGCATAAATAGACCTTAAACTACACAATAATGACAAAACTAGCTAGTAAATCATGCTAAAGGTGTAAATAAACAATGGTGAAACATGGTAAAATATATGCATATCAACTCTCCCAAACTTAGTCTTTGTTTGCCCTGAAGCAAATATACAAGACATAAGTAGGTAGTGAGGTTTGAAAGTGGGATCTCGGAACCTAAAACCTGTTAATAGAATAGCTAGAATCAATGTCCAAGTTACTAATACCATGATGCCAGGTGAATGAGCTATACTTAAAGATTTAGATAAGCCTTTCACAACCCTAACTGATTCAAACCTTAGACATCCAAATGCATTCAAATCAATCATTACCTTTAACATTCATTAAACAAGAACATGAATTAGATTATGCAATGTTTAAACTCATTTGGCTTGGTAATAAAGGCATAGAGACAAAGATGGTCTCTCTTTTAGAGTGGGACTTATCAAATACAAGGTTTCTCTCACAAAAATTGGATTGAGCATTAGAAGAAGGCTAAAGGTAAGAACACTTAGACACATACAAGAACAGAACCTTGTCTACCCAAAGTGTTTGATCCTAACATTCTAACCCTAAAATCTCCTAGTTTTACCCTTTATCTTCATCTCTTCTCTTTTACCCTTTTTCTTTTTTGTTTTTAAGTCTTCAGATAGGTTTCTTACTTGATTTCTCTAGTGGAATGGATGTTTCTTTTCTTAAAAACTAAGGTTCTCTTTTTTACTTGTTTCCCAAGTCATAACAAGACTCTTTTTTTCTTTCTTTCTTTTCTTTGACCAGAACCTTATTTAAAACTTTTATACCACCCCATTCTTTCACTTAGAGCTTAAATTTATTTAAAAACACTTCTCTTCTAAAGAATTTAACCTTTTCTTTTTCTTTTCCCTCTTTCCTTTTATTTTTCAAACAAACCAAGTCCCAAACCCACAAATTAAACCACCTAGTCCTATCTAGTTTGAAAAATGCAAACTAGAACTACACAAGGCTTTATTCCTGTCAGTTCAAACTTAACACTTTCTACCAAGCTCAATCCTAAAATAGGCCTCACACCCAAGAATAAACATGGCTTGATAGAAAAGTTTGTTATAGGTAGGAGAAACTGATTTAATGATGAAACCAGTTACTTGGATCAACAAGAGTGATAAAAAGAAAAAAAATAATTCAAATATGTAGTATCTACGAGTTTAAAGCAATGCATAAACTGATAATTAAAGTCTATACACTACAAAAAAACTTGTCCAAAGCCACAACAAAATTTGTCACTATAACCCATATTTTATGGCTATTATCCTAATAGCATCGGAAAGCCACAACAAAATTTTATGGCTATAACGTTGTAGCTAATTTCTCGTTGTGGCTATTCCCGGAAAATTAGCCACAGATTTACCACAACAGATTTTGTGGCAAATAACCACAACTTGCAACAAAACAAATCGTATCTATAACATTTATATTTGTGTTTTTTTGTGGTTATTTTTGTCATGGATATATAAAAATTGTTTGTGGCAACTTAAATTATTTATTAAAAAAAACATCATTCAGTATTACAAATAAACATATACACAAACATATACATACACATATACATATACGATTATCTATATACAATACAGATTCTTTCCTTCACTCTCTGATTCCTCTTCTACCGAAGTTTTTTTATTTGTGGTTTTTTTTCATATATGAAACCGTCAAAATCTGAAAAATACAAAAAAAAAAAGACGACAAAACTAGAATAAAACAGAAGATCTAAGAGATTAGAGCTTGAAATTAAGATAAACTGGAGTAATTTAACTTTAAGATTGATGAAAGAAACAACTTAGCTTCTTAGAGAATCAAAAACAAGCATAAGACTTCCAAAGCTTTCTGCAACAAATAAGAAAACACAAATTCAATAAATAGTCAACAAAATAATTAAAAAAAATTACAAAACAAAACCAAGATCTAGATACCAAAACCCTAAGATTCATAGGAAAATCCAAATAAAGATTGAAAGAAAAAAGGAACCCAATCAATTCGAAGAACTTCCCTACAAGAAATTGGTTTAATTGAGATAAGAATAGATAATTTTTTCTCTTCAACTTTTATTAAAAAGGAATAGATCTGGGTAGATGAAATAAATTAATATATTGAAGTAAGCGAGATTCTTAAAAATATGGGAATAGGGATCAGAGAAAGAGTGTCAAGTCTAGAAAAAAAGCTCTGATCTATCTGAAACAACCCGAACCTTTTTTTTAATAAAGATAATATATAACTAAGCATCCCATACTATTTAATTAAATCAACCCAAACCGCAACTCAACATTAAACCAACAACCATTATGCACAGCGGAAACATATCAATAATACAAACCAATACATCATCAAAACAATAACATTCCTAACCATTCTATCCAGCCACCTAACATAACTCTTACCAAGGTTCCAACATAAATATTATAAGCAACAACACACAAATGAGACCATAGATCATCCTCCTCCTCATTGCCTTGATGATTCCACGATCACACCTTGCCTTTAATTGCACCACAAACACAAATTGAGATGCATGAGTATTTTATAAACACTCATTAAGGCAATCTTCCCATCTAATGGACTATACACACAAGCAATAGAGACATCTCTAACCATCAACCAACAATCAACAACCAACAATAACAAACCAGGACTCTGCATCGACCAACACCAACCATGCATCGAATGACACCAACTGGGGTTGCATCGACCAACACAAGCTTGCATCGACCGACACACACACTGCATCGACCGACGTATGCTCGATATAGCATGAAAACCTTACGTTTAACGCGCCGTTCTCGCATTTGCATCTACTGACGCACGAAATGCATCGACCGATGCACATGCCGAGCATCGTTTTCCCAAGATTCTCGCCGGATCTTCGTTTCTACAACCACAAAACTCGAATCCAAGCCCCAAGAAAGCTTCCCTACGTCCCAAATAACATTCTAACAAGCCAAACAACACATAAACAAGCAGATCAGAGAAATCTCCAGCTTCGATAAGCCATGGTCATGCACTTACCTTTTCTAAGAAGATTTTGAACCTCAAACAAGCAAAACAACGCTCCTAGGAAGCTCCTACAACGATCCCAGCTACAGATCTCTACAGGAACAACACCCAAGAACCTCAAGAACACTCAAGAACACTCAAAAACTCTTTCCTCTCTTCTTTTCTCCAAAAAATGGCCAAACCTCGGCCACAACACAACAAACCCCTTTTATACACGTTTTATAGGGTTTTCCTAACCCGAAATGCAATGTTTTACTTAAACTCGTCTGCATAAAACCGACCTTGCATCGACCGATGCACATAGCGCATCGACCGATGCATCCCTTAAACCGGGATTCCGGTTCGCGGATGTTACAATTCTTCCCCACCAACTAGGATTCGTCCTCGAATCCCGCAATATCGTCCATCCATCAAGGACTATCATGCAACCGTCACCACGTCCTGCACATCCTCCGACCGGACTGAACACATCCAACAAGGCTTCCCGTGCAACTGCTGCAACAGTCCACACATCCACGTGTCCCAACGGCTCACACAACCTTGACCTCACTAGTCAGCACAACACAAAAATCACGAGATCACTCTCGACCTCCAAGGTCTACATCCAGTCACTATGCTCATACCCACGTTCTAGACATTGTTTGCTCTCTCACTCATACATTCTCAGGTCGCAACCCTCGAACTGCACCGCCTGCACTCTTAGACCGTCGTCCTCGAGCTATACCGTCTCATTCTCGGATCGTCACTGATATATCATGGTTTTTGTGGTTTTTAACCATGGTATAAGTGTACTTTTTGAGTCTTTTGATTTGCTTTCTAGGTTGTTTTTGAGTCTTTATAGGTTTATGTACTCATTGGCACGGATGGAACACAAAAGAGCAAAAAAGGATGATTTGGAGCATAATCAAAGCATTAATGCTGATCAACGAAGGTGGGAGACAAGTTCAAGAGTATGCATCGACCGATGCTACCTCTGCATCGATCGATGTAGCTGCCACAAGCCAATCAGATGTTTTCTCACAAGCTTTAGAAGATTTACAAGCCCAAGTTTCCCTTATTTGCAATTAAGGCCCAAGACGTGTTTTAGAGTATATTTAGGATTTTTATGGTCATTGTTAAGACCTTAGTTTTTCTCTAGAGAGAGTTTTATTCTGCAACCTTACTGAAAGAAGAGATATTGAGAGCTTTGGGAGAGATAGATCTGATTTCATCTGTAGAGAGAAGATTCTTGAACTCCCTTCTTACTTCTTAATTTGAATTGCTTATTATTCAGAAAAGATGTTTTGTTCTTCATTGAATATGTCTGAGTAGCCTGCTTGTTAGGTTTAAGGTTTTTCATAGGGTTTTTATGGTTTATTAGATCTGTTATTTTTAGGATTCATTATCTTCTGTGATCTTCATCTTAGGTTGTTCTTCATATTAATTCCTGATTGGTCACATAGAATTAATAATCTAGGAAAATAAATTGATATGAGAGTATAATTGATTTTCCTGATAAAAACTTTTGATGAGCAAAATTATTTCCTGCAAAGAGATTTGATTTACTAATTTTGTGAAGAATCTAAACTTGTTTTTAAAGCTGATTTTTAACTTTGAATTTTACAAAGAGATTTGAATTTTCTGGTTTTAAATTAAGATAATATTTGCAGTGAGAACTGATATATTTTACAAAAGAGTTTAGAGTTCTAGATCTAATTTAAATTGCTTGAATCCTATTAATTTATTGATTTAATAATCTGTGATTTCCTGAGAAATTCCCTAGGCCTAGCTATTTGATCTTTTGAATTTACAACACTTTTTAATTTTGTTTCTGCATCGTTTTTAAATTAATATTTTGATTTAGCATAACTAAAAGATTAATTAGATTATTGTGTGATCTAGAGTCTCTGTGGATTCGACCCCTAGAGTATTACAACTGCAAGGTTGTTAGTACCATTAGGGTATTACAATTTGACCATATCAAATTTTTGCGTCGTTGCTGAGGACCGAACCCGGGTCACCCGCGTGACAGGATAATCTCTGCATTCAAGAGCTGTTTGGATAATCTCTGCAAAGTGCTAGCTAGATGTGAAGAGAAGCACTTAGTTCTTGATTAGGAGAAGTGCCATTTTATGGTTAGAGATGGTATAGTGCTTGGTCACAGGGTTTCAGAAGCTGGTATTGAAGTTGACCGCGCTAAGATATAACTGATGACAGGTCTTCAACCACCAGATAATGTGAGGCTGGTCAGGAGTTTTCTTGGACATGCAGGGTTCTACAGACTCTTCATCAAGGATTTCAATAAGATAGTTAGACCACTTTCAGCTCTATTATGCAAGGATGTCAAGTTTTAGTTTACTGATGAATGTCGTTTAGCTTTTGAACGGATTAAGCAAGAGTTAGTGAGTGCTCCAATTGTTCAACCACCAGATTGGGATTTTCCTTTTGAGGTAATGTCTGATGCCAGCGATTTTGCAGTGGGAGTAGTGCTAGGACAGAGGAAGGATAAGAAACTTCATGTTATTTACTATGCTAGTAGAACACTTGATGATGCTCAAAAGAATTATGCAACAACGGAGAAGGAGCTGCTAGCAGTAGTGTTTGCTTTTGAGAAGTTTCGTTCTTATATGGTTGGATCAAAGGTAATAGTTCATACATATCATGCTGCACTCAAATACTTGATGTAGAAAAAGGATGCCAAGCCAAGGTTATTAAGATGGATTCTTCTTCTTCAAGAATTTGACATTGAGGTTAAGGACAAGAAAGGGATAGAGAATGGAGTAGTTGATCATTTATCAAGGATTAAGATAGAAGATGATGTTCCAATTCATGATTCACTGCCAGAGGAGAATGTCTACTTTGTTGAAATTGGTTCTCAAGCTACATTGTCTCGGGAAGTTTTGCAGACTCGTGGCAATGCATCGATCGACTCAGCTGGTGCATCGATCAATGCTGAATCTCGATACGAACAGGACTTGGCGATTGCATCGACCGATTCATCATTAAGCATCGATCGACGCTTGGTTCAAGAATCATCGGGTTATGCGTTTGATGACGACGTGGCTGCTGTAACTACTTCTGATCAACCGTGCTATGCTGATATCGCAAATTAGCTTGCTGCAGAGGTGGACCCAGACAAGTTTACAGGGTATGCTAAGAAGAAATTCTTGAGAGATCTTACGAGATACTATTGGGATGAACCTTACTTGTATAAGCATTGCAGTGATGGAGTTTACAGAAGATGTTTAGTAGAAAGTGAGGTACCTGACGTTTTGTTTCATTGTCATGGATCTGACTATGCCGAACATTTTGCTACATTCAAGACAGTTTCCAAAGTTCTCCAAGCAGGCTTTTGGTGGCCAACAATGTTCAAAGACGCTCATGAGTTTGTCTCAAGATACGATGCCTGTCAGCGGAAGGGTCAAATCAGCAAACGGCATGCGATTCCACAAAACTTCATTCTTGAGGTTGAAGTGTTTGATTGTTGGGGCATTGACTTTATGGGACCGTTTTAACAACTACATCCTGGTTGCTGTTGAATATGTCTCCAAGTGGGTGGAAGCTATTGCAAGTCCCAAGAATGATTCTGTTGTTGTTCTTAAGCTGTTTAAGACCATTATCTTTCCACGGTGCGGAGTGCCTCGGATTATTATCAGTGATGGAGGTAAGCACTTTATTAATAAAGTGTTTGATAAGTTGTTGAAGAAGTATGGAGTTCAACATAGAGTAGCCACCCCATATCATCCCCAGACTAGTGGTCAAGTTGAGGTTTCTAACCGCCAAATCAAAGAAATCCTTGAGAAGACAGTGGGTGTTACAAGAAATGATCAGGCAGCCAAGTTAGATGATTCACTTTGGGCATATCGGACTGCATATAAGACACCACTTGGCACTACACCTTTTCATCTGCTTTATGGGAAAACATGTCATCTTCCAGTGGAGTTAGAGCACAAAGCAGCCTGAGCTGTTAAATTGCTGAATTTTGAAGCCAAGACAGCTTCAGAGAGAAGGTTGGTTCAGCTGAATGAGCTGGATGAGTTTATACATCATGCATTTGAGAACTCTAAGCTATACAAGGAGAGAACCAAGGCTTATCATGATAAGAAGATCATCTCCAGAAATTTGGAGCCTAATAATCAAGTACTTCTGTATAACTCTCGCTTGAAGCTGTTTCCAGGTAAGCTTCGTTCTCGCTGGTCCGGACCATTCACTATCCAAGAAGTCTGCCCTTATGGAGCTATTGTGCTGCTAAACTCCAAGGGAGAGAAGTTTATTGTTAAGGGACAGAGAGTGAACCATTATTGGGCTAACGCCGGGATACCAGACGGACACATTGTGCGTTTGGATGATGCACCTTCTACCTAATCCGCTGCCAACTCAAGCTAATGACTTAAAACAATCGCTGAGTGGGAGACCACCCACTGGTAGGATTTAGTTATTTTTATTTTTATTTTTAGGATTTACTAACTGATATCTTGTGTTTTTGTTGGGTTTTAAGCCTTGTTTTTGCATAGTTTCGTTGTATAATCTTGTCATTTTAGGTTGCTTTAGGAGCATTTTCATCTAGTGTGTTATCTCTCAGGTTCATGGAGTAATCTCAACACATTTGGAGCATTTGGACTTGTTTTGGTGCAAAGAAGCAAAGAGAAGTGGAATTGGAGAAGTGACAAGGGATAAGGAAGCATACACGACCATCATCGGTCAGGACAAGCGGCCAAGCACCGGCTGATGGAAGAGTAGGCGTGCATTGATTGCCAGGAGCAGCGGCCAAGAGCAGCAGCCAAACGGTGGCCGAGTGAAGAGGAGATGCATTTGATCGTCAGTACCAACGACCATCCCAATCGGTCAAGAGCTGGCCTATGGAGTTCAGTAAGAGGAAGATCGCCACCACCAGCGGCCAAACCATGGCCGCTGGAGCCAACACCACACTTGTTTTAGTTTTAATCCGGGTTTGACCCAGTATGTTTTGGGTTGACCTAGGTCCTTTTCTGTTTTCCTATAAATACTCTAACCCTATTAAGGGGAGACTTATCTCTTATCTTATCTTTTGTTTAGTAGCCACTTAGGGTTCTTAAGCTTGTTTACTCTTGGTTTCTTGAATGATTGAGTACTTCTAAATTTTTAATAGCAATTTCTTATTCAAATCTCCTATTCTACAATCTCTAATTATGATTTCACAAAGATCAAACCTCTACCTTTGTGTGATCATAACCATGAGTGAGTAGATCTTTTAGAACTTTGGGCTAGGTAGATTAGGGAGATAGATGATTGATCTTTGATGTCTTAAGTATTCCAATCACAACGGTTGCATCAGAATCATCCTTTAGCATTGGTAGCCGTGTTCTCAACAAGTATAGGAGTTGTCTATAACCAACAAATGTCCAAGCTTTGATATGTGCAAGAAATTGGTTTAGGGGATGTCAAAAAATTCGTAAAAATTCTACGTTTTTTTGCATATTGTATTTGTAGTTGATGAATTTATAGGTGATGAGTTCTGATTTTGTTTTGAATATTGTAGGTGATGAGTTCAAGTTTGTGGAGGAGGAAGGAACAATTGTTGCTACTTAAGTTTGGCTTTGTATTGTTGACTTTGCTACTAAATTTGGTTATGTATTGTTGACTTTGCTACTAAATAGTTTTGTGTTGTTGACTACTTGATTTTAATAGTTATGTGTTGTTGATTTTATTTTATGCAAAATCCCCAATCATATATAGTCTCCATTTGTTTCTTGTTTCTTAAAGGCTAAAAAATTTTCCATAATCTAAGAACAATGGAAGAATCAAAGAACAATACATAACCAAATTTAGTAGATTTTATAAGTGAAAAATAACAAAAAAAAATTAGATTTTGTTAAAGAAAATAACAAAAACAAAAATCAGATTTTATGGTTGAACAAAAAAAAATCCGATTTTATGGTTGAACAAAAAAAAATCAGATTTTATAAGTGAAAAGTAACAAAAATAAGATTCAGATTTTATAAGAAAAAAAATAACAAAAATAAAACTCATACATAATAGATGAAAAACAACAAAAATAAAAGTGGGTTGTCCATTTGGACATGGTCTTAGTGGGTATGAACACATTTTGGACCATTGTCCATTTGGGACTGTCTAATTTCTGCCCATTTTAAAAAAAATGTCTAAATAGACTCGTTCAATGGTTTGACAGCTCTAGTGGCAGGAAAGGAAGGAGAGAAAGTGGGAGGAAGAGAAAAAGACTTAGGTCAAGTCGTCAAGAGAAAAAGTTAATATAGTAATTAGGTTAAAGAGAGTAATAAATAAAATAAATGGAGAGTAAAGCGGTAACATTTTTCACCAACATAATCGTTGAGATAATTCTTAAGTCTTTACTAGGGATCGGACCCGCACGTACGTGCAGATGTTTTTCTAAATACTTTTTTCAAGATTTTGGATATGCACTTAGGTGTTTTGATTTATAACACATGAGTTTTATAGTAGCTTTATATTCTAATTTTAGTATAGTATGTATAATCCAAATTTATATTGGTTTGATTTCAATATAGTTTGCGAATGTTTGAAATAAGACGGATTTCACATGGAACTTGGACAGACATAACGATGAATCCGAATGAGTTGTTAACCAAATTGACCATTTAAATTTCTATCATACTTATAAACTATCCAACGGGAAAAATAATCAGGAAAATGAATTAAAACATCGTCAAGCAGAATAACCTAAATAGAGATATAAAAAGGATAAACCCCAACACGTTATACCGGTCGAGTTTAAAATCTTTTGACCTTAGAAAAACCCGTTTCGCGAGATTTACAGGAGTAAATAGTTCCACATACTTGAATTGAAGACATGATTATAATATCGATTTTTGTTCGACCGTAACCTGTTTTCCAATTAGTTACGATTACCTTTTTTTAAAACAAAATACTCGAATTTAGAGTTAAAATTAGGCCTGGGCAAAATATCTGGGTCCAAAAATCTGATCCGAAGCCAATCCGACAAATCTGATTCGAACTGTATTCAAAATTTTAGAATATCCCAACGGGTTCCAAATCTCTAAATCTAAAAACTCGAACCCAAACCCGATCAAAACCAGAATCCAAACAGATATCCAAATATACCTGATCCAAACCCAAAGTATAGAAATACCCAAACGGATCCTATATCTCTAAACCCGAAAATCCAAAATATTCGATCCGAACTCGAACGGTACCCGAACGCCCAGATGTAGTAAAAATTAGGCTTGGACATTCAGTTACCAAAATTAGGCTTTCATTTGGTTTCGGTTGGTTTGTATATAGAGTAATATAATAAATATTCATATATTTTGGAAGTTTTGGTTTAGTTTGGTTATTAATAGATAACCGTAACTAACCAAAATTAACCAAATATAGCAAATAAAATAGTTTTCGTGTTGGTGTAATTGTTCAAACCTGTCATGTTGCATTCGTCTTGCAACATATTTTATAAATTATATAGCATATCCGCATCTGCCATGCTTGACTTTATATGATTAGTGACGTTTTACTAAATCACTATCTCTTAATTTGTTTGAACAGTATCACTCTTATATTTTATAAAATATATTTAAAGAAAAAAACTAATATTAATAATAAATAATTTTAAACATAAAAAAAAAATTCGTAGAGAAGCTTAAATTTTTGAAAATTAGTTTACTTATATTTTAAACTATATAACATGTTAATACTATATCTAAGATACTTTTGTAATTAGTTGTTAAATATTTTCCAAAAAATAGGAATAACTCATAAATCTGTTATATTTAATAAAAACCTTTGGATTTGTGAACCATCATGATAATATCATATAAACTAAAAACCCTTAGTCGCATCTGTTAAGCGAGTTTTGATTTTTTTGATAAGCCAAAATATAGATACTAATAAACCTGCGATACATCGCAAAAAATATTTTGGTTAAAACATAATTTATTATTTTAATGTTTAATTTAATTTATAATTTAATAGACAAAACAATTAAATATGATCAGCGGAAAACAAATTTCCTACATCGGTAACATGCTAATGAGTCATATAATTTATATGATTATAATATAAGATTTATTATATTTTGTGTTGGGGAAAAAAAATTACCCAAACAGAATTGTAACCTAATCTCATCGTAAAATTCATTTGTCCCTCTTTTTTCTTTTTTTCCTCCGCCTCCTCTCTTCCTCCTCCGTAGCCTCAAAATTTGTACCTTAACCAATCTCCTCCTCTGATTTGTCTCATCTCATCACGAAGACTGGTTAGTCCTCTGAATCTAGTTCAATTTTAGAAAGCGATTTCTTATGAGTTTTTCAGATTACCGACCAGAATTTCTTGGGTAAATTGTAAATTTATCTCTTTAAACATTTTGTAGGTTCTCTTCCATTCCTTGATTGATTTTGCATTCCTTTGAAAAAGTGGTGGTGCAGAATACAACGTCAGTTTTATCTTTTCTTGAAGAAGCAGTATACACATGTAATCAATTTTTTGGGTTTTCATCGACTTGATTTTTTTTTTTTTTTTTTATGACTCGATAGGTTTCTTATCGTTGATAACCCTCAATTGGTTTAGGATTTACAAAGAATTTTAATGATTTTATGTTCTTGCTGATTGTTAAAATTATAGAAAATTGAAAGTTAAAAATGAACGATTCTAAAGAGATTGTTTAGGAAGTTTTTTAAAATCTTGATGATTTGTTTTTTTTAATCTTGTAAAATCTTTCTATTTGATGAAAGAGTTTTCATGACTTTTGTTATGAAGGAAATGATATAAAATCCTAAACCAATAACATAAAATTTGAATTCATTAACAATCCAAGATTCTTTTGTTTTACTTGAACAACATAAAACTTTTAATGACTTTATAAAACTCTTAATCCAATAACACTAGATTTATCAAGATTTTAGATAACTTTTTACAAATCTACAACCAATAACACCAAATTTTTAAAGAGTTTTTAAAAGTCTTGATTGAATAACAACATATTTTACCTAACTTTTAAAGTTATTAAAATTTTTTCTAAATCCTAAACCAATACCTTCCCTTGTCACAACAAAACATTTATTTCGTATCATTTAATAACCTATACATAAATATCATCAAATTGTATTTTAGATTTTAATGGGCCATAAGATGAAAACTTTTATTAATTGGATCAGTAGGATTTATTTAAATCCGATATTGGCCCATTAAGAATATTATCTTCGTAAAGATGTATCCGGGAAAACAAAGAGACAACAAAATACAAACAGTCAAACGATATACAGAGTGTTTTGTCGGTTTGAGAAAAAAAATTACTGAGTTTTGTCTGATCGAGCAAAAATGGAATCAAGACACCTAATAATCCATATCGGATATCTCCGAGGCAATGATATTCTCGATCGGAATCCCACGTTAAAGCAACATGATCGGATTTATTCTCGATTAATCTGATCAGCTGTCTTTTTGTATTTCTCTGATTTCGATTTCAAAGGAAAAGTAAGGTAATAGATCGACCTTTTATTTATATATTCGCCTTTTCAATTAGGAAGATTCGATGTAGATTTCTAATTTTCTTGTTCTATTTCCTATACATATAGCGTCGATCTGGATTCCAAATGGATTGAATCGAATATGGATCTTCTTCTACAAGTTTGAATCTATTTCCAATTTTAAATTTTGTATTTGTTATTGAAATGGAATCAATATTATGATTGATATTTAATTTTATGTTTCTTTCTTGATTTGTTATCACGAAACAGGATAACCCCATCAAGCCTAAATGAAAGATAAGCAAAAAAAACCCTTTCGAATATTGTTTATCCATCAACTCTGATGAATTCGAAACTCTAATAGTTATGTTTTGTCTGTTTAGGATAAAATTTTCTTGAATTAGACGCTATTATAATTCGACAATTGGATTGAAGGAGGGGTATGAACATACTGGGTTTACAAAAAAATTTCAAATGAAAGGTAAGAAAGCTAATAAATTTGGTTGAACACCGGCTGTAGTGTTAATTTTCGTTTAACAAAACAAATGAGAAATTTGTTTACTTGTCAGGGTAATTCTGGTTTTGGCCAAAGTTTCAACTACCTTACAAAATGGGACGTATAGTAATGAGGAATTATATACACTATCCTGGTAAGTACTATCCAGGTAAGTACTATCAAGTTTTAATTCAACAAAATTATTTTCTCCTAGAAATATTTATTAGTTACATAAATTAAATAGTTTATGTTACCAATTTATAAAAGTTTACCAAAGTCTGTATTTATAAATTATATTAAATAAAAGTTATCAATGGTATGGAAAAAAGTTTGAGAATAAACCTACGGATGAGACAGTAGGTTTAGTTCAAACACAAAAAAAACCATAATAAATTATTACAACAGCATCTAAGTTTTAAAAACAAAACGTTTGCTTAGAACCATACCAATCCATGAAACTCTTTCACTCATTTAGTTCCACCACTTCAACATCCTCGACAGTCTTCACATCATTTGAAAACATCCTGTTTTTATAACACAATTCAAATTATGTTTTCGAAAACAGAGCTTAGAAAATAATATAGATTTAAATAATACACAAATAGTTAATCAATAATAGTTACCTTCACAAATGTGTATGGTATAAGTTTTAGGGAAAATGATAGAAACTTACTGCAGAATAAGACAATATCATCTCTATTGTCTCACCAGTGTATGTTGTATATTGCTTCCATGTATGGACGATCTTGACTCTTATCTTCCAGGTTTTTTGAAGGCTTTGAGCTCGGAAACATGTGTAAAACCATTGGTGGTCACCATGACTGCGATAAAAAAGTGAATTTCTACTATGTTTGTATGAATGTTTGATGAGTTTTATGATTTACGGTGTATTTTATGGTTTTTATAACAGTTGTTCTTCGTAGCTTTGGGTGAAAGGTAGAATATTTGATGCAATCAATGTAATATATTCTGTTTGTGATTTGATTGTGGGTTTGATATAAAACTGCATAGTAAGATTAGAGATTCAATCCAACTGTTTCTGTTTTTAGTTTATAGCATATTTAATTACGAAGAACAAAAGGCAATCAATTCAAAAGGGTAGTTGTGATTGTTAGAAATGAGAATAATTGTGATTAACAGAAAATATATGCAGTTAATAAATTGATTTCATTTAACTGATTGTTATGATACGCAAGAAGATTACAATTTATTAGAAGATTTGCTCTTGTACAGGTTTAAGAAGAAGATGATGTTTGGATACACGTCTAATATAACTACAATCCGAATAACATAATCCCAAACAGATCAGATCCGCGTGTTTTGTATAGATTGTATTACATCTTTGCTCTTAAATTTTTTTTCTTTCTCTTCTTCCTTTCTTTCACCGTAGGGACAATATGTGGAATAATTGTAAATTTTTTTTTTTGCTGGAGTACTCTCTAATTAATAGTATAGATTTTTCACCAACATAAGTGGATTGCATCTCCACTTAGTCACATTTCTTATCTCTTTTACTTGTTTATGTGTTAGACATAATTCAATCATGTAGATTAAATATTTTGTTTATCATACGTGTAAATTTTGGTGCATAGAATTTAGAGTAGCCACAAAATAACTATAGCTATGAAAATAATAGCCACATATTAATCTTTTGCTAATTTATGGTTAATTAGCTATAACTAGCTATGAATTTTTTTGTGTGGCTAATTAGCCACAAATTGCTACAACATAGCTACAACATGGCCACAACATAATTTTGTGTTTGGTTTGTGGCTAATATATGCTAGCTACAAAATAGTTGTGGCTGTTTTATGGTTTGGAGAGATTTTCTTGTAGTGATATTAGGTTCTTATAAGTAGGAAATGATGTCAAATGTCAACATGCTTTAATTTAAACCTGAATCCAATGTAGGAATTCTAGCCTTGGTTCAATCTTATATATCTAGCCACTCAACTAGCATTAATGTACTATTAACTTGGGCACTGATTCTAGTTTAGTGAAGTTAAACAAGTTAACAAGGCTAAACTCATCATAGATCCTTAATGCAATATATGAAACAGTTCTATATGAAACATGTTAACAAGATCTTAATATGCAATGCAAACTACATGAACACTCTTTTTTTGTAAAGATTTTTTCGCAAAATTTTTTAAATTTTAAGTGTTTTTCTATGTATTAGATGAAATGCAAGTACTAACATGATAATGCAAAAAATTTGAAATAAGAAAATAGAAAACAATGTCAAATGCTGTCTTAAACCTTCCCCCCAAACTTAAATTACCCAGTCCCTTGTGTAATAAAAATTTGAAAGAGAATTTAAGAACCAAAACAAACAAAACATGAAATGAAATGGTATAAACAATGAGATAGGTGGTGTTGGTACCTCATGGGTTGTGGAAGAAGTCATCTACAACATCATTCATGCTGTCATAAGAGTATCCAGTGTCTTGAGCATCCATTTGAACTTTTGGTGGAGAGGGAGGGAGTTCGACAATGACCACGGATTGGCGCACGGTCGAGTGCCTGATCGAGTGGCCTGGTCGAGTGGGTGGTGGAGGATAGAATGGCTGTCCTGGCTGCCCATAGTAGATGTGTTGCATGAAAGTAGGGTCCACATAGTAGTGAGGCTGGTATGGAGGATAAGCATGGCCATAGGGGTAGCTTGGATAAGCTGGTTGAGCTGGGATGCCATATGGAGGTCTAGGCAAGTGCTCGGCCGAGTGCATTGCAGGTGCTCGGTCGAGTGCTGGTTCGAGTGCACTGGTCGAGTGCCTCAGAAACTGCTGTTATGTGTGAATTGAACCTCTTCTCCTCTGTAATGGCTCATATGATGAAGCTCTTGAAGGTTCCATTGGGTTTTCAGCCCTAGGTATGGCTCTAGTGGATTTACTCCTCCTCAAATGCTCAGAATGTGCTGGAGATGAGTTTCTACTCTTCAACTCAGCAATCTCTTTCTTCATGCCTCTTATTGACTTAAACATCTTCTTCACATTACTCTTCAAAGTATTGATGGTCTTACCATGCCACTTGTTCCACTTTTGAAGAAGTGTCACCCTCTTGGCTGTCTCTCTCACTCCACTACTATCTCTTGGTTGGGGCTCATATTCTTCAAAGTAGAACTGCTCCTCTCCTTCAGCCATATCAACATCTTCAGCTTGGTCTTCTGCAAATGGGGCTGTTCCATCAAATAATAGCTCAGCTGCTGGCTAGAAATCAATGTTAAGCCCTTCCCTTATGGTTGTTGCTTCTTGGTCTTCTCAGATTGAAGTGGTACATTAGCAGCCACAAGGATTGGAGTGATGATACCTCCAATGCATAGAACTTCAGTTGAGTCCTTCTTGTACAACTTGCTGACCCAGCTTCTTTAGTAGGTCATTTGATCAATGAGGACCATGGCAAAGTCAGTTGGCACTCTACTCCCACAAATGGTGTTCCCATCTCTTGTTTTGTCCATGACACCATAGAGTGCCATGTATATCACCTTGGGTTCTCCCTTATTCAAATTCCCAGTTTCTTTTCTAGCAAAAAGAGTGTTGGCAAGAGCTTTGTGAAAGTAGCTTAGGACTGGACTTTTAATCTTGGAGCTTTTGGTCTTGGAGGAGTAGTATGGCTTATCCTCACCAATGTTTTGTCATAGAGAGTAGAGCTCCTCCTTGGGTATCACTATGTTGTACTCAGTTCTTGTTTCGAACCCATAGAGTGATGCTAACTCTAAGAGTGACAGCTCATAGTGCTTGTCCTTAATGGTGAAAGTGATGAAGCCAACTCCTCTCTCTGGATCAATCATATCAGTGAAATAGTGCATTTGGATGGTGGCTAAAAACTCACAGCTTTCTTCTTTATACTCCTCTATGTTCATGCCCATGAACTTGGTTAAGCTGCAGTTTTCAAAGAGAAGCTTCACATCTTCAGCAATACCAAGCTTCTCCATGGTTTCCTTGTGTGGATATTTGGTCCCTTGGAACTTCATGGACATGAAAGCTTCAAAGAGCTGGCGTGGTGTTAAAACACCAGAATCTGCCTGATCTTCACTTTCACTTTCTTCTTGTTGAACATCAGCTACTGACCTCTTCTCACTTGCTATGTTCCTCCTATGCTCTTCATAGTCAACCTCCATCTCTTCATCACTCTCAGTTCTCTCCAAATCTTCCTCAACAGGCTGATTTCTCTTCTTCGTATGGCCGCTCGACCCCCTTCTCAATTTGGCACTCGATCGTTTGCCTGTTCGAGTGGGTGATCGAGTGCTTTCACCAACCTCTCTCCTTGAAACAGGTGGTGCATCACGAATTCCCATGAACTGTTCAGTAGTCTTCTTGGCCTTAGATCGGTGAATAGCAGCTTGTTCTGGTGTTTCCTTGTCTTGGGAAGACATTGTGAAAGAAAACTTAAAATAAATAGACTCAAAGCTCAAAGTTAATAGGTTAGTAACCCAAAAAACAAGAGAACTAAGCTTTGAACAGAGCAATGAAAGTAAAGAGAGATTTCTAGCTAGAATTTGAGTGTTTATGCAAATGAGAGAGTGTGTGGAGTGTTGTTTCGAGTTTAGGTGCTTATAAAGAAGCTAAGGAGACAAAGAGACAAGGGTGGAGCGTGTATACCATTCAAATTTGAATTTGGAATCTATGATCCACTTTTCTGCCACTCGACCCTACTACTCGACCCCATTTGGTCGAGCATGTGCTCAATTTTGAAAATCAAACTCCTTCTTCCCTCCACACGATCGAGCACACAATGGGCGGTTTCGAATGGGCTTCTAGGCTTCTAAGGTGCTCGATTGAGTGCTTCTAAAAGGCCTGCTCGAGTTGTGTAACATCCGTGAACTGGTTATTGTATTTTCGGAGTGGGTGTCGACCGACACCAGGGGTGTGTCGATCGACACCACTATTTCTGGGTTCGTCGGGTTTGTTTTTAATTCACGATTTTGGTTTGGTTGGTTTGGTTTAGTTATCTAAACCGAGTATATAAGTGGAGAAGCGATGAATTAAGGGTTTTATGGTGTGTCTTGTCGCCGTTTGCAGAGGAAAAAGAGAGAAAGGAGAGAACTTGTGGTTTTTGAAATTTTTGCTTGTTCTTGGTGGTTTTTGGTGAGATCTGTAGCTGTAGAAGGGAGAGTTGTTGTTGAGAACGAAGGAGAAGCTTCCTAAGGTGTTGTTTCCACCGTTTCTCAATCAAATCTTCCTGCAAAAGAGGTGAGTGCATGACCGTGGTTTATCTAAGTCTGAGAATCCTTTGTCTGCTTGATTTCTTGTGCTTTGTGGTGTTGTTCTTGTTTGTGGTGGTTGTGTTAGGTTCTTATAGGTTCCTAAAACTTTTGGGTGAGTTTGGGGCGGATTGGAGATGATTGGAAACGGAGATTTGATGATCAACTTCGAGAAGTACGTGTCTGCGGGTGGTGTCGATCGACACCGATGTTGTGGCCAGTGTCGATCGACACTTCTCTGGTGTCGGTCGACACCAACTTGTGTGTTGCGGTTTTTCCTGGTTTGTTGTGTTGTTTGTTGTTTGTTAAACATTGGAATCTCAGTTGCTTGTGTGTATAGCCCAGTAGATGGGAGGATTGTCTCACTAAGTATTTGTGATAATACTTACGCATCTCAATTGTTGTTTGTGGTGTGCAGGTATGTGACGTGGAATCATGGCGATGAGGAGGAGGATGATCTAGGGTCTCTGATAACAGGTTTTTCACCCAGGGTATCAATTCCTTATGCAGTTGTATTACAAAGGGTTATCAATCCAAATGGTTGTTTATGCTAGCAGGAAGGATGCAATCAGAATAATGCAAGTCAAGCCAATAAATATTGGGGTTTTGTCTAACAATCCTAAAATAATAAAAGAAAATAATATAAACAAGGAACCACACGACCTAAGCACTCGATGCAAGCATTCGAGTACAGGATCAGGTGGGGTGATCGAGTAAGCAAAGAAGGTATGAACAACTCGAGGGGTTACTCGAAGCAGGTGATCGGGTACGTGTTCGGGTAAGGGATCGAGTGATGAATAGAAATGCAAGCAATTAAAATACGAAAGCTTCTAAGGATGGGATAATCGAATCCTAAGTATTCCTAACCAATACAGATGTCTTAAATGCCTCAAGCAAATATTTCCTAGACAGTGAATCTCTAAAATCTTATTAAAACACTCTCGTGATAGAAACAATCAACCTTGATCACTCTCCTACCTAACTCTCGTTGGAGAAACATGACGAAGCAGACATTAAGATCCGATTCATTATTGTCAGTAAACCCCTTACACATCTAATCTCTTAGGCTAAGTGAGTAAACCTCTAGCATTGGTTGATTCAAGCATCTCATCTACACCTCTCGGTGGTAAAACACCTTAGATCTAATCTCACCCTCTCGGTTTGTTGACAGCATTAAGAACATCAATCTACAAGAAAATCTATTAAACATATACAATCATCTAAGACATCCTAACAGATCAAGAACACAAAATCATCTATCCCATCCCTAGAAACTTTACTACACTACTCGGAAATCATAGCAGGAAACATCAAAGCAAATATAAACGAAAATTGCATTATATTAAACGATAAAGTAGAGGGATAAGAGTACAAGATAGAAATCTAAAGAAATGATAAAAAGTTATGAAATAAAATCTGAAACAAAAGGGAAAAGTGTTCGAGTCACTCAGTTCTCTCACAGAAGCTCTCACTCTCTGGTTTGAGGGTCTGCGGCGTGCTTGTTTGCGAGGAAGGAAAGGAGGGGTTTATATATGGAAACCCCTTTGACCTAGCTTCCCAGACCTGCCGGAGGGTCTACTCAATGGGGTACACGAGGATGAGGTCGAGTTAGTCCTCGGGTAGATCTTCGGGTTGGTCTTCATGCTCTTGGATCCTCATTGATCATGTTTGGGTTCGGACTCGTTCTTCTAGCTCGATGGCTCCTTCGGGTACATCTTCGGGTTTGTCTTTGTTTTTCCCCATTTTAGGCTTTTAAGCATATGTTTTCATCCAAAATATGTAAATGCAAAAATGCAACACCCTAAATGGCCTAAAAATGAATTCCTACAGTTAATAACCTAAAAATGCTAAGTTAAGGGTATGAATAATGCAAAATATGGACAAAAAGGGATGCTAAAAACATGTAAATTAGAGAGTTATCAGTCTCGTTTGTGTGTTGTTGGATATATTGTTTATGTTGGAACCTTGGTTAGCGTTATGCTAGGTTGATGGATAGAATGGTTAAGAATGTTATTGTATTGATGATGTATTGGTTTTGTATTGTTGGTATGTTTCCGCTGTGCATAATGATTGTTGCTGGTTCAATGTTGAGTTGTGGTCTGGGTTGGTTTAATTAAGTGGTATGGGACACTTAATTATATAATGTATTTATTATTATTAAAAAAAAAAGTTGGGTTGTTTCAAGTTGCCTCAAAACTCTTTTTCCACAAGTCCAAAACTTCTTAAACCCACTTGTAATCCTATATAAAGCCTTCCCAACACAGACATGAAAGAAAAAACAGAAAAACTTCAAGGAAATTAAACTTATGTACAAAGATACCTTAGGGACTTCTCCCTATTGAGCTTGTTTATAGTCACTAAGCTTGACTCTTGGTGTCTTATCAGGCTTGGTTTGGTGACCAGAGACGTGATGAGGTCCCCCCTGGATCAATTTGATCACCATGAACCTTGTTCTTGGTCACAACAGTCTTGGCACTTGAACCTTGCTTATTCTTGAACTTAAACCTTGACATTGCTTTCTTTAGAGACATCTTGTTAAGTTGCAATTGGAGATTTTTCACCAAATCAGTCAACTCTTGAACTGAAACCTCGAGGTCTTGAATTGATCCCTCATGAACTGAAACCTTTGCTTTTGAGTACTTTTCATCTTTAAAAGACTCAACATCAGCTTTTTTTTCTATAATAAAGGGTTGACCTCCAATGGTGGGTTGATTTGATGGATTCTTGATATCAAACTTCATAGCCAATCCCACAGAAATGTCCAGGCTGATTATACCCTTTTTAACATCAATAACAGCTCCAGGTGTAGCCAAAAATGGTCTCCCAAGAATGATTGGATCATCAAGCTCCTTTTCCATCTCTATTATGACAAAATTAGTTGGTATTCTGGCTTTGCCTATCTTTACTGGAAAATTCTCCAGTTTACAAACCACATCCTTCTTAGAACCATCAGCTAGACTTATATAGATATTACTTGGCCTGAATTCTTCATATCCCAGCTTTTCTACTATTGAGAAGGGCATGACTCTATCAGAAGCTCCAAGTTCACACAAGCACTTGTTGAAGTGCATATAGTTTAGTGAGCATGGTAGGTTGAAAGAGACTGGGTCTTCAAGTTTGGTTGGAATCACAGCTGTTCCAATGTCTTTGAAATCCCTCTTGGCTTGATTCTTAGCCTTCTGCTTGGATATATCAAGTAACATGTCTTTATAAAGAGGATATGGGTCATATTGTTCCATAGCAGGCCCTCTCTCTTCTTCTTTCTTCTCAACAGTCACTTCATGTTGAATAGCCATCAAATCCTTTTGCTCAAGATTTTCTTTGAGTTTCCTAATCATTTGTTCCTTGAAACGTCCTGGGAATGGCAGAGGTGGTTTATATGCTGGAGGAATGTATCTGGTAGACTTATCAGACTCAGTAGGAACCACTCAATCAGGCACTCGATCGTGTGCTGGGTCGAGCACACTATCGAGTGTCTTCTTTGCTTGATTCTCTGCTTCATTCTGAGCTGAAACTTGTGGAATATCCTCCCCCTCTTGAACTTCACTGTCCCCAGTGACATGTTGCTCAGTAACAAAGATAGCCTTGGCTGTGTATTCTCTTGGGTTTTGAATAGCTTTGCCAGGCAGCTGATTAGGCTTAGGAGCTGAAGTTGATGCCAGACTGCTCTCCTTGAACTTTACTTTAGCTCCAAAACTTGATATTCAAGTCATTATATGTAGAATCTATCCTCTAGTTGATCTCAGCAAATTTCTTTGTTGTTTCCATCTGACCACTAGCTTGGTTAAGCAACAGCTGTTGCATTAGAGTTCTTAAGTCTGGTTCCTGGGCTTGGTTGGTCTATCCCTGGTGGGGGACACATTGGGCCTTGGAAACCTTGTTGTTGCTGTTTTGGTATGTAATTGTTCTGCTGTTGTGGTGGTGGAGGTAGATAAACCTGATCTTGAGGATTTGCTACATTGGTGCTTCTGTAGGATAGGTTGTTTGGCTTATACTGATTGTAGCCTTTGAAACCACCTTGGTTCTGCACATAGCAAAGCTCAGCAATCTCATTCTTCCCATCTTGAACTGTTGTGTCTTCTTCACCAAGAAAATGTATGTTCTTTTGTTGACTAAGCAATATCTTATCCAACTTGTCATTAACCACCTTCAAGTCTTTCTTATACTTCTCATCTGGACCAGAATCAACAAATCTCACAGTCCTATCATAGTCTTCATTATAGTTCCCATCAGACTAAGCCAAGTTCTCCACTAGTTCCCAGCCTTCATCTACATGTTTGTTGAGGAAGTTACCATTGGAAGTTGTATCTAACAACATTCTGATTTCGGCAATACTCCTTTGTAGAGTGTGCTAAGTAGTGACTCATTGCTAAAACCATGGTGTGGGCATTGTGTTTGATGTCCTTTGAACCTCTCCCAAGCCTCACAAAAGGTCTCATTGTTCTTATGGATAAAACCTGATATCTCATTCCTCAATCTTGCAGTTCTGGCATTGGAGAAGAATTTGGCTAAGAAAGCCTATTTACAATCATCCCATGTAGTAATAGCACCAGTTGGAAGTGTCTTCTCCCATAGATGAGCCTTGTCTCCAAGTGAGAAGGGAAACAACCTGAGCTTGAAGCCATCTTAACACCATTGATCTTGGTTAGACCACAAAGTCTGTCAAATTCATCCAAATGATCTAAAGGATCCTCCATTGGTAAGCCATGGAATTTGTTTGCCACGATCATATTGATTAGCCCACTTTTAATTTCGAAAATGCTGTTGGCTACAGCAGGAGGTACTATTCCAGTTCTTTGGTTGTGTGTATTTGGAGCATCCCCTGCTCCAATATGCCTTGGTCTTTTATTCTGGTTGTTTGGTGGATCCATCAGCAACTGATCTTGCTGTTCTTGAAGGATTCTGGCTTTCTGCTGCCTCAAGTCTCTTGGTAAGCGGTTTATATGATCAATGAACTTTTGTAGGTTCATGTTTCCTTTGGATCTTGTCTGCATCAACCGACTCTATCACTCGCTCGAACTGACACACGGTCGAGCACTGGCTCGAGCAGCTGGTCATCTTACTGAAACGAGGAAACTGGCTTGTTTCTGGGTTAGTGCTCGATCACTTGCTTAAAAGGCACACGATCAAGTGCTGGTTCGAGTGACTACCTGAAACTCAAAACAAGATACTAGACAGTGGTGAGCAGTTAGTAACATAACTTAATCTTGAACCTTTGTAAAACTTAAATGAAACAAATCAACACCCTAATGGCAACAACACCAATTGAAACATACTTTTTACTCTATGTGTAAACCTTTGAATGAAATGTATGATAACAAACAAACAGACTAAGGCTATGATGCTCAGATGAAATGCAAGAGGTTTCAATACTCTTATCCAGTTGTAGTATAAGATATCAATCCATAAAGGGTGATTATGCAAGCATTTAAGATGTGAACATTGATTCAAGTTAAGCCAAGTATGATTATGAGTTTGAACTAACAACCTAATGATAATAATGAAAATGCAGAATGTAAACTACTTAGAAAATAAACTGAAACAAGATTTATATAGTGGTGTGAATGATGATGTATGCAATGGTGAGATATGAATGGAATGATGGATGGGTGTTTCAATTCCCCTTATGCTATTGCAGTACAAGAGGTATCAATCCTAAATGAGTGTTTGTGAACAATTAAGATATGCATATGAATCTAAGTTAAGACAAATGTAAAGATTGTTTGTCACTAACAATCCTAGGAAGAAAATGTAAAATGCAGAAAATAAACTACAAGAACTAACAACTAGAT